>NW_024412404.1:30979943-30985879 GCF_014898765.1 Herpailurus yagouaroundi | reverse complement strand
GAGAGAGAGAGAGAGAGAGAGAGAGAGAGAGAGGGAGAATCCCAAGCAGGCACAGGGCAGAAGGAAGGGGAGAGGGAGAGAGGGAGGGAGGGAGGGAGGGAGGGAGGGAGAGAGAGAGGGAGAGAGAGAGGGAGAGAGAGAGAGAGAGAGAGAGAGAGAGAGAATCCCAAGCAGGCACAGGGCAGAGGGAAGGAGGGAGGGAGAGTGAGAGGGAATCCCAAGCAAGCTCCATGCTGTCAGCGCAGACATGGGGCTCAAACTCATAAACTCACAAACTGTGAAATTATGAACTGAGCCAAAATCCAGAGTCCAACACTTAATCAACTAAGCCACCCAGGAACCCAAGTATCCTTAATCTTTTATTCAGCAATGTTAAACACTTTTTGGACCAAAGCAGATATAAACAAAATTTATATTTTATATAAATATGGCTTATAGAAATAATATAATTTATATTAGCCAAAGTTTGGCTTCTTTTTATCTTTCTTTTCTTTTTGAAAAAATGCCAATGAGCCAAATTGAAGTCAAAGGTAAAGGACAAAGAAAAAATAGTAGCTCTCTTGAATTCTACATAAAAGTTGTAAATGAGAGGGATTCTCTGTGACATTAAATCCAAAGAAAACTTTACAGTGACTGATATTTCATATAGTTATGTACCATTTTCCAAGATTTGCTATCTCATTAAAAAAATTAAATCGCTAGGACTGATTCAAAAATTAAAAGCTATTCAAAAGTATGTCACATAATCAACATTCGAAAAGTGAGAAAGGAAACCTTACCGTGAAGAGTATCATAACTGTCACTTTGCATCGCAACCTAAAAAGGAACAATTTTTTTTTTAAGTTAAAAACCATTTTTAGTTAAGGTTAAATAACCATTGTATTAATTATCTATCTATCCAAATAAGTCACCAACCAAACCATAACCTTTCATCTACTCAATTCAATGACCTCTATTAATTCTTTGTCCTAGTTAAATAATACATTCTCATAATAAGAAATCTGGGATACCATAGAAGACTATTAAAAAGAATATCATCATATATGATCCCTATCACTCAGAGGCAATTACTATTAATATTTTAACACATGCCTTTCTATTCTTTTCCCCACACTCGTTACCTTACCTTGAAAGCTTTTACTTTTACTTGCTATGATTAAAAATTATTTGTAAGTATTTGATGGCTATATAACGGAATAGATGTGAAATGGCTTAATTACTGCCCTGTTATTGAACATTTATTTACAAATTTTTGCCAGTAAAAGTAATACTAAAATAAATATCTCAATTTGTTATTTTTTTCTTCTGCATTCTAATTATTTCCTTAGGATATATCCCTAAATCTGAATAGTGGATGAAAAGATATGAAAATATTTGTCTTTATAGAAGAAAATGTGCTTTTTAAAAACGCAGTTTACAATCAATGTATGAAAGCATGATTTCATTTTTTAAATATTTTAACAATTTCATAGCAAAATAATGTGTTTTTTTGTTGTTTGTTTTTTTTTTAATTTTTTTTTTCAACGTTTTTATTTATTTTTGGGACAGAGAGAGACAGAGCATGAACGGGGGAGGGGCAGAGAGAGAGGGAGACGCAGAATGGGAAACAGGCTCCAGGCTCTGAGCCATCTGCCCAGAGCCCGACGCGGGGCTCGAACTCACGGACTGCGAGATCGTGACCTGGCTGAAGTCGGACGCTTAACCGACTGCGCCACCCAGGCGCCCTGCAAAATAATGTTTTAACTGAATAACTCATTAGGGAAATTTTTTCATTATTGACCTTAATATCCTCTAAGAATTACCTGTGCAATCATCTACTAATCTCTGTAATTCTTATTTATACTATATACTAGCTTACTTTCAGAGATCATAACCATGGACTCTGAACTTTAAACTCCACTGAGCAAAAATCAAAAGGTATGAAGATATATGCAACTGTATATATGACTGTGTTTGTGTATATACAGACGTTATAGAAAGCTCTAAATACAGATTTTGTTTTAGAAAAGAATCAAAAACTATACTTTCCAATATGTTAATGTGATTTTCTCTTCAGAAATAAAGCCACGAGAAATTTTCCCTTTATATTTCTCACATTCCCTTGTTTAGATCTTGTGTGCACAAATTATTTTTATAACTAAAAAAATTTTTTTAATTTGAGAGAGAGCATGTGAGCAGGGGAGAGCGGCAGAGGGAGAAAAAAAAGATTTTTTTTTTTTTAGTTTATTTATGTATTTATTTTGAAAGAGAAAGAGAGGGGCAGAGAGAGAGGGAGAGAGGGAGAGGGGGGAGAGAGAGAGAGAGAGAGAGAGAGAGAGAGAGAGAGAGATCCAAGCAGGCTCTGTGCTGTTGGCACAGAGCCCAATGTGGACCTCTATCTCATGACCCTGGGATCAGACCTGAGCCGAAACCAAGAGTTGGACACTCAACTGACTGAGTCACCCAAGCATCCTAAAAAGAAATTTTTTAATCATTACATCAAGGACCGTAGTGTTTCAACAACAACCAAAAGAAATTTCGGAACTATTTACATTTGAATTGTTTAAACATTTCTGCTATTTGTACAATATAAAGCAAAGACAAGAAAAACTTCAAACAAGGTTATAATACTTTCCTAAAAAAAGAAAACACAACCATCACCATCACCATCACCACCACCACAAAATATTCCAATATAGGCTAAAACAAACTAAAGAGCTTATAAAAGGTCATGACATTTATATATCTCACATACTAGACTCCCTCCATACCTCTTTAATTTGCCGGAGCAATGTAACTTTGCTAGCAACCTCTTCTTTCTCTTGGTCTGGTGATAACCGTAAGAATTCTCTAGATCTATGTGGTTTAAGGTTCATCTTTGCATACAGTCTTTCCTGAAGACTATCAAATAATACGTTCAAAGTTCGCGGCAGAATACCAATATTTTCTTCTGTGCCTGTGAAAAGAATTTTTGTTTTATATCCTTTCAGAGTATTAGCAAAGTGGAAATGTTCCTGGATTACCAAGACTCCTTTTATATCACCAACAGGCAAAAATAAACATCTAAGACAAAAGTGAAAGAAGTTGCAGCATTAGTTTTCCATCACTTTGGTCTTCATTGTAGAATGGACATTTTATCAGCTATTATTGAAATTTTACATTCAGATCAGGCCGTAAGATTTGCAATCACCCATAATCACATAATGGAAAAGTAAAATGAAATTTAAGATGCTTCCCTGGTTATCCATGCTTAGTTCACTACGTCACATAAATCCTTTTTCCAAATTTTTATCACCTAATTCTCTATCATATGGGTAAAGTAATTTCCCAAATGAATTAAACCAATCTGAATCAAAAGCCATCGGCGATACACATTCACGATGCTATCAGTATTAAAAATTGAGCAAATGTACTAGGTAATGGAAATATAACTACACAAATATTATGAAAATGAGTGAATATTACTGTTTTTTTCCTTGAAATGTAAAAACAATACAATTTACCTTGAAATGTATATGTTTTTCCTGAATTGGTTAGCCCGTACGTAAAAATCAGCCGACTCTGTCCTTTCAAGAGGTCTTTTACTGGCTGCATAATGCAACCCTGGAAAAACTCCTTCTGTGTAGTTTCTGGGCCAAAAACCTAAACAAGCATTTTTTAAAACAAGTCTTTTTAGAAAATTCAAGTAAATTTTTACAATGAGTTCTACCCTATAACTCATGTTTTTAAAAACTTTTTTTTTAACTTTATTTATTTATTTAAGTAATCTCTACACCCAGCATGGGGCTCAAACTCATGAACCTGAGATCAAGAGGTGCGTGCTCCCCCAACTGAGCCAGCCAGTTGCCCCTCGTGTTTTATAATTTTAAAAGATTTCTTTTACAAGATTCATACTTAAGGGAGGTGCCATATCCCCAACTCCCACAAATATACATGATAGTTTAACTACTGTCAGAAAGTTTTCAAGATAGAAATCTGACCTAGTCAATCAAGTTTTCATCTAAATTTTGGAAAGAACATCTCCTTAAAAAGATTAAAAAATTTATCAATTTAATAATAAATTTAGCAATAAATTTAGCAATTTATTCACTTCCAATTAGATGTTTACAAACCTAAAGTTTGAGTTCCACTCTAAGAAAAAATACCAGTGCCTAACACCTAAGTTCCATAAGTACAAGACATATATAGTTCATTATATACAATAACGTAGCAATTTAGCCTAAGCCAAATCTCTTTTACTTAAAATCTTTAGTTTCTCATAGGACTTACCTTGGAAAAACTGAATTTCTGTGCCATCTGCCCAGAGCTTTTCTCACTTAACCGACCAAGAATGCTTTGAGGATCTTTTAGCAGAATAGTCTGTGAGTCTAGAACATACACACAGCCCTAGAAGACATCAATCAGTCAATCAATCAATAAAAATAAGCCCACAATAAATAAATAAAAACAATGGCATTTTGCCCATGAAAGTAAGACCCAATTAAAGTCAATACAAACCTCAGACTCATGCTCTTTTTCTGACTGTGTAAACGGTCTTATTCGAAGACAAACCTGGAGATAATCTTTGGATTCCAAACTATTTGCCTTAAAAAGAAGAACAAAATAACTGTATTTAAAAAATACAAAATATGGCTTTTCAGAAATTACCTTTTTTTAAAGTGGCTATTACATAACCATTTAAGGTCATACAGAACCTCTAAGCAATCAGTGATTCTTCTGTTTGTAACCATTTATATGTCTAAAGAAAAGCAAATCTGCTTTAAAAAAAATAATACCACAAAAGACTCAATTTCCTCTACCTTCTATATTTATATTTGAAGCTTATAGTACACCTCTTTTCCCTAAAATCCTAACCTTTGCAACTAAAAACAAAAAATAGGGCTCTACGTCACTAAAACATAGAATTCCAAAGTAAATTACAAGCAACCAGAATAGCCCATTAACCCAAATGTTCAATTCTATTTAAAAATTGTTTGCTATACAGCATTCTCTTTACTGCTTCCTTTGGGGGAGAAATTAATTCCTTTTTTAAAATAATTCTAAAGAAGTGTGTTTTTTTAAGTAAAAAGGAAACAATTAGATACAATTTACTAAAAACAAACCCAAAAAACTAGAAAATCTGAACAGACTGATATTAAAGAAATTCAACTAAAAAAAAAAAACTTAACTTATATTCAAACAAACAAAATAATCCCACAAAAAACTCCAGGCCCTGGTAATTCATTACTAAATTCTCTCAAACACTTAAGGATGTAATCATACAAATCATAGATAAGCCCTTTAAGAAAATAAAGAGAGAGAACACTTTTCAACTAATTTTGAGTATGACATAACCTTGACACCATGATCTGACAAAGATATCCTCAGAAGAAATTACAGAACAACCTCTCTAATTTAGATGCAAAAATTCCCTAACAAAGTATTAGCCAATATATAAAATAGAATAATACATCCTGACCAAAAATGTTTTATCTCAGGACTGCAAGGTCAATTTAGCATTCAAAAATCAATTTGGGTAATTAACCACATTAAAAGAATAAAGAAACATTTATCTCTAATAGATGTAAAAAAAGCATTTGATGACAGGATATTGACATATGTATTCAACATCCATTCATAAAAATTCTCAGCAAGTGGAATAGACAGGAACTTCCTTCTGATAAAGAACATTTACAAAAACCTGCAGCTAACATCATACTTAATGATCAAAGACTGAATCCAAGATAAGTAGCAAGTAACAAGACAAGGATTTCAGCTCTCACCACTTCTATTCAACTCTGTACTAGAGGTTCTAGCCAATGGTAATCAGGGGGAAGGAGGGGAGGGGAGAGAGAAAGAGAAAGGAAGAAGGAAGGAAGGGAGGGAGGGAGGAAGGAAGGGAAGGAAGGAAGGAAAGTAGGAAAGAAAGAAAAAGAAAGAAAGAAAGAAAGAAAGAAAGAAAGAAAGAAAGAAAGAAA
>NW_024412404.1:30820849-30979933 GCF_014898765.1 Herpailurus yagouaroundi | reverse complement strand
GAAAGAAAGAAAGAAAGAAAGAAAGAAAGAAAGAAAGAAAGAAAGAATGGAGGGAAGGAGGGAGGGAGGGAGGGAGGGAAAGAAAAAGTAAGCAAGGGAAGAAGAAAGAAAAGGCATCCAGATTAGGAAGAAATAAAACTGTCTCCATTCAGACATTAGCATCTACATACAAAAATCAAACAGAATCTACAAAAACATCTCTAGAACTATTAAACGAGTTTAGTAATGTTAACATGATACAGGATCAACATGCAAAATCAATTATTCTTTTATACACTGGGAAGAAAAACCAGAAATTGATTTTAAAAGCAATATCATTTGGAAGAAATAAAAAATCATGAAATACAGGATAAATTTGACAAAAGATGTGAGAGACCTACACTCTGAAAACTACAAAACATTGCTCAGAGAAATTAAAGGAGACCAAAAGAAATTGAGATACACCTTGTTCATCATTTGGTAAACTCAATATTGTTAAAATGTCAATTCTTCTAAAACTGATCTACATATTCAATGCAACTGCAATCAAAATCCCAAGAGGCTTTTGTTGTGGCAATTGACAAACTCATCTAAAAATTCTCACAGAAATGCAAAGTATCTAGAATAGTCAAAACTATGAAAAAGAAATTGGGTGCGCTAACACTACCTGATTTCAACACTTATTTCAAAGCTACAGTGATCATAACAGTGGGGTACTGGCAGAAAGACAGACAAATCAATGAAACAATATTCAGAAATAAACTCCCCTAGAGAAGGACATTTGATTTATAATAAAGATGCAAAGGAAATGCAGTACAAAGAGCATAGCTTTTTCAGCAAATCATGCTAGAACAATTAGATATTTATACATAAAAAAAAAATAAGGATTTGGATACATGCTTCACATTGTTTATAAAAATTCAAAATGGATCACATCCTAAATGTAAAACTAAAACTGTAAAACTTCTAAAAGAACACATAGAAGAAAATCTTTGTGGACTTGAGTTAGGCAAAGATTTCTTAGGTATCACACCAAAAGGACAATCCACAATAGAAAACATTGATGAAATTAAAAATTTCTGTTTTCCCCTCTTGCATTGTTGGTGGGACTATAAACTGGTGCAGCCACTCTGGAAAACAATGTGATGGTTCCTCAAAAAATTAAAAATATAATTACCCTATAACCCAACAATAGCACTACTAGGAATTTATCCAAAGGACACAGGAGTACTGATTCATAGGGGCACATGTACCCCAATGTTTATAGCAGTGCTATCAACAACAGCCAAATTATGGAAAGAGCCCAAATATCCATCAACTGATGAATGAAGACAGAAGATGAAGATGTGGGGTGTGTGTGGAGAGAGAGAGAGAGAGAGAGAGAGAGAGAGAGAGAGAGAGAGAGAGAGAGACAACAGAATACTACTTGGCAATGCAAAAGAATGAAATCTTGCCATCTGCAACAACATGGATGGAACTGGAGGGTACGTAAGTGAAATAGGTCAGTCAGAGAAAGACAATTTCACTCATATGTGGAAGTTAAGAAACTTAACAGAACATTAGGGGGAAGGGAAAGAAAAAAATATATAACTACAAACAGAGAGGGAGGCAAACCATAGGAGACTCTTTAAATACAGGGAGCAAACTGAGGGTTGATGGGGGTGGGGAAAATGGGTGATGGGCATTGAGAAGGGCACTTGCTGGGTGGGATGAGCACTGCGTGTTGCACGTATGTGACGACTCACGGGAATCTACTCCCAAAGCCAAGAGTTAGCTAACTCTTTTTTTAAAAAACAAAAAACAGGGACGCCTGGGTGGCTCAGTCAGTTGAGTGTCCGACTTCAGCTCAGGTCATGATCTCACAGTCCGTGAGTTCAAGCCCGGCGTCAGGCTCTGTGCTGACAACTCAGAGCCTGGAGCCTGCTTCGGATTCTGTGTCTCCCTTTCTGTCTGCCCCTCCCCTGCTCATGCTCTGTCTCTCTCTGTCTCAAAAATAAATTTAAAAAACAAACAAACATTAAAATAAAAACAAAAAACTTCTGTTGTTCAAAAAATACTGTCAACAGAGGATAGGCAACCCACAGACTAGGAAAAAATATTTATAAAGCATATATCTGAAAAATATAAAGAACACTTAAAATTAAATAATAATATAAAAACAAACAATCCAATTTTTTTAAATGGGGAAAGATTTAAACTGACACTTTACCAAAAATACACTAATGACAAATAAGCACATGAAATCATATTCAACACATTTAGTTATTAAATGCAAATACCAACTTGATACCAATATATATCTATTAGAATGGCTAAAACTAAATTTAGACTACCCAGAGAAGCCAATATAAATTAAAGACAAGAACAAAGTTGGTGGACTGCCACCATCCGACTTCAAGACATTCTATAAAGCTACAGTACTCAAGGCAGGGTGGGGCGCCTGGGTGGCTCAGTAGGTTAAGCATCGGACACTTGATTTCAGTTCAGGTCATGATCTCATGATTCATGAAATCAAGCCCAGCAGCCCTGTGCTGACGGCGTGCAGCCTGCTTATGATTATCTCTCTCCCTCTCTCTCTGCCCCTCCCCCAGTCGTGCTCACTTACTCACTCGCTCACTCTCTCTCAAATAAATAAAACTAAAAAATAAATAAAGTTTACAAAGACACAAAACAAACAGTGGTAGTAGGTACGGTGGTAGAAGGAAGGATTTTTACTTTTTAAACACTACTGAGTTAGTTTATTTTAAGTAAGGCATGCAATTCCTAGGGGCATAGTGGAATGCCTTGTATTTTTGAGGAAATCATGGCAGTACTTAACATGTTGAACACCGTGAACTATTAGTTCAAAATAGTTCACAGTTGCCACCTTAGATCATACCATTTCTTTTGATGTCATATCTTGGTGAAGCTGGATTCTTCAGTGGTTGCTATGATAAAAAACAAGTACTACCCCAAAACACTGAAGAACAGGAAATAAGGTTGGCAATATCTAATCTGATTCCAAAGCCTGAGAAGCTATGATGTGCACAAAAGATATACATATCCTTACAGCAAATAACTGTGGAAATTAAAGAAAGACAATTTTTTTTTTCATTTACGTTAATATTTTTCAAATGGCTCTAGGTTAAGGTATAGTTATATATTAAGCTGCTCGGACCTACTACTTGGAAGAACTGGTATGTATTTAGGGCACCATGAAAAAATTACCGAGATAGAAGGTTGCCTTAAACCCACAAAGTCTGGAAAGCTCTGGTCATACCTGTCTGCAAGTGTGTGCACACCACACACATTTGCACTCAGTCAGCATAATGCTTTCCTCGTACTTACCTCAGTATTTGAAGCAACTAAGGAAAATTCATGAGAAAGATTAAGCTTAACGCCATCAAAATTTATTTCCGACGGTCTTGCAATTGGGTCAGCACTAAAAACATAGGATGGTCTAGGCACTCCATCTTGATTTAAATTAGATTCCATTCTGCAAGAATAACAGTAATTTTAGATAATTTTAATAAATTAGCATATAAGCCACTCATAGTTTAAAATGTCTGAGTCTAGCCCACTAATAACCCCATAGCTAGATTTCTAGAGAAGGGAACATTACATCTATAACACGATGATGACCCACGGAAAAGACAAATGATCAAAATTATAAAGATTCCGAATCAAGTAATATTGAACAGAGCCTGCCACTACTATTCATATGATCCAACTTATAGGTCGATTCAGCCAGAGATTTCATGAGTAAAGGTAGTCCATTAAGTAAGACAATATAAAACATTCAATCTCTGCCCGAAATCCTCTCCGAAATCAAATAATTATAGAGTAAATAATAATCTTGTGTTACTTTAGTTATTTAATGTCTTCTGAAAATGTTAGTTATAAGCCTTCGTAATGCTTTAGCATTTACGAGTTAAATTCAGTTATCTGGACAATTGAATTCTTTCAACTGAATTCTTCCAATTAATGCAAGTGAAAAGTGAAATAATGTATGTGACCACATTCAAAACAGTACCTGACACATTGTAGGTGCTAAAAATTAAGGTGAATATGGAATAATGTATCAAAGTATTACAACTAAACATCAAGGCACTAAACTTAAACGTAAACTTACAGGTAACTTTAACTAAAAAAAATTTAACATTCAAATAATTATTGACAATCTACTCGGTGCATAATAGCAGGAAGAAAGAGAGCTCCTTGATGTTCTTTGACAGTATTATGAAATAAAAGAACAGTGATTCCCAAACTAGGGTTCCTGGCTCAGGAAAAGAGTAATGGGCATCCATACATATTATATAAATAAGCCAAAGATGGCCCCTGTTTATTGGCCCTGTGTTGTTTACTTCTTCACAGAACGCCAGGAATGTTAGTTCAAAAACCTATTAGGTGCCAAATTAAAATTTTTACGCATCAATTTGCTTTTAATATAGCCCAAATAATCTTTTTTCTTTTTTTCAAGTCAACCAGAGCATAACTAGTTTGCACATCCCACGAAACTGCACCCAACTTCTGCTCGCAGAGACAAATTCAGGACTATAAAAACCCAAGCCACTGATGCCCCTAGGAGCTGGCTGACTCAGGTACTCCCCACTGTGCTTCTGAGTAACAACACCACTTAAGACCATAAACCCCCAAGTCTAATTCTCCTCTCCGTCCCCTCCCAACCCCCTAGGTTCCTTTACCTTTTCCCCCTTCTATGTGGTGGTCCTTCACTCTAGCTTCTGAAAGATTTCATGCTGGGGTGGACCTCTCTCCCATGTAATCCTGTCAAAGTGCTATCACAATAAAGTTCCTGTGTGATACTGACATACTGTGGTCATATCTTTTTCCTAGATCAGCCCTGAAACCCACAAACGCAACACAACAGAGTTGTTTTTGTTTTTCTGTTTTTCCTAAATCTCAAAAAGACAAAGGAAATTATTTACCTTCAACAAAGCCCAGGAAACTGCAGGATCAACCAACCATACACTTTAGTATCTTGGTTGCTTTTGTCTTTATTGTATTGTCAGTGATAAATAAAAATGAAATAATTACTTAAAATGCAGTTTGATAGAATATTTCAAACACCCAATGTATGGGTGAAAATTAAGAAAAAGGGTATCCGATAGAGTGGAAATAACCACTGATCTAGAATATAGAGAAGTTTGCAAAAACATTAAAGCACTGGCTTGACATTGCATAAGTCAGATTTTACAGAAATACCCAGGAAATTGGAAGATAAATTTCATTCTTTGCCTTCAATTATTAAAAAAAAAATGATAAGCCTTCTATTAAATTACTGAATCAAAAAGAATATTTATACCTCTTTTAAAAAGCAAGGTTATAGTAGTTTGTACTTGTTCATAGTTCAGTTTCAATGAACTACCTCTTAACATTTATAAAATTGTTGACATATACTGTCACAACCTGAACTTCTGGTTAACTTGTATTTAAGTGTGAGAAGTTAACTTCTTCCTAACTAGACTAGAAATCTCTTGAGGGCAAGAAGAACTACTCTGTATCCCCTACAACATATTCAGAGATGTATGAGGATAAAAATTCCCTAATGACTTAATTAGAATAATAAAATCCTCTATATCAAAAAAAATTGGTACTACTTTTTTAGTGATATTATGTTTAGCAACAGCAGGGTTCAAGACCTGTTTCAAAGGCTGTTCCCACGACTGAGAATGTGAATCTTTTTATCTTCTCTCCAGTGAGATTCCATGGCTGAACACTTGTGAAAAATAACAAATACACTACTGAATGAGGTTTCTGAATGCCATGCACAAAATACAGTTTCAAAAGAACCCTCCTCCTAATAGAGGAATCCTTTATAGGATCTTGCAACTTGAAGTCCTGGGTAGTGGAGATCTAATAAAATACATAGACTGTTACCGCGGCTTCTGGGTAAACATGCTACTTCGTTTTAAAAGCAAAAGTAAACCTTGGGTGCCTGGCTGTCTCAGTCTGAGCATCGGACTCTTGGTTTCAGCTTGGGTCATATCTCAGGGTTAGTGGGATCCAGCCCCACCTGTAGGGGCTCCACGCTGACAATAGGGAGCCTGCTTGGGAATCTCTCTCTCCCTCTCTCTGACTCTCCCCTGCTATCTCTCTCTCTCTCTCTCTCTCTCTCTCTCTCTCTCTCAAATAAACAAACATTAAAACATCTTTTTAATTTAAAAAAAAAAGTGAATCTGAATCTGATCACCTTAAGCAAAGATCGCTTAAGGCATGAATTCAGGATTGTCAACTAATCCTTCAGCAAGGAACATTAGAGTTGTGTCAGAAGGAATCACTGAAGCAGGAAGTACAACGAGTTGGGGGAAACATTCTAAACTGGGGGATGACAGTAGTCTCACATTTGCCACACACACCCTCTTCCGCTTGGTACTAAAAAGCCCCAAAGGGCAAACCCCTGGTAGTGGAAGCAGCGTGGAAATAAAAGCACCTACAGCCAGACAGGGCTTCCCCACACCACCCCCCAAAAAAGAGGTCATATCATCTGCCAAGCAAACTGCTCACCTCCGGGATCCAGAAAACTAGACCTGGCAATGGAGGCCAGCGCCCCAACAACAGCAGCAGCAATAACAAAAAACACTAATTGCAAACACTTGGTGCCTACTATATACTGGCACCGTTTCTAACAACTTTACATATTATTTTATCTTCACAAGAGCCGGAAGAGGATAAATGTTATTATTACTACCTCTTTTAACACATGAGGAAACTGAGACCCAGAGAGAGAAAATACGTTGCCTTGCCTCACTCAGCTAATATGCGGTGGAGACGACATTTAAGCCCCAACCCAAGTAGTATGGCTCAACCCTGCGATGCGCAGGCCGTGCCCACGGTGCCCTAGGAGCACCCATCGCTCTGCAACCCAGTTTCCCGAGAGTAACCTCAGGGGCGTCGGGATCCCCTGGGAAGGTACTCACACTGCCAGCACCGTTTCCCAGCCTCAAGTCTGGTATTCGCGCAGTCAGCCACCTCTTCACCTGCACAAGTTGCCAGACCTGCCAGATCTGCGAGCAGCACCGCGATGTTTCCTTTTTCAAATTCAAACAATGGCGGCCAAGCCACCGCACTGCACGCTGGGAGTGGGCGGGGCTTCCGGAACGGCGCCTAGGATCGCAGAGGCTCGAGCCGTGGGCTTCCCACTAGGTCCCGGAAGGAGCTTTCAAATCTGGGGCGGATCTCTGATCGCCCGCAAGTGATGGGCTACGGGGCCGGTGGGTGGTCTGCGTGCGGAGGGTCGGAGCTTCCCGCAGAGCCCGCCGTGCCGCGAGGGATGGGACGCTGCCTGGTGGTTGCGGCGGCTACCACCTCCGTTGGCACGGACGCCAATCTCGGATACCGTCGTGGAGACGAGACGTAGCGAAGGCTTGGAGGTGAGGCCGCTGCCACCACACTTAGCCCCGCGACTCCCCCAGGGACGGGCCGAGGAATGGGGGCTAGCCTCTGCCCGGTCCGGTCCCTGCAGGCGGGAGCAGACCTACTTGTCCCGAGAGTCGCTTAGAACTAGCGCTGCCCGCACCCGAGGGGCCACTTCCCTCGCTGCGTGACCCCATATGTCATCCCCAGCCGCCCTCGTGGACGAAATGAGTTTTTCCCAGAATAGACTCGTATAAGCATTTTCTTTCTTTCTCTCTTTCTTTTTCTTTCTTCCTCTTTCTTTCTTCCTTCCTTTCTTTTTTTCTTTCTTTCTCATTCTGAGAGTATAAAGCACCTACCGCTGCGAGGCGCTGTGCTTTGACAGTCTAAATTCCATGCATAGGCAAGGTCTTTGCCCAAAATGTTCAGAGCCAGTACAGCCTCCTCTGCCTCTTTTAAAGTGATCCTCTTCTTCCGAGTGTGGTGCTGTAATATTCATGTCAAGCATTTATTACTGAGGCCGTCTCTCCCTGGTGTACTTGATTTTAAAGAAAAATATAACTGCTAAGGTTAATTGAGCGTTTACCTTGTGCTGGTGTTAAGCATATAAAATGGATCGTCTTACCGATCCCGAGAACAACCTTTTGAGGTAAATAACATTATCATCCCCATTTTATAGATTCTGAGGAAGCTGACTTCATATAGGTAAGTAATTTGCCAAAAAGCATATGGTTATTAATGGGGGAGCTGGGATTTAAACGCAGCTGAATGAGGGGCGCCTGGGTGGCTCAGTCGGTTGAAACTTCGACTTCAGCTCAGGTCATGATCTCACTGCTCCTGAGCTCAAGCCTGGCGTGGGGCTCTGTGCTGACCGCTCAGATCCCGGAGCCTGCTTCAGATTCTGTGTGTGTGTGTCTCTCTCTGACCCTCCCCTGCTCACAGTCTCTCTTTCTCCCTCTCAAAAATAAATAAACATTTTTTAAAAATGTTTAAGAAAATCATATTTATATTTTTTAGTAAACAGATGCAAAAGAATATACAAAATACACTAACTTGTGTAAGAAAGGAAAAATGAAACTCTACATACATATATACCACACACACACATTTTTTTCTTGTTTTTTAAGAGATAAACTCAAAACCTAAATAAGAAAATTAGCTGAAAGTGGTCACCTATGGGGGGTGGGAATGTTATGCAAGGATTAGTGATGGCAGTTTGATTTCTCTGAATAACCTTTTGTTTTTTTAAATATAGTTTTGCCCTTTCAAAACATTAAGTCTAAAACAGTGGAAATAAAAGCAAGCCCTAAAACTTAATACAAAAAAGACCTGAACATACCTGTGTATCAAAATGCCAGCACAACCATACAGAGTTCATTCAATTACTTGAGTACAGTACTCCATGAACTGGGGTTAGGAGTTCTGGAATACAGCATAAGAGCAAAAAGTACAAAGAAATCAGTAACTTCACTTAGTAAGTTTGATGTTGAAAAGGGTATTAGTATAGTAGTTTTGAAACTACTATGCATGCATTATTGGAAAAAGCAAACGAGTGAATATACTCATGTTGTTTGGAACCAAGTTTCTCACTGTGGGAGAAGGGAGATAACAAATATGGAATGATAGAAGCTAAGGAAGAATCCCAGAGTGTTGGATTTGAATCGGCATTAGTAGAATAAAGTTGTGATTTCCTTTTTTTTTTTTTTTTTTTTAAATCTCAATTGGTCCATTGACAGGGCTTAGAGGCATAGAAACTCTGACACCCCAGTAACAATGAGCACACTAGCACCAAGCCGCCCAAGTGGTTTCTAAATACCATTCTCCTCCCTAAAACGAATCAGTGCTCCTTGGAGAGAAGGCTGATTCTCATCTGGAGCAAGGAATTACAAAGCAAACCTGGAACACTCTTGTCAGAAAGCAAAGAAATCCTTAGAGATTCACAGAGTCATTTCAAAGGATACTGGACCTAGCTTAAAGGAGCCTCTGTTGACCATACTTGGAACAATTTGAGCATCAAAAAGAATAATGATGGTGAGAGATTGAAACAGATTTCATTTTTTTAACATTCTTTCCATGAGAGACAGAAGGAGAGATGGAATAAAAATGAAAAGTTCTTTACACAAGAATGTCAATTAATGAATACAAATGAAGCAGTAAATGGGAAATCTCCATTTTGCAACTCCCAATGTAAAAATTGATAGGAGTAAGCCTTATGAATACATGCTAAAACAATGGATAAAAGATGCTAAAATCATTGGCTGAAAGGTTGTTGGGGAACAGGACATTAACACTATCTCAAAGAATGTCCTAGAGAGTAATTCATAATTAGAAGGGAAAGGGGAATTTTACAATGTAGAGGTTTATTTATTGGACATACCTTAACCAAATGAGGAAACTTTAGCATCACCAATGATGGAGTGATCTATCACCTAATGATACCTGTGCCAGAAATGTTTAAGTCTAATTATGAGGAAACAAAACAAAATGAAAAGAATATAGAACACTTTACAAGACAGCAGGCCTAGGTTCTTCAAAAAGCGTCAGGGAAAAAAATGTCAGTGTCAGGGAAAAAGAAAAAAACAAGGTAAAGGAGTGCTTTAGTCAGGAGACAAAACTTACAAATGAAATTCATAAATCTTGATTGGTTCACAGATTTTTTTGTTATCTTTATTTAATTTATTTTTTTAATTTGTATCCAAGTTAGTTAGCATATAGTGAAACAATGATTTCAGGAGTAGATTCTTTAATGCCCCTTACCCATTTAGCCCGTCCCCCCCTCCCACAACCCCTCCAGTAACCCTCTGTTTGTTTTCCATATTTAAGAGTCTCTTCTGTTTTGTCCCCCTCCCTGTTTTCATATGATTTTTGCTTCCCTTCCCTTATGTTCATCTGTTTTGTCTCTTAAAGTCCTCATGTGAGTGAAGTCATATGATTTTTGTCTTTCTCTGACCAGTTTCGCTTAACATAATACCCTCCAGTTCCATCCTTGTAGTTGCAAATGGCAAGATTTCATTCTTTTTGATTGCTGAGTAATACTCCATTGTGTGTGTGTGTGTGTGTGTGTGTGTGTGTGTGTGTGTGTGTGTATATATACCACATCTTCTTTATCCATTCATCCATTGATAGACGTTTGGGCTCTTTCCATACTTTAGCTATTGTTGATAGCACTGATATAAACATGGGGGTGCATGTGTCCCTTCGAAACAGCACACCTGTATCCCTTGGATAAATACCTAGTAGTGCAATTGCTGGGTCATAGGGTAGTTCTATTTTTATTTTTTGTGGAACCTCCATACTGTTTTCCAGAGTGACTGCACCAGTTTACATTCCCACCAGCAGTGCGAAAGAGATCCTCTTTCTCTGAATCTTCGCCAACATCTGTTGTTGCCTGAGTTGTTAATGTTAGCCCTTCTGACAGGTCACAGATTTTTTTTTTAAAGAAGTAACTACATGGGAATGCAAGCCGGTGCATCCACTCTGGAAAACAGTATGGAGGTTCCTCAAAAAACTAAAAATAGAACTACCCTACGACCCAGCAATTACACTACTAGGCATTTATTCAAGGGATATATAGGTGTGCTGTTTCGAAGGGACACATGCACTCCCATGTTTATAGCAGTGCTATCAACAATAGCCAAAGTATGGAAAGAGCCCAAATGTCCATCGATGGATGAATGGATAAAGAAGATGTGGTATATATACGCAATGGAGTATTACTCGGCAATCAAAAAGAATGAAATCTTGCCATTTGCAGCTATGTGGATGGAACTGGAGGGTATTATGCTAGGTGAAATTAGAGAAAGACAAAAATCATATGACTTCACTCATATGAGGACTTTAAGAGACAAAACAGATGAACATAAGGGAAACAAAAATAATATGAAAATAGGGAGGGGGACAAAACAGAAGAGATTCATAAATATGGAGAACAAACTGAGGGTTACTGGAGGGGTTGTGGGAGCAGGGATGGGCTAAGTGGGTAAGGGGCATTAAGGAATCTACTCCTGAAATCATTGTTTCACTATATGCTAATTTGGATGTAAATTTTAAAAAATAAAATTTAAAAAAAAGAGAGGAAGAAGTAACTACAAAGAAACATTTTGTGGCTAATGGAGAAATTTAAATATGGACTATATATTAGATGATACTGAATCAGTAAGAGATTTTTTTGCATGTGATAATGCATGACTTTGTAGAAGACTGAAGAAGATACCTGCTTTGGTGTTCAGCAACTTACCTTCAAAAGATTTGGCAAAAAATGAAACAAAACCAAAATGGAACGTGAGAGGGAATGAAAGAATAGAGAGAATGGGGAAAATAGGACAAAAAAAAGCAAATGTGGTAAAAAGTTAGTAATTGGTGGATCGAGGTGCAAGGTATCATCATGTACATTGTGCCATGATTTCTATTTTTAAAAATAACTCTGAGACTTTCTAAAAGAAAAAGGAAAAAATTTCTAATTCTTTACCAGGCCTTGCAAGTATCACCGTCCAGCCAACCTCACTCTCTTCTTCTCTTTGTGCAGTAAGGCAATCTGCTCTGGGCACCTTAAACACACCAGGTTCTCTCTAGTATATATGAACCTTTGCATAGCTTGATCTCTGTATCCAATTTCTGTCCTCCCCATCATTGTGTGGCTCAGGGCTCTTCCTCTAGATTTCTCTGTAATGGTGTGTTCTTAGAGAAGACTTCCTGTCCACCTTATCTCAGTGGGCCCTTTTTTTAATTTGCATATTTGTCTGGGTTTTGTTGTTCCCCCGCTTCTTCAAATATAAGCTCTATGAGTACAAAGAACTGTTTCTACTGGTCTCAGATATATCCTCAATGACAATGTAAATCCATGGTGATCAAATAAATATTTGTTGAACAGTGAATGAAGGCTGATGTGGCTGAGTTGAAGGCCCTGGGGAGGGATAGCCAGAAGCAAGTTTGGTGGGAACAGGCCAAGGCTGGATCCTACAAGACGCAGTCAACAAAGTACTGATTTGGGTCCTTATTCTAAAAGCGATGAGAAGCAAGTAGACCGTTCTCGGCATGAGCACAATCCAATCCGATTTGCCTCTGTGTTTTGAAAAGGTTAATCTCCTGGAGCGGCAAACAGAGACAGCTAAAGAAGAGTCACTGACCCAGTTGGGAGACTATTGCAGCTATCCCAGCAAGAGATGATAACGTGGACTTGGGACGTGGCAGAGCTGATACAGAAAACTGGAAGATTTCAGAGGTATTTTTTCCTGTATTTGCCATCTCGGCACCAGCCACTGCGTTTTCCCGTAAAAACAGAGCCAATTTAACTGGGAAATGCTTCAGATTTAGTCCCAAGTCCAAATAATTCCATCTGTCCCCTTGAAGTGATCATTAGCATAAGAGGGAATCGTTAAGTTACATCAAGCTGATTTCCTTCCCTCGTCACAGCCTCTGCTGGTAAGAGCTACCAATCATAGCTAACTTTCCATGTGCCAGATAGTATTCTGAGCACTTTTATACTCAATCTTAACAATAACTGGGTGAGGTATTTTGTTGTTGTTACTATCCCCATTTTACAGGAGAGAAAACTGGGGCATGGAGCTATTAAAGAATAGTAAAGTTGTCATAGAAGTTAACTTAAAGGTGTTAAGTTTAATTCAGGTACTATTTGTAAAGTACTCATAAAAGCGCCTGGCGTGTGTGAAATAGTCACTTTTTAAATATACATCAACAGTAAACAGTGGGGTTGGAATTGGAATCTGGGTAGTCTGGCAGTTAACCACTGTATTCTACTGCCTCTCAAAGCTTAGATCAACACCCCTGTAATTCTATTAAAAGAAGACTGAGTGCCTAGCTTCTGTGCAAAGCCACCTCCAATAATAGGACTAACATAGTTTTTCAGTCCAGAAACTGAGTATGTATTGATTACAGAGGTTTGAATGACAGGTTTAACCAAAATTTGTCAAGCACATGCTATGCAGCAAATGTTGCTACCCTCAAGGAGCCTTCAGTCTAAAGCAAGGCCTTATCAGTCTGAGATTTCAAGAAAGATTTAATCTTTAATTTCTTAAGTCACCCAATGTGTGAATGCATTAATTTCTCTCCTGTGCATCTAGTGTGGTACTACTTTTGTACCATCTGATAAAATAGTCACACAAATAACTTTTTATGCCCTGTGGTTTATGTGGGGAACCTCGTGCACAATTTCAAAACAATATGACAAACAATATGATAGAAGTGTACAAAAAGTATTAAGAGCAGAGCGAATACAGCTTTGGAGTAACAGCTCTGAAGTCAGACAGATTTGAGTTTCAATAGAAGCTCTGTTATTTACAGGAAGTGACCTCAGGAAGACTATTTCACTTCTTCAAGTCTCAAAGTTGTGAGGATTAAAATAGTGTCTGTGAGTTATTTAGTAAAATAGGTCTCATAATGGTAGTTATTTTTATTAAGCCTGCCTCTTCTTAAGTCACTAGAATATGAGCTCATGGGTATATGTCTTGGTCCACTATAGCCCTGACATCTATGACCATGCCTTGCATGAAACAGCCACTCAAATATTTTTTTATTTAATAAATGTCATCTACCGGGGAAGATTTCTTTTTTTTTTTTAACAGATTTTTTTTTTTTTTTTTAAGTTTATTTAGTTCAGACAGAGACAGTGCATACAAGCAGGGGAGGAGGAGAGAGAGGATTCCAAGCAGACTCAGTGCTATCAGCACAGAGCACAGCACGGGGCTTGAACCCATGAATCGTGAGATCATGACCTGAGCCAAAATCAAGGGTAGGATGCTTAACCAACTGAACCACCCAGGTGCCCCAACAGGGGAAGATTTCTTCAAGTGCCATGTAGGCTAAAATGAATGAATGGGATTTGCAGTGAACCGCAGAGGGAAGCCATTTCAGGCAATGAAAACATGAGGCAACGAGAACAAAGACACGAGCACACAAAAGTTTCTAAAAACTGTGAACACGTAGTTCAGTAGGACTGTGAGCATCACTAACATGAATAACAATAGGAGGTGAAAAAACTCGTCTGGGCCTCGATCCTAAAGGGCCCTGTGTGATATGTTAAAGAGACGCAGAATTATATTCTGTGAGCCATAGGAGGTTGTAGAGACATGGAGGGAAAAGTGGAGGAAGAGAAGCAACAGGAAGGGCCAGGTCTATAACATCTCAGTCTTTCTTACGGTGTGGGAGTCCAGAGATGAAGGATCGGGACATAGAAGTTTACTATGTACAGGTGCAGAGGTAACCAGTAGAGAAAGAAAGAATAACCATAAGACTCTTGAGCTAAATGTTTGTCATTGTGGGAAGTGAATAGTTAATATCTATAATTATTACAAGAAGAAATAACATTGGGAGCATACACATCTTTGATATACATCAAAGATGTGTATGGTAATTACCAAAAGAAGTAAAAACAAATTGTAAGAGTGGTTGCCTCTGGGAAGCAGGACTGGAGTCGTGGAGTGAGGGAGGGCATTATAAATTCTTTAAATTTATAATAAACATTTTTTAAGGTAATATGTCAGAGGAAAGATGCATTCCTTTCTTAAGCACTTACTGTGTGTCAAGCTATATGGCCCCATCACCTCCTTAGTGAACGAGGCTCCCCATTTCTGAGCCTGCAGAGACGGTGCAGTTGGCCATCTTTCCAGAACACACTGGACTAGTACTTGTCTGAGAGCTTCTGCACTTTTCCCTCTATCTGTTCTTTCCAAAGGTCTTGGCATGACTAACTCCTTCTCATTATTCAGCGCTCATCTCAAACATACCTTCCCCAGTGAGGCTATCTTGCCCACCCTACCTGAAGCTGCTCCCTTCACCCCACCCCCAACCAGTTACTTTCTACCACAGTGGCCTATTTTACTTTCTTTGTAGCACTTACAATAACTGAAATTACCTTATCTGTTGATGCTATGTCTTCCCCACCACAGTGTAAGCTTACGAGACAGGGATCTCATCCATCTTATTCACCACTATATCCCTAGTACCTCCAACAGTGCCTGGTAAATAGTAGCTGCTCAATAAATACTTGTTCAGTGAATGAATTCTCGCAGGTGTTCTATGCACCTCTAACGTCCTATAATGTCCCTGAAGACAATGATGGTGTAGCTTTTTCTTTTTCTTTTTTTTTTTTTTTCAGTATCCCTAGTACTCAGACACAGGGCCTGGTTCAAAATATGAGCTATTATAAGTTTTCATTAGGTATTCAATAAAAGCTTATTATTTGAATGTATACATGAATTAATGCTGTGTACATTCTTATATGCCATCTCATTAGTCTTAAGACCCTACTATTTGCTAATAAAAATATATACACATTTAACCAGGAATGGGTTTCCCACTGTCTAGACCCTTCCAAGTGCCAAAACTGGGGCTTCTGCTTCTATTTCATCTTCAGTATCCTCTGGTGGTAAAGCAACTCACAGTGTTTTGAAAAGTGTGTCCTATTGGCAAGGGTGAAATCCACAGAGAGCAGCAGTTCAAGTGGGAGCCTAGCAAAATCTTAGGGCACAGGTGGGCATCCTTCACTTGGGTGATCCAAGAAGCCAAGTGCAAAGGCCTGCCGGTGATCACAACAGGACTTAAGGCTCCTCTACACAGAGTGGCATACTCACTCAAATGTTGGGGGTGGTCTGCAACGGCCAGCAACCATCTCTTCACATAAGCTCTCTCTTTTTAACTCTGTCCTTTTTTGGAAGTCAGTCAATTGGATATTAACTGTTTCCTTCTCTTTGTATCCCTAATCTAACAATCTCAGTTGTCTACGAGTTGATGCAGATAGATCTAACTACATGGAAGTGTGTGGCAAGAAAGAAAAGCTCAGCACTAACATTTCAAGACCTTTTGTTTCTGCTTATAACATAGCAAATAAGAAAAACCACAGCATTCTATTGCCAAAATGGAATTACTTAAAACCAAAATGGCACTATTTATAAATCATATCTTGCATTGTTTTGAAAATAGCACAGGGCAATGCTAGTGGACCTCACATACATATTCAACAATAATTATAGGCTTTCTGGTGCATTTATCTGTGCCAAAAAGTTTTATTTTGATGAGCTATTTCAAGATTCTAGTTTCCTCAGAAGGAGAAAGTAGGATCATGCCAATATGATCTTTTTATTATAGAAAATATTGTGCTTTTCAGATTTCAATTACTAGGGAAAATAATGATGGTATTGACTATTTTTGGTTAAGGGAAGCCATTACATTACCATAATTAATTGATAAGTAATGAGACCAATTTCAATAAATTCCTTAAAAAATACAATCTTTGATATATATCAACAAGGCCTTAGTGATATTGGGAAGAAGGAGAGGGAGGGAAGAAGGAAAATGAGAAGGAAGAAGAAAAATGCATACTTACATAATTTTTGTTTTCAGTTATCTAAAGGAATATTTCTGAGCCTTTGGTCACAGAGGTATAGAATATTAGGGACATAAGAGGCCCAATGATCTGGTTCAAATTTTTCATTTTATATGGGGGGAAGAAACAATGTTCTGAAAAATTAAGTGACACACCCAAGCATTCATCATTAGTAAATGGCAGAGCCAGAATATGAATACACAGCACAAATAGCCAATTTTTAAAAATAGATACGCAAGAAAAAATACCAAGTTATAAATAATTAGTATAGTATGATCTCATATTAGCAACTTCAAGACTAGCACACATTTTTTTTAAATACATGAATAAGCTCATCTTTCGCAATCAGAAAATTAGCATTGTTTCCTTTTTATTTCCAGAACTCCTGTTATTCCATTTCTCCCAGAATTTTACCCTAATATAAATTTACCCTAATGAAGGGTTTGTGTTCAAAAGGCTTTTATTAATACCTTATCGTGTCTCTCAAACAAAAATTCTTATACAGATTTTATTTTTTTTATTCCCTCTAAGTTAAAAACACACTTCTGTAGTTAACATGATTATTATCATCATTATTATCATTATTATTCAAGTAGTTAAAACAATATAAATACATTAAATTTTTTTGGTAGTTACTAAACAACTAAGTAGAATTTTTCAGAAATATACCTCTTGTAAGGATTAATGGGATTTATTTTTCCATTAGTTCATGTGCCCATGGAAGAATATTATATCTAAAATGGAAAAGAGTACCACTTCATTGCTGTTTTTCATTTTTATATATGTAAGCATATAATTGCCTTGTACACAAAAATAATGTAGGAGTAGAAAGACTTTATGACAACATCACCAAATTGTTTAAACTTCTTTCAAATTACATGCCAAATACAAGAGTGACTCATTATCTGAGATTATTTTTAAAGACTTATCACCTAACAGTTCAATTAGGTCCTATTTTAATTTTGTTGAAAGCTGTAAATTAGCTTTCTCTCTCTTTCTCAAAACTAAATAAACATCAAAAATTTTTTAATTATGTAAACCTTAAAAAAAGAGTTTTATTATACAGACGTTAGAGTCTCAAACTTTTTTATTTTTAATGTTTATTTTTTAGAGAGACAGAGCGTGAGTGGGGAAGGGGCAGACAGAGAGGGAGACACAGAATCCAAAGCAGGCTCCAGGCTCTGAGCTGTCAGTACAGAGCCTGATGCGGAGCTCAAACTCACAAACCGGGAGATCATGACCTGAGTTGAAGTCAGACACTTAACCAAGTGAGCCCCTAGAGTCTCAAACTCTTAAACTACACCAAAAAGGCTTTATCAAAAATGAACAAGTGACTATTAATTGCATCTTTTACTCTTTTACTCGGCACCACTCATTTAAACCAATATACTCAGTAAAAATGGAAATATTTCAATGTCTGTGCAAATGCAAAATTTTTTATAAAATTTCTTTCATCATATGTTTGAAATATATTTATGTCAAAATCTTTAAGGTTTCATTTACTGAGTGTATGGAAAAATGTCATATAACATAATTGACAAAGCCAGTCCTCACTGTCAGACTTATCAGTTTGTACGAACATTGTAAGATTTATTTTGTCAGAAAAAGTCTGATTTTATTTTTCAATTTAAATAACTGTCTTAACGTCTGTTTTAAGGAATAGTATCAAAAACACTGAGAAGTAAGTTATAGAATCTGTGTTGTATATTTCCAAAAGCAATCAGTATTAAAATGATACAGGTCTAATATAATTAATTTTACATTAGTTAATTGAAACAAAGTAGTACATTTTTTATTCATCTGCAGTTTTGGCAAGGTAGTATCCGGCTAAAACTAGAAGTTACCGATGAAGCAAGAGTAGGGGAATAGGTGTGATATTCTTTAGGAAACGTACAGATGTATAATCTGAACTCTGATATTAAATTTTTTAATATAATACAAAGCATGCTTAAAACTCAGAGATAGTCATTAATTGCATTAGACATCACAACCAAACTTTTTTGTGTTTAATAGAAGATAAAGGTATATGCTAATTAGGGTAATTAAAGCTAGCTGCTGTAAAACAACAGCTCCAACTGGTTTATTCCTCATTCATTTCATACATAGCCCCGTTGTGAGTAGGGTGACTGTGCTGGGCAACTGCCTTGAAAATACTGGCTTCGTTCCTCTCAGTTGGTAATCTGCAGTGTTGACCTCTGCGGACCTATCTGAAGGCAAAGAGACCGCTTGAATAAGGGTGCCAGAAGGATTTAGAACTAGGCCTGCAAGTCGTGTACATTCCTGCTGCTCATATTCCTTTGGAAGGAACCCAGTCTAACTGCAGGGGAGAATGAGAAATGCGGTTTTCCTACACACTGAGATTCCTACACACTCAGGAAGAGGAAACCCAGTTGATGAGCAGATAGCCAATGTCTGTCACATAGCTAATAACTAATTGGTCCAGCAGCTGGCAAATTCAGGTGTTGTTATGGGGAGATGGTAAAAAATAATTCAGAGGATGAAATAAAATAGGAATTGAGTATAATCAGAATAAGTATCTCATGATCCGGTTTGATAAAATAGGTTTCACTACTTTATTGGCTGATACATAACTAATCTGAGAGAAACCTTGTAAAAATTTTATCTGTGAGTGCTACCCAATGTCTCTTTTAAAAATTGGTATTTCTGGGGCGCCTGGGTGGCGCAGTCGGTTAAGCGTCCGACTTCAGCCAGGTCACGATCTCGCGGTCCGGGAGTTCAAGCCCCGCGTCAGGCTCTGGGCTGATGGCTCAGAGCCTGGAGCCTGTTTCCGATTCTGTGTCTCCCTCTCTCTCTGCCCCTCCCCCGTTCACACTCTGTCTCTCTCTGTCCCAAAAATAAATAAAAACGTTGAAAAAAAAAAAAATTGGTATTTCTAAAAAACATTTGTTACACTAAGAAATAATCAGCATTGCTACCACTACTGTTCAGGCTATTTGGTGATGCTTTTCTTTCCAGCTAATGACAAGTGCTAAGGTGGGCTTTTTTTTAAGCTCTTTGATTTGCTGTCATAGAACTCTCTCCCAAGAGCATTCTTTGATAGAGTCCAAAAAGAGCCAGAGACACAGTCATTTCCCTGTCCATTCTAATTTAATTCAGAATATCCCAACACTACTGGCCAAAATACTCTGGTTCCAAAGCAACGCTTAACTCTTAATAGAAATCCGTAGAAGAAAGACAAGCATCAGGTAGGTTTCTATGTGTTTTGATTAATTGTTCAAGGAGGCTTCCCCAAAACCAGTCATTTGAATTGTTCTTTTGTTGGGCAACCAGGAGATGTTTACTCCTAGGAACAATGCACCATAAAGTAGGAGATTAAACTACAGTGAAGGGAGAAGTGAGAATGCAGAATGTTTGGTCAAGAAAAAGGAAAGAGTATGTTGAAGTAAGAAAAATAGGTAGGGCGTTATAGTCAAATAGATGGGTGGATTCCAAGCTCTGTCAGTTTGAAGTTTGTGACAGGCAAGGTCAACACACCTTTCTGAATCTGATGCTTCTTAAATGCCAGCTTCTCTCTGTGCCAGCCTGGCAGACAAAAACACCCACTAAATAGTAGTTATTATTACAATCTAACAGGAGAGACCGGTGTTGGAAAATAATAGGAGAGTGACGTAACCCCACCTAACGAATATGATCTCTTCCACTCCTAAGGGAGAGAATCCTCATTGGATTTTATACACTCTCGTATTTATCTAGTAGGTTGTATAAACTCTTCTGGGATGACAGGACCTGTGCTTTAACTCATTCCATAAACCCCTCCGCCCTAAGAACCATGCTTGTACCTAACGGGAAAAGAGAGAAGGACTTGGGACCAAATCAAAAGTCTTCAGCCTTCTATAATACAGGCAACCCCCCCCCTTTTTCAAAAGTTCATGTTTTGCACTTCACTTTTACAAAAGATCTATATTAGCACTGTTTTCACTAACCAAAAGAAATCCAGAAGTGGCCGAGTAGCTCAGTCAGGTAAGTGACCAACCCTTGATTTTGGCTCAGGTCATGATCTCGGGGTTCAGGAGTTCGAGCCCTCAGTCTGACTCTGTGCCCCTTCCCTCTCCCCCATGTCCTCGTGCTCTCTCTCACTCTCTCTCAAAATAAATAAATAAACTTAAAAAGAAAAGAAAAGAAATCCAAAGAGGATTTTTGCTGTCATGAGAAAAAGCGAAAATAGTATTCAGCTGTTTCGCAGTTAAGCCCTTACAGAAGCAGTACGAGCCCCGGCAACTAGAGTGGCGCCACCAAGCGCCTTCTTCAGGAACTACACTCAGCATCTCATCGGCCGTAGCTTTGAACTGTTTGGGAGCATCTGTGCTTCATCTAGATTTATTCTGTACATTTGACAGCTATATCCCAAGGTATCAGAAAAGCCTAAGAGAGGTTATTTCTGGGGTCTGGGCACACTCAAAAAATTTTCCATATAAATTAATGGTAATTGTTTCTATGCTTTATGCCATTTGGCTTTCAAAAGATTTCATAGGGAACGCTACTTTCAGATAGCAGGGAAACCTGTATTAGTTCGTATTAAATGTTTGATGAGGATATAAACAAATATGGGAATGATGGGAATGAGTAAGAAAAGCTGGCTATCCAAAAAGAACTTATAAAATAACACGTGACATAGGGCCCAACCCACAGAAGTCCTTCAAAATTCTCATGAATTCTGAGTTGAAAGAAATATATTAGTAGAGTGCCTAAAATATGTTTTAATTCTGAACTTGATTAACAATAATTCTGAGTCACAGTTGGGATATATAATTTGTAGAACAGTTAAAAAACAAACCAAAAACCTTTCAAATGAGTGGATATTTAAGGGAAATTTGTGGGAGTGTTTGGGATGTAATCGGAAATGAGTGGTTTTCTTTCATCTTTCCTGATTGCTCATTGTGGGGCAATAAGTAACTAGGCACATAAGTACCAAACAGATAA
Organism: Herpailurus yagouaroundi; assembly: GCF_014898765.1. NCBI lineage: Eukaryota > Metazoa > Chordata > Mammalia > Carnivora > Felidae > Herpailurus > Herpailurus yagouaroundi. The sequence goes on along the minus strand of NW_024412404.1, from coordinate 30,958,320 downwards.
TTTGGTACAAAAAGAAACATCTATATTCAATGACTATAAATTTAGCATTTGTAACCATTTCTTGCCAAGACATCCTCAAATTATTCAGCATGGGGCTCAGTTATTGACTGTGCCAGTCAAACAGCCAAGAGTATCAAGTTCCTTTGCTAAAAATATTTCAACCCAAATCATCCTGGCAGACAATAATACCAGAACAAAAGTCCTTTGTCCAACAAAGTGACCAGATTTTAGAAGACTGAATAGAGGCAGAAAAGACAAAGCGTGGTTGCATTGCCTTGGGCAAGTTACTAATCGAGCCTCAGTCTTTTCATCATTAAAACGATATTTTTAATACAAGTTCATAATCTGCACTCTGCAATTCCTAAGTAGGGTTAAAAAAAAAAAAAAAAAAGGCAAAAACTCTCTGGAACCCGCAAGTATTTTTGTCAGCTTGGCACCGGGACTGTTTGGCAGCAGAGGTGGCCATGGACAGACTTGAAGCCTCAGTTATATCTCAGCACTCATATTTATCACACACACACCCTCTGCTGTTTGCTGACACTCTGTGACTTAGGGATTCATTTTACTGTGAATGTTCCCCAAAGCATTAAAGATACGGGTTAACAGTGAGAAGAAGAAAAGGAAGCCATCAGGCTTTATCAGTAGCTCCGAAAATGGAAGATCGATGATGGTGTGTCTGTGAGACATGTTACTGAAGACTGTGCTGCGGAAACCACCACCTCCGACTTATAGAAACAGAAAGGCGAGTTGTTGAAATTGTGTCATGACAGTCAACACCAGGAACTAGTGAAAAATAGAAACACACGGCCCAGGGCCAAAAATGAAGATCTTGCATGTGTGTTGATTGAATGCATCCAACAACAAAGAAGTAAAGCCACGCCACTGGCTGGCTTGTTGGTTGTGAAACAAGCTAGAATGTGCCATGGAGAACTAAACCTTGAAAGTGAGGATGAATATTCAGAAGGCTGGCTGCAGAAATTTAAAAAGTGTCGCGGTATCAAGCATCCTAAAATATGTGAAAAAGCTCCTACTGATTATGAAACCCTTGAAAATTGCATTGGTGGGTTTGCTAAGGTGACATCTGATGAAAACCTTAGCCCTGAACAAATGCACAATGCTGATGAAACAGCTCTGTACTGGCACTATGTTTCTAGAAAAACCTGAACAATGGCTCACAAAAGGGCACCAGCAGATTTCAAAGATGCCAAGCAAAAGTTGACTGTTGGGTGTGCTAATGCTGTAGGCACACACAAGACAAAATTGGCAGGGACTGGAAAAAGCCTGTATCCAAAATGTTTACAGGCTGTGTGCAGTCTACCTGTGCATTATTATGCAAACAGGAAAGCATGGGTGACAAGAGAAATCTTTTCTGATTGGTTCAGTAAGTACAAGCTCCCAGCAAGCAAGCTGGACTGCAAGACAATTGCAAAATTTTATTGTTCTTAGACAACCATTCTGCACTTCCCCTTCCTGAAATTCTTGTGAAAAGTAATGTTTTTGGCATTTACTATCCTCCCCCCCCCCAACATGACATCCAAAATACAGCCTTGTGACCAAGGAACCCTATGCCCTAGGAAGAGCTATCACTTTTTTTTCCTCCAGCACATTCGCTTCAGTTAACAAATGCCCGAAAATTCAATACTTAAAAAAAAAAATTTAGTCTTAAAGATGCCATCGACGCGTTGCTAATGCTTGGAATGATGTTGATAAGTCAACATTAACTAATGCTTGGCACAGGCTTTGGGCTCCAATGGTGTTTGAAAATGACCTGGCCAGTGAAGATTTTCAAGGATTCAGAGATTATGATGAGAAGATGTTATCAAAACTCATTACTTATGCCAAAAGTTTATCAGCCAGAAGTGTAAATAAGTTGGAAGAAGCCGACATGGAAGAAATGCTGTACATTGAAAATGATGTATCTGTTGTGTGTTCTTTCAGTGATGGGAAATTGCTGAGATGGTGTTAAGTACAGGTCAGTGTGAAGACCGTAGTAATAACGATGATGACGTGAGTGTGGGCGAAAAAAGTCTGAAAATGTGTGATCGATTAATTGCTAGCCTTGAACAATGTGCATTTATCAGTGAGCAAGAGATCATGGCCGTTTATTCAATTAGAAACTGCTTAGACGGAAACCTATGTTAAGGAGACCAGTGAGAGTGGGGAAAGTCTTTAGAAAGGCCCTATGTGGTTAATGCCTCTTCATCACTTGAGAATCCCATTCCTGGCTCCTCATCAAATGTCCAGCTCCAACCTGGTTTCATAGGTAAGGATACCACCAGTGTAACCTCTTCTCCAAGATTCTCAAACAACTAGAAGTGATAAATATTTATTGTATGTGTTATTGGTTAGTTTTCATAAATATAAATTTAAAATATTATTTAAAAATATTTTTAAAATTTTTTAGTGTTTATTTTTGAGAGAGAGCGAGAGCGAGAGAGAGAGAGAATGAGCAGGGGAGGGGCAGAGAGAGAGGAAGAAGCAGGCTCCAGGTTCTGAGCTGTCAGCACGGAGCCCGATGCGGGGCTCGAACCCACGAACCGTGAGATCACGACCTGAGCTGAAGTTGGACGCTTAACCAACTGAGCCACCCAGGCACCCCTAAAAAATATTTATCATAAGCAACAAAAGAAATAAGAAGCTTACGTACTTATGGCCTATATTTATCCCGCCATTCCATTTACCAATAAATTTATTTACCAACAAGTTTCATTTGCCAATGGATTTATTTATCTAAATAAATTGTAACATTATTTATGGTCTTTATTCCATTTAGTGTGAATTTTCATACATCTCTCTGCAGAATAATGAGTTTTGTAACCATTTGGAATGTTACAAAATTAGTAGTATATGTACCATATTCCCAATTTCTTTATAAGTTCCAAAAAGTTTCATTTCCAAAATACATCTGGGGGCGCCTGGGTGGCGCAGTCGGTTAAGCGTCCGACTTCAGCCAGGTCACGATCTCGCGGTCCGTGAGTTCGAGCCCCGCTTCGGACTCTGGGCTGATGGCCCAGAGCCTGGAGCCTGTTTCCGATTCTGTGTCTCCCTCTCTCTCTGCCCCTCCCCCGTTCATGCTCTGTCTCTCTCTGTCCCAAAAATAAATAAACGTTGAAAAAAAAATTTGGAGAAAAAAAAAAATACATCTGGTCCCCAGGGTTCTGGATAAGAGATTGTGGACCTGTACTATTTACCTTCAAGTTTGTTGTGAAGACCCAATAAGATAATTAATGTAAAATGCCTGGCACAGAATAAATGCTCATTAAATATAATTGCTATCATTACTATTCCATTCCCCTACTCTTAAAAGGAAAATGTAGGACAAGGTCTTTTTGAAGTTAATAAATTGACCTTGCACAGTAATAATAAGCATTCTTCAGATTTTATCAGCTTAAGAGATCCTTTGGCAATATGCTGCTGATAGGTACTAGAGTATCTCTTAAATCTTCATCCAAAAGATTGAAGCATTCCCAAATTGGAGGATAGAAAATGTTATGCTACAACAAGTTACACTGGTTTTATAAAATACATACACCTCTAATTAGCCTTTACATTATTCGACAAAGAGACATAATTGGTTATCTGTCTGCTAACCATTTCCTCAGTTCCCTCTGCCATTAGCACCCCATAAACGATATTTTAATCTTCCTTGTGAGTAAGGATTTATTCCTAATCCACTGTGTATATCCTCAGCTGCTATCATAAAACCTTGAAGATAGCTGAGTGAATAAAATTGGCATTTTGTTTTATAAATAAAACTATTATTAGCCTGAAGAATGTCAGTTGACCCCCTATAGGTTGGTCTCCTTTTGGTTTCTTTGTAGTGTCTATAAGATTTATTGCTTTTCTTTCATTATAAAAGGCATATGACAACTATGCAGGATATATGGAAAATATTACTTATAAAGAAGAAAATAAACTCGCCTTTCTTACAACCTGTGATAATCACTCTTAACATTTGTTTACTCTCTGCTATCTATTGTCCTAAACTGTAAACCCTATGAGGGTGGAAACCATGTGCATTCATTCCTGCTCTGCTCAGCATCCCACAGTAGCAGGCATATGACAGATACAAAGAAAATACTCACATACTCAAGGATCAAACTAAATTCACAGGGGACTTTTGACCGTGTTATTTCTAATTAACACTGTATTGGGAGCATTTTCCCATATCTGTCCTATTTGATCTAACCAAATCTGATTTCCTATACTGCACTCAGCTTATCCTCTTGATATCTAGAACTTGCTACTTCCAGGCCCTGGGTAACATTATCCTGCAGCCTCTCTGCCACACCAGCCTTCCTTTCCCTGTTGTCTTCACTGCTTCCCCATCAGAACTGGCCCTCTTTTCCCATTGGCTCATGACCCAACTCTCTACTGGCTGCTCTTATAAGGAATAGTTGATCCTCACCATCGTGTGAACCCATATATACCCTGACTGACCATTGGTTCCCATTCTCCACGGAGCGCTGCTTTGGGATTGGGGTGAGCGAAATCGGGGAAGGCATGCAATGCAAGGGACAGAGAGTCTCAGTGAGGAGGCAAACAGTAGCAGCTCCATCTCGTAGGGATGGGAACGGTGGGCTCTCTGTTGTATTATCCACTCTCCTGTGATCAGTCCCTGAAACAGGTGTGAACTGAGAAATGCCTGGAGTCACTGTTCTGCGCTGGAAATCTCAGCCAGGCACATGATTAAAGGTCTGCCCCACTGATATATGTCACCAGAAGACACCTTACTTTGTACTGGGAACCAGACCCTAGGAACTAGATGCATGTAATTGAATTTATGGACCCTATTCCTATGTTATTTCAGGATTTTTCTGTAACTTTTACAAAATTCTAATGAAAGATAATATTCTTCTTCCTCTCCCAAATAATACGCCTTACATTGACTGTTAATTTCCTTATCTAGCGATAATTTTTTTAAACGTTTATTTATTTTTGAGAGAGAGACAGAGCATGAGTGGGGGAGGGCCAGAGAGAGAGAGAGATACAGAATCCAAAGCAGGCTCCAGGCTCTGAGCTGTCAGCACAGAGCCTGACACAGGGCTCGAACCCACGAGCCCTGAGATCATGACCTAAGCCGAAATCGGATGCTTAACCAACTGAGCCACCCCGGCACCCCTATATAAGGATAATTTTTTAAATTAGTTTTCTATCCTTAGTTTTCTAAAATGTTACCATCAAATGTCTAGGTGTGATCTGAGGTTTTTTGTTTTTCTGTTCATTCTAAGTGGCATTCATGGACCCTTTCATTGGGAGTTTCCTGTCTTTCATTGACAATGAGATATTTTATTCTTTTTTTTTTTTTTTCTTTACTATTTTCTCTGCTCCATTCCCTTTAGTCTGTCCTTCTGGAACTCCTCTTTGATTTTCTTCAAATGTTTGATGATTCTTCGTTGTGTCATGTTTGCATTTTCAATTACCTATTAGCCTGCCCATATGTCTGAGCGCCTTTTTTTGCTTCTTATGGTTCTAGGGGAGAGGTAGGACATACTACCTGACTGAGTAGATCATTAGCAACTTCTGTAGGCATTGGAACTCCCATTTTCTTTTGGGGGTACAGTGCCCCTTGGGTACTTCCCTGCTGGTAAGGCCCAAGTAGTCCTTTTCATTGGAATTGTCTTTGCTATTTGCTGCATAGCACAGCTGGAAGAAGGAACCTGACTGTACCTACTTCCGTAATGTTAACCCAAATCATACTAAATGTTGGATGGGGACTGCCTCCTGTTCCCCATATCCACTTTCCCCAAGCTGAAGCCTCTCTCACAGTTTACAGGTGCCGTCTTCACTAATACTGGACAATGGTTCCCTCCCTCCATGTCATCCCAGTTCTACTTTCTGTCTTTCACCAGTTCCTGCAGAATTTTTAGTCCATTGAGAGTAATTAAGTCATCTTGTAAGTCAGCATGATCTTCAAATATCTGTATATATATTTATACATGCACTTTAGATTCGTTTTAGGGTTAAGCCCGGAGAGGAAGTCTAGATGAACATGTGTTTGTTTTTACCACCATTTGGATCCAACCCCATTGTAGTTTTCAAATGTGTTTAACAGACATACTACATTTCAAACAAAATCATATCTAGAGGATCAATATATTAAACAGGTAAAAGCAAAACTGATGTAGTTGAGGAAGAGAAGGTGACCCTGAATATGAACTTATTGGTCTCCCTTTTGCTCTCCACTGCAGCTCCTGACCCCCTCCACCGAATCTCACAACTCCGCAGAACAATTTAAAAACCACTGACATGATTTATAGTCCAGGAGTGTCTGACCCATAATAGGTTCTTAGTAAATGGTAGCTATCGTAACTATTAAAAACATTGCCTCTTGACCTTCCCTAGCCCAAGGCCTTCCATAAGTTCTGGTACCAACTTCTGCCATTTGTACAAGCAATCTCATCTTGGAAACAAGTAAAAATATATAGATATATTTCAGAGAATCAGGCAACTGAGGACCTAATAAATACACTTAAGCATTCTCTGGGCGTCACCTGTTAACCTCGCTTAATCCCCTCAACCTGTGAGACAAGTGTTTTGATCTCCAGGACATGATGAAGAAATAGAGGCTCAGACACATATAACAGGAATATGCACAATACCAAATGTGTAAGAAATACCCATTTATTTTATTTTTTTAATTTAATTAAAACTAGCATGATTCCACTACAATGGTAGGAAATGACATCCAAACCATTCAGGGGGCTTTCCTCGCAAGATTCTGGATCTTGCCCAGCGTGCTGAAGCATGGAGAAGGCCTGTCCTGTCATCCCTCTGCAATTTGCACAAGAATCTATCTGCTAGATGCCTACTTTCTGTACCAGAAAAATTTCCGCTGGATTGGGACACACCGCAGCTCTGTGCGATGTAGGATGTCAAAGATCTTTGAGAGGTTGGAGTCCCAGTCCCTAGGGTTCAGAATCTCCAGCCGCACAGCCATCCTCTCTGAGCACTGGCTGCCTCCCTGAGCATCCCTTTTTTTTAGTGACAGGGAGGTGTTTGTCTCTTCCTTCCTGTTACCCTCAAAGAGTCCCCCTTTCTCCTCTCCTCCTAGGGACACCTAGCAGAATCTAGCAGAGTTTAAACTTTTCTAAAATAAAAGCTGCTCCCTGGAAATGGATGCCTTCCTTGTGCAAAAAAACTCTGAGGCAAGAAAATACCAAGACCCTTCTTGGCAAGGGAGTGGTGAGGATATGGAGAATATGAGAAATTGATTCTCAGTAAATTTTCCTGCCACAAAAACGAGGTCACTGAATGATCCAAAGCCCACAGTAGTAAGAGGCAGAGCTAGGATCCACAGCATTCTTGCAGTTATGCAGACCACCTGAAGAGAACCCCTGGGCGCCCCAGTTGCTGCGGGGCAGGTGCCCCTGGGCAGGAGAGAGCAGCAGCTGCAGATCCCAAATGAGAGTGGCCCCCTGGCTTCTCTGATGGAGATCACCAGTGGATGAGATCCTGGGACTTGAGTCTTCACAGAGATGAGCTTGCAGTCCAAACCCGGACCTCTCTCACCCACAGAGGGACGATCCGTCATGTTATACTGATAAACACAGCGTGTCCCAAGGATAGAATCCAAGTTATTCTAATCTCGGCATTTCCATATGGTTTATGCTTATGTAAAGCGGTGCTTGCCAGAAACACAGTGACAACACTGTCAAAGAGCATTTAAATGGAACAAACCCAAGCACCTTCTCGAATTTGTAATACATACATTATGTAAGGGAGAAGTAAAACAAAATGACTTTTTACACATGGATGTGCTTTCAGGGGATTTTTGAATTATATTCCTTTGAACAATAATTTCATATTTCTAGATGCAACACTTGTTTTAATCCTGTCCCAACCAAGAATTTTATTTTGTTCTAAATTAATTTACTTGCGGGGCGCCCGGTTGGCACAGTCAGTTGAGCATCTGACTTTGGCTCAGGTCGTGATCTCACCACTTGTGGGTTCGAGCCCCATGTCAGGCTTTGTGCCGACCGTGCGGATTCTCTGTCTCCCTCCCTCTCTACCTCTCCCCTGCTTGCACTCTCTCTCTTAATAATAAACATTAAAAAATTTTTTAAGTAATACTAATAAATTAATTAATTTACTTGCAACTTTTGTTATTACTCAAATCAGTTTTCTAAAGGCTAAGGAGTTAAGTCACTGAGAACACAGCCACTTAATTTTGGGTCTTTATTTTTCTGTGTGCAGTAGTATTTTTATACTGACCTCGACTGTCAAAAACACACTCAAAATAAAAAAGCAGGAACGGGGGAGGTGGAGTGAGTCCTCTGAACAGCCAAAATAGGGGTTGTAATGTTCAGGTTTACATTAAGGGAGACCCTGGGACCCACAATCTTTGTGTTTACCCCAGTTCACTTTCCCTTACGAAACATTTTAAACATATCACATAAATGGTGGGAAAAAAAATCAAGAAAATTGAAAGTACAAAGAAAAACCCTCCTGCAGATATACCACCCAAAGAATACCACTGTTCATATTTTCATCTCTTTCTTTTGGGATATTGTATACCTGTGTTTCACATTTCCACCATCATTACCGTTGCCCATTTCTTTTGTAGTAATGGTCAACTATTGAATTCTCTTTTTTCTTTTTTGCTTATTGTTATAAAATAAGCATTTCCCTATTTAAAAAAAGTAGAAATTCAGAGGTAACTGTGTGGCTCAATCGGTTGAGTGTCCAACTTCGGCCCAGGTCATGATCTCCTGGTTTGTGAGTTCAAGCCCTTCATCAGGCTCTCTGCTATCAGCACAAAGCCCGGTTGGGATTCTGTGCACCTCCCCCTTCTCCTTGCCCCTACCCCGCTCACATGGGCTCTCTCAAAAAGAAATAAAAACATTTTAAAAATTAATTAATTTTTTAAAAAGTCACTTAATTAGTTCCCTAGAGAGACTATCTTCCAGAAAATCCATTCGTCTAGATTCCATATCTTGCCTCAAACTGAAACAGTGGCATATGTGGCTAAGTGCCAGGGGTTTGAGGATGTCATAAGATAAATATCTTCTTATAGGAATTTTCCACAAAATTGAAAGAGAAGATTCACTCTAAAATAAACCCAGCCCAGACATAGGAAGTAGAACCAGAAATACATATGAATTTTTAAGATAAAACAGGAAAAGGATTTCAAAAATGAAATGTAGTTCAAGAGAAAATGATTTCGTTGACATTTTTATGAATTGTAGATGCAACCCGCATTGGTAGCACTTGTGGTGGTCTTTTGTGGTACTTAAGTTTACATCTTCCAGATGTAGACATAAGAAAACAGTGTCTTGGGGTGCCTGGGTGGCTCAGTTAGTTAAGCATCTGACTCTTGATTTCGACTCAGCTCATGATCTCACGGTTGTGAGATCAAGCCCCATGTTGGCTCTGAGCTGCACATAGAGTCTGCTTGAGATTCTCTCCCTCCCTGTCTCTCTCTGCCCCTCCCCCACTAGTGCTCTCTCTCAAAAAAAAAAAAAGGCGGGGCGCCTGGGTGGCGCAGTCGGTTGAGCGTCCGACTTCAACCAGGTCACGATCTCACGGTCCGTGAGTTCGAGCCCCGCGTCGGGCTCTGGGCTGATGGCTCAGAGCCTGGAGCCTGTTTCCGATTCTGTGTCTCCCTCTCTCTGCCCCTCCCCCGTTCATGCTCTGTCTCTCTCTGTCCGAAAAATAAATAAATGTTGAAAAAAAAAAAAAAAAAGGCAGTGTCTGTATGAATATATAAGAATATATAAGAATATGTAAGCAAACCTTGCTTTGCTTTTAGCGAAGAATTTCTAGGACATGTATCTGCTTCCACACTCCATTTTAAGTATGCGTATCATGTGCTTGTATTTTGTATAATACAAAAAGAAAACAGTCCTTTATCACTGAGCATGTTGGCATTATTTTCCTTCTTTTTCTTTTTCTTTGCAATATTTGAAATGAGTTTTATTCCTTTTTTATCTTTTCTTTCTTTATTGGAAACATATTTTATGTTTAAAAATGGATTTTTTTGAGGAGCTACTATAACCTGCTTTTTTCCAAAATTAAAGATTGTATTGTGATGGAAAAAGTGCGTGACATAAAATTTGCCATCTCAACTCTTTTTAAGCATACAGTTCAGTAGTGGTAAGTATATTTGCGTTGTTATGAAACAAATCTCCAGAACAGTTTTATCTTACAAACCTGAAACTTTATACCCATTGAGCAACGCTTCCTTCCCCCTGTCCCACCCCCTGGTAACCACCATTCTACTTTGTTTTCCTATAAATTTGACTATTTAGATACCTCATATAAATAGAATTCTACGATGTTTGTCTTTTTGTGACCGGTTTATTTCATTTAGCATAATGTTCTTAAGGTCCATCCATGTTACAGCTTGTAATGGGTTCTCCTTCCTTTTTAAGGCTGAGTAATATTCATATATATGTATATAATATACATATGTGTACATATATATATACACACACACTATATACACACACACACACAATTTTTTTTATTCACTCATCTATTGGTGGACATTTGGGTTACTTCTACCTCTTGGTTAATGTGAATAGTGCTGCTCAGAACACAGGTATGCCAATATCTCTTTGAGATCCTACTTTCAGTTCCTTTGGATATATACCCAGCAGTGGGATTGTGGGATCATCTGATGATTCTATTTTTAACTTTTTGAAAAACCTCCATACTATTTTCCACAATGGTAGAACTCATATTTTAAAAAAGAAGAAATGGCGGGGAGCCTGGGTGGCTCAGTCGGCTAAGCTTCCGACTTGGGCTCAGGTCGTGATCTCACGGCTGGTGGGTTCAAGCCCCCGAATGGGGCCCTGTGCTGACAGCTCAGAGCCTAGAGCCTGCTTCAGATTCTGTGTCTCCCTCTCTCTCTGCCCCTCCCCCCCCTTTGCTCTATCTTTCTCTGTCTCTCAAAAATAAATAAACATCTAAACATTAAAAAAAAACAAGTAGAAATGGCAAGAAAGCATCCTGTTTGTGGAGGGTCATGTTAGACCAACACCCGAGATTCACAATGGGCAGGAATTCACTTCCCAGCTTCCATTGTCACCATTTCTTTTCCTGACAAAGCCCTGGTTTTGGTCAGGTGTTTACTCTTCCATCAGAAGATTCAACAGAATTTGACCTTATCCTCAGCTTTGGAAGTGTATCTCACTCTAAACCACTCTTGGTAATCCCACTACCTTGCCATTGAATAGTTTAGGAACTCAGACTTCAGTCATACACAGTACAGTTTTCCCTTGAGGAGTGTTGTTGCTAGAGGAGTGAGCAGGTGACCTAAGTTGCATCAGATTGAAGGGAAAGGTTTCTGTAGGACAACTGGGTGAAAGGTTTTCTTTTTCTCCTGTGGAATATGAACAAAGTAATGTAGGTCATTGTTTCCTGTAAGTCACTTATTAGCCATGAGAGTCCTAGTCTGGAGACAAAATTGTTGCACAAAGAAAGACTAAATCAAGAGAATACCAAATAAATGGATTGGAGCCCTCATGGCATTGGGCCTGGAACCCTTCTGAACTCTGGATTTGCCTATTAATAAACATCATTGTTTAAGCTAGTTTGAACTCGATTTTTCTGTAACTGGCAGCCCATAGCATCCTACCTGATACAACTCTCCCTGCTGTTCACCAACCCTTGGGGAAAACTTTGAGAATCACCTATCCATCTCACAACTCTGAGGTCTAACAATTGCTCCTGTTGCAATTCCTCTTTACATATTGGCTGGTCCCACAGCCAACCTGGGGACATCATGCCTCAGGACATTTCAAAATCTGACCGAAGGTTTCCATTCTGTTGCTGAGGGTTGGATGAGGAAAAGGGTTATCCCTCCTGCCAGGAGATAGCCTGTGATGAGAGCTAATGTAGAGGAAGAGAGGTTGTACCCTTGGTGGTAGCTTTGGAAGGAATGGAGTGCCTGCAGGGCTACCACTGGCTTATAATGTTCTTTTATGCGAATTAGGGGGGAAAATGCCCTTCCCAAGACACTTTACTTCCATATAACGGTAAACTGTCGTAATACGTTGATTTTGTTAGCACAAAACATTTTTCTTTCATTTGCCAGAAAATTGTCATAATGAATATACAAATGTATGCTATCTAGGGTGTAAATAGCTCTCTCTTAGATCTGGCACCATTGAGCATGACACCATCTGGACAAAGGAACGTGACAGCCTATTAGAGACAGAACACAGAATGCGGAACAGACGAGAAAGCTGGTGGAGACGTACTTATAATCCATTCACTTTCAGCTCAGACATGATTTTGATAGGTAAACAACTTTTAACAAGTAAAGTGGGGAGATAAGACTTTTCTTTTAACTTTGTATTTTAAAATAATTTCAGACTCACAAAAAAGGTGCCCCCCCAAAAAACAAACCCAACCAACAACACATCACCAAAAATAAAAATCAGTCCTCATATATCCTTCACCCAACTTCACAACTTATATAAAGAGAGTACGATTATGAAAATCAGGAAATTAACTTTGATATCATACCACTAATATACAGAGCTTATTCAGATTTTACTAATTGTCACACTAATGGTTTTTTATGGTCCTGGATCCAATCCAGAATCACACATTGCATTTAGTTCTCATATTTTCTCAGTCTCCTTCAACCTAAGGTAGTTCCTCAGTGTTTGTCTTTTATTACATTGACACTTTTGGAGAGTACTGGCAGTTATTTTGTAGAATGTGCTTCAATTTGGGTTTACCTGATGTCCTTCCTAATGATTCAAAATTCAGGTTGTACATTCTTGGCAAGAATACCACAGAAGTGATGCTGTGCCCTTCTCGGTGCATCATTTCAGGAGTCGCATGATGTTAATGTGTTAACTTTAATTATGCGATTTAGGTGCTCTGTGCCTTGTTTCTCCACTGTAAAGTTACTCTTACTCTCTTTATAATTAATAAATATCTTGTGTTGAGATACTTTAAAAATATACTTATATCCTGTTTCTTATCAAACTTTGTCCCACCAATTTTACCACCCATTGGTGATTCTTACCTACAGAAATTATCAGTGTGGTATTGGCCAAATAGTGAGGTCAAAATTCCAACTTTACTTTTTAATGTTTATTTATTTATTTTTGACGGTGGGAGAGGGGCCAAGAATCCAAAGCAGGCTCCACACTGTCATTACAGAGCCTGACATGGGGCTCAAGCTCTCAAACTGTGAGATCGTGGCCTGAACAGAAGTTGTACCCTTAACCAATTGAGCCACAGGCACCCCAAGATTTCAGCTTTAGAATTAAATTTGGAAAGACTCCCCAGAAGTAGGTGAGAAACATCTTGCAATCTGAGTGTATAATCTACTGACCAGGAGCAGGAGTTTTGCATTCAGACAGACCTAAACTCAAATATTAGCTCCACTGGGTATTAGCTATGTGACTCTAAGCAAATTAACTTCTCTGATCATTAATTCCCTTATTGGTAAAGTAGAAATTATGGAGTCTATCATATAGAGTTTTTATAATGAATATAATAAATATAAAGCACTTTGCATAGTGTCTGGCACATGATAAATGCTCAGTGAATTTTAGTTATTGTTATAATTGTTATTGTAATGAAGTGGTTCAGGACAAGTCTTCCCCAAAATGTGCCACTTTAGCATGTGGACTGTTTTGAGCTGAAGGTAATTAAGACCTTGTGGGCTCAAGAGAAACTTTTTTTTTAATTAATTAATTTATTTTGAGAGAGAGAGAGAGAGAGAGAGAGCACAGGTGCACAAGCAGGCGAGGGGCAGAGAGAGAGGGGGAGAGAGAGAATTCCAAGCAGGCTCCAATTCCAAGCAGGCTCCAGGGTCAGCACAGACCCTGACACAGGGCCCAAACTCACTAACCATGAGATCATGACCTGAGCCAAAATCAACAGATGCTTAACTGACTGAGCCACGCAGGCACCATTCAAGAGAAACTTTTGCCCCTCTTTTAACTATGTAGAAAAATCTTCCCTGGGCGCCTGGGTGGCCCAGTTGGTTAAGCATCCGACTTCGGCTCAGATCGTGGGTTCGTGGGTTCGTGGGTTCGTGGGTTCGAGTCCTGCATCGGGCTGTATGCTGACAGCTCAGAGCCTGGAGCCTGCTTCAGATTCTGTGTGTGTCTCTCTCTCTTCCCCTCCTTCGCCATGTGTCTCTCTCCCTCTCAAAAATGAATAGACGTTAAAAAAAACAATTTAAAATAAAATGGCTCAAATGGTAACCTTATAAAAGGGGGGAGGGCGCCTGGGTGGCTCAGTTGCTTAAGCATTCGACTTTAGCTCTGATCATGATCTCCTGGTTCGTGAGTTCACGCCCCAGGTCGGGCTCCATGCTGACATCTCAGAGCCTGGAGCCTGCTTCAGATTTTGTGTCTCCCTCTCTCTCTGCCCCACCCTGTTCATGCTCTGTCTCTCTCAAAAATAAACAAGCATTTCAAAAAAATGTTTTAAAAAAAGTGACCTTTCCCAAAATAAAAATATTGGCAGAGACAAATTTTATTTGAAGGCCCCATCTGTATGGCAGGGCAAACATCTAGTATGGATGAAATAATTTTCCTATCATAGAAACAGAGTACAATCAAAGACATTTCAGAACAGTTCCTGGTCAGAGAAAGGAATGCCTGCTCTATAGCTTTGGACCAGTGTTGACTTTATGTCTTTCATTTCTTCCCTTTCCAAATAGGACACTGAGGTTATTTGTCTCTGCTTGCTACTGTATATTTGGGAATGAGAAAAGAGAGAGGACAGATAGCTCTCTCTCTTTTTTTTTTTTTTTTTTTTTTTTTAGCTTTTACACAACCAAAAAGAACCACATGTGTACCAGATGGAGATGCGTGAGCATCTCCCAGGGCTTTTAGCTGGATTCAGTGACTTTGGATAACATTCTCAGGGGTAGGGTGGAGAGGGATCTACTCTATATATGGGAGGAAGAGTAAAAGGGAAATTCATTGGCCAGAGAGCGAATTGTAGCAGACTGACCATGTGTTTTCCAAGCTCATTTTTTTTTCCTCCTAGGTACTAAGTTAAATTACATTTCTCATCTTCTCCTGCCATTAGAGGGGGGCCACTTGGCTTGAGTTCTGACCAATGAGTTGGGGAAAAGGCTATCTGATACTCCTAGGCCTAGTCCATAGCCCACAATCCTCTGTGCTCTCTTTTGTCTCCCCTCAGTGAGACTGATGTCAACATCTAGGGCAATACTAGGTTCTGAAAGACTGCACAGAGCAGAAACCCCCAGCTGACCACACTGAACTCTTTGTGAACAACGAATAAATATTTATTGTATTAGGCCACTGAGATTTGGAATTATTTATTACACAGAAACTAGTGTTAATTATGCTGACTAAGAAAATCTCCATCGTACTAATTTAACATACTAAATGTTACACAACAATGGGCAGCTAAATGTTTATTCAGAGATGCAAGATCCATTAAATACATTATTTCCGTTGGATGATTTCTGACCAGCCAGTTTGGTAAATAAATTTTAATTTTCTAAAGGTTGCCTTCAGAATACAAATATACCTGCCCATAATGGAATAATGGATGTCATAACTGAATGTGCCCAAGGGGTGGGCTAGAAAAGGATACCAAATGAAGTAGGTAAAGCCTTAAAGTGGGTAAAGCCTAGGTCCAATCCTGAGTCAAGATCAGAGACAGTCTCTCATCAAAGGTTCAACCAAGCAAAGAGAAACCACCATGGGTGTTTACAAGAGAGACTCTACGGTGAGAGAAAGAGGAAGAGGCAGAGAAGCTAATCTGAGGACAGTGAAGCAACACAGACATTGGCAACAGCACAAAGCCACCACCACCCTTAGACTGAAAAACAGGGAAAAGGTGGTTTAATTGGAGCCCAGGGGTTATGATCACCCAGCAGAAGAGGCTGTCAAGGCAAGCACATCCCCCAAAGGTGGAGACTTTGGAAGAAGGGCAGCAGTTTTGGAGATGCCACCCAAGGGAAGGAGAGTAAGATTCTACCATTCCGTCACTAGTGCCGCCCAATGGCTAATGCCAGCTGGAATCCGAGTGACTCAGGGGCCTGAGAAAGACAGCCTTACAGGAGCCAGTCCACCTGCCTTACTGAGCCGGGTAGGCAGGCCACAGGCAAAGGATCTGAGCACATGAAAGTGTAGGACATGCAGAAACTCTTAAGGAAGAGATGTAGAACACTCTATTCTCAGTAAAATCAAAGCTCAAGGGTTAGATCAACTTGAAAGAGCATTGCAGTCAAAGGTGGGACATTTTTAAATGTTCTTGCTTCTCAGAGATGCTGTTCTACTTGTTGTGATTAAAGTCACCACTTTTTTACTTTTATTCTAGGTCATGGAAGAGCCAGCATGTGGGGGAACTTTATTCTTATGTCCAAATATGAAATCTGTTCAGATGTAGCTTCCTTCTCCTTCAATTTTTGTAAGCAAATTTGATTAAGTGTTTGAAAACTGCAGAAATGAAAGGTGGAACACAGTCTGCCACTGCTAATTCGCAGCTGTGTGATATTGGGCAAACCACTTAACTGACTTCTGCGGTTCTATTTTTCTGGTCTCTCAGATGGACACATACCTTCTTCCTTATCTCATTGGCCTATTGGAATGATCATAGTTTTTGTTTGGTTGGTTGATTGGTTTTAATGAGACAATGTGAAATACTGGTATACAGAAAAGCATCATATAATGTAAAACATTATACATATTAATATGCTCCAAATCTATCTTCCCACCATTCTATCCTTTATTTTGTGGGTCAGCTTTACTGAGATATAAATTAAATACAATTAATTTCATTAAGGTAAGTAAGTGTACAATTCAATGAGTTTTGGCCAATATATATAGATATGTAACCACTGCCACAATCATGATACAGAATATATCCATTGACCTCCAAATTATCCCTGGTGCCCATTTACACTTTTATGTTTTGAGTCAGTACATACTCAAGAGAAATGAAAACATACATCCACACAAAAACTTGTACATAAATATTCATAGTAGCATTATTCATAATAGCCCCAAAGTGGAAACAACCCAAATGTCTATCAACTATCAAATGGGTAAGTAAAATATGGTATATCCTTGCAGTGGAATATTATTCAGCCATGAAAAGAAACGTATGGACGAAAAGAAACCAGTCACAAAAGACCACATATTATATGATTTCATTTATATGAAATGTCCAGCATAGGCAAATCTATAGAGATGGAAAGTAGGTCAGTGTTTCTCTGGGGCTGGGGGTTAAGGGAAAATGGGGAGTGACTGCAAATAGGTATGAGGTTTCCTTTTGGGGTGGTAAAAATGTTCTAAAATTGATTTTGGTGATGACTGCACAATTCTGTGAATATACTAAAAAACCATTGAATTGTACCCTTCGAATGGATATATTGTATGGTATATGAATTATGTCTCCACTAAGCTCTTACCAAAAAACTAATTCAGGAATTAAAGGAAATCTAAAACAAAGGCAAAATTCCAAGTACAATATTTCATTATAGTTTTTGTATACTATTTTTTCTTCAAAGTTACAAGAGCATTTCTATAAATTAATAACAAAGGAAGATCGCATCCACAATCCTAATAGCCTAAGAAAGCAAACTATTTGATTATTTCATATCCCTTCTTCACCTCATCTTTGAGTATGTTTGCTTGATTTACAGTCATAAATGGTACAGACTCGATTAGTAGGTTGCTTTCATCATTTAACATTTTTCCATATTGCTACACAGTTTTCACTGTGATCATTTTGAGAAATACATGACATTCCACCTAACCGACCACATTCCTCCATCCACTCAGACACCCACGCCAGAAAGCTGAGCTATACCTATGTTGCTCTTGTCACTACCCTAGTTCAGAACAACGTACTCTCTTGCCTAAATTACTGCAAACGTTTTCTAACTGGTGCCCTTGCTTTTTGTGGTC
Organism: Herpailurus yagouaroundi; assembly: GCF_014898765.1. Taxonomy (NCBI): domain Eukaryota; kingdom Metazoa; phylum Chordata; class Mammalia; order Carnivora; family Felidae; genus Herpailurus; species Herpailurus yagouaroundi. The sequence continues at coordinate 30,940,453 of NW_024412404.1, read as the reverse complement.
TAGCAGTCCATCCTCCACACAGCAGACAGGCCTGAAACTGGTGTCTTCAGTGATTCCCAACCAACTATGCATGAGAGGCCAAACCACTCCAATGGCTCACAGACCGCTTCAGGCTGGGCTCTTGCCTGCATTTTCAGCCTCATTACCCCCCTGTCCCCTACCCCACTCCATATCCCCTGTGTTCACTGAAATGCACACAGCATAGCATGTGGGGTTAACTCTGCCCAGAATAACTCACCCACACTGCCCCCTCCTGTCCACTCGGCAAACTCCTACTTCTCCTCTAAGGTTTGGCATAAACATTGCCTCCATGGAGGAGCATCTCCTATCCTCCCCAGGAGGGAGGTACTCCCACCTTCATATTCCTAGATACCTTCGTACATATCTCCATTTTGTATTGTACTCCCCATGCATGCTCTATGCCTACCTCTCTCCCCAGAGTAGGAATTATGCTGTCTTCAGTTTCCAGCACTTCAGCATCTGGCACATAGTACGTCCCAGGAAATGTCATTTCAGCAATTTAAGATTTATAACTACTGGGGCGCCTGGGTGGCTCAGTTGGTTAAGCATCTGACTTCGGCTCAGGTCATGATCTCCCGGTTTGTGAGTTCGAGCCCCGTGTCGGGCTGTGTGCTGACAGCTGGGAGCCTGGAGCCTGCTTTGGATTCTGTGTCTCCCTTTCTTCTCTCTCTGCCCCTCCCCTGCTCCTTCTCTCTCTCTTTCTCTCTCTCTCTCTCTCTCTCTCTCTCTCTCTCTCTCTGTGTGTCTCAAAAATACATAAACGTTACAAAAATAATAAAAATAAAAAATAAAAATTATACCTACTGTGCTAATTCACTATTTCCAGGCACTATTCAAATCACTTTCCACATATTATCTATTTAATCCTCTAAACAACCTTACAAGGTGGGTATTATCATTATTATTACCATTTTAAAGATGAGAAGACTGAAGAAGTTAAATAAGTTGCCCCAAATCATTACAAAGCTAGTAAGCAACAGGGTCAAGATTTGAACTTAGGCAGTGTGATTCCATGCTCCTGATCACTACACTGAACTACCTCTTGAAGAAATAAGCCATTCTTTATTGCCATATGCATAGGTTACTTGTAATCTGTCTATCCTTCCCTCCCTCTCTCCATCACTCTCTCTGATATAGATGGCACTGTTATACACAATTGTATGTATAGCTTATTTTCCTTATTTTGAATTTGGCTTAAGATAAATCCCTATGAGTAGAATTTAAAGATACATTACAAGATGACGTTTTTTGGATTTTCATATGTCCAATAACAATTTTACTTACCATGACATAGCTTGTGCTGAAGACGCGAAAGTGTCAAGGCCTCGGGCCATCCCAGCTGATACAGGATGAGGCAGATGGGGTCAAGTACTCTGAAGGCTGAAGATGGCTGCAGGAGAAGTGCAAGAAGGGGCAAACTGGTATGAATCTGCCTCGGCTGGCAGCTGGCCTAACTTCACAATATAGCCCTTGATCTAATTTTAGGATGAAGGAACGGAAAACACTTCGATGTTGCTTCTCAAAATGTCCAAGTATTAATGACTTAGTGGCCAAATTACAGCACCAGTCCTCTCAATGACACTCCTTTATGCCATGAAGTAGGTTAACACTGAGCCGTACGAATATACATTTTTGAAGCCAGCCACCATGTAAGTCTGACTGCTCTGTGACTCTTGTGAGGAAGCCCAGGCTAGCCCAGAAGAGGTATCCTGTGGAGAGTGACGATCAGCCCAAGCTGCTCCAGCCGTCCCAACCTAGGTGCCAGACATGGAAATGAAGGAGCTACCTTGGACATTTTAGCTCCAGGAGACATGTGTGGAGGAATAACGGAAGAAACAAACTGTAACCCGAAGTCAGGCCTCAGATGTATGGCTGCAGTGAAACCAGCCCGGCCATCTATGGTCATTTGAGCCATCCCAGCCACTTAGGCATCATCATGAATAGACGAGCTGTTTCCCCTGAGTGCTGTCCAAACTCCAGATCCACAAAATTAAGAGCATAACACATGCTGTTTACTGCTGCGAAACAAACAAAACCTTTTTTTTTTTTATCCACCCGGAAATTTGAAAAAGATCATTTGAATGAGAAACGCTGGCTGAAAATCAGTGCTCTTCCTCCTCTACCTAGCCGCTGACTTGGCTCCCATGTAAAAGCAGCTGCTCACCATTGGCAAGGATTTGATCCAGAGTCACACGTGTGACCTCGCAGAGCAGCAGCCGCAGTGGCTGCTGAAGGCTTATCCTGGCAGTTTCCTTCCTCTGCTTTACCCCCAGAGGACCCGGGGTGATCCGTGAAAGCTGGCGCTCCTCGGACTGCTGGAGGGCGCTCCAGCCACTCGGCTGCCTATGCTACAGGGCTACCTCCGCCTGATAGAGGAGGGAAAACTCTGGCTTTCACCGTAACCCAACCTGGGGTCAAACCCCAGCTCCATCACCTAAACTGGTGATATAATTCTGGTCATATAATTCTGAGCAGCTTAATGAATGCGGAGACCCTGGATTTTCTCCTCTTTGAAATGAGGACAGTAACACCTAACTTAGTAAGTGTGCTTTCAGGGTTAAATGAGCCTTACCTCCCTGGCATTCCATAATAATGACAGCTACTGTTTACTGAGCATCAAAAATGACTTCAAATTCCTTATCACCATCCTCAGGTGGTTGCTCAACACTGCCTGGCAGTTTCAGATGTAAATTGGATGCTGCACTATTTTACATTCACATCCTTCCTCTCTCAAGCTTCCCTCAGACCCTTCTTCTCATCACTCTATGCTGATGACCTCACCGCAGGTTTCACGGATTAAAGAGAAGGAAGCTACCTCCTCTTTCAGTCATCAAACCTAAACCGCTCCCTGCATCTGCATTTACTTCTCCTTTCCTCTTTCAACAGTGGAGGAAGGGCCCCTCCTCCCATTGCAGGCCTGTCCATCCATTTGTGTTCTAGATCCCTTCATCTTTGATCCCCTCTCCACTGAGTGTCAGCACTCAGACAGGCTCCACTATCTCCCATCTTTGGAAACCTTCCTTTGAGCCCTGCACTCCCTCCAGGCACTGCCCTGTTTCTCTGCTCCCTTTCTGGCAGACTCTCGAAGTTTCTACAGACCCCATCTCTACTCCATCACCTCTGCACTCACTAGCTCACTCGGATTTGGATTCCAGCTTCACCCCTCCTCTGAGATTGTTTTTGTCAGGGTCGCCAATGGTTTTTTATCGTCAACAGCAATGTCTACTTCGTTGTTCTCCTTTCCACTTCTCAGCAGCATCAGGCTAGCTTGACTTTCTGAAATATTCTCCTCTCCTACTTCCAGTGAAACCATAATCTCCTGGCTTTCCCCTTCTTTTGTGGGGGTCTCCATCCTCGGTCTTCTTTCGTTTCTCAACACCATGTGTCAATGTTGATACTTCTCAAGATTTGATCCTGGCTCCTCTTTTCTTCTATTCCTACATGTTTCCCTAGATGACCTCATCCACCACGAACTTGAAATACAATATTATGCTGATGCTTTCAAATGTGTATCTATAGTTCAGGCCTCTCTCGTCCACCTCCAGACTCACGTATCTGCCTGCCTAGTTCATGTAACTACTTTGAAGCTTACCTCTTCCAATTCCACTCTCTTGCTTAAATCAAGAAACCAGAAGTATCCTAGACCTGTTCCTTTTCCTAACTCCCTACCTTAGTCTAATAATTTCTGTTAATTCTACTTCCAAAATAGGTCTCAGAACTGTCCCCTTCTGTCCATCTCTGAAGCCATACTCCCAGCACTCTCATCTGAACAGCTCCCTCCTGTTGGATCTCTCCCGGCTTTTCCTCTTGCCCCTGCTCCTCCCCATTCCCTACGTAACATCCAGAGTTCTCTTTCTCAACATAAATAAATCAGTTATTGTCACTTGTCCACTTCAAAACTGTCAGTAGTTTCCCATTATGCTTAGAACAATCCAGAGTGTTGGCTATGGACTGCCAGGCCTCTGGCCCCAAACCCTGCCTACACCTTCAACCTCATCTGAACCCACTCTTCTCCCTTGTGATGCTCCAGCCACACTGGCCTTCTGGAAGTTCCAAACATTCCTATCCCATGGCCTTTTGACTGTGGTGCCCTCTGTCTTACTCGTCACCTAGATCGCACCTTCTCATATCTTGGATCTTTATCGGTTATGAATGGTCTTTCTTGCCAGCAAATAAAAAGAACCTCATCTAAGAAAGGCCAATACACGTGGAAGTTTTTCTCTTATAACAAAATTTCCAGAAGTCAGTATTCTAGGGCTGGCACAGCAGCTCCATGAGATCAGAGGAACTTGGCCTCTCCCTAGATTTCATCTCTACCATCCTTCATATGCTGACCTCCCGTGTCTGGCCTCATCCTTGCTGCCTCATGGTCAGAAGATGGCTCCTACACCTTAAGGCCTTCACTCCATGTCCCAGGCAAAAGAAGGGGAGCCAGGGGGCAAAGCCTACTTCTTCTCTAACGTTTCATTACACAGAATTTCAAACATAAAAAATAGAATAATATAACAGCCCCCTCATGGATCCATCATGCAGCCACAATAATTATGAACTCGTAGCCAATCTTGTTTCGCCTCCCCACACACTTCTCCCTTTCCACTTACCATTTTGAAGCAAGTCGCAGACGTTGTATTGTTTTTTCCCAAAATGTTTCGCTATGTATCTCTGAAAGACAAAGCTCTTCCTTTTTTAAATATAACCACGATACCATTACCACACAAAAAATGAACAATTCCTGGATGTCATCAAATATCTGGATTTCAAATTTCCAACTGTCCCAGAAGAGTCATATTTTTTATAGTTAAAAGTATCCAAATAAGACCAATACTTGCCATGATGTGTTCTTGATGTCTTTTAATCTATAGGATCCCCTTTTATCTTTTTTTTCCTCTCAATTTATTTTTGAGAAATCCAGTCATTTGTCCCCAGAGTTTCCCACAATCTAGATTTTCCTGGTTTCATCCTGATGGTATCCTCTGTCTTCTGTGTCTTATAAACTCACAGTTGGATCTACAGGTTTCATTAGACTCAGGCTTGGTTTTTTTGTTACTGTAGCTTTTGTTCATTTGTTTGTGTGTTTGCTTGCTTGTTTGTTTGGCAAGACTGCTTTGTAGGAGGTGATGTGTTCTGCTGTCTGGAGTCACCTAATATCTGATTGTCTCTCTTTTTGTAATATTAGCAGGTTTTGATGATTAATGTCTAGATCCATGAATTCATTAGGTTATAAAATGTTGGTACATTAATTCAATCATTCTTTCTTCATTTATTAGTTGGAATACTTTTATAAAGAGAAACTTGCTCCCCCTATTATTAGGTTACCCATTGGATACAGACAATAAAGGAAAGGTAAAATACTTGATTCTTTTCTTTAGTTTGCTAGTTTTCAAAATAATGAGTTGACTCACTAGCACCCTCCAATGATGGCCACTCAGGGATCCTTTTTTAAAAAATTGTCTTTATGGAGGCGCTTGGGTGGCTCAGTCAGTTGAGTGTCTGACTTTGGTTCAAGCCATGATCTCGTGGTTCATGGGTTCCAGCCCCGCATCAGGCTCTGTGCTGACAGCTCAGAGCCTGGAGCCTGCTTCAGATTCGGTGTCTCCCTCTCTCCCTGCCCCTCCCCTGCTTGCTCTCTCTCTACATATATCTCAAAAATAAATAAACATTTAAAAAAACTTTTTAGGGAGTCTCTCAAAAAAAATAATAAAAAATAAAAAAGTTGTCTTTATGAACTTATAGATTTAAACATATTTGACATATTTTGACATACATTGCAATTCTCCATATTGATGCTCAAATGGTCCCATCTCTGACCTTTGGGAGTGTCCTTACATTGGTTCACCATTTCCTTTTCTATGAGAAAAACTAAAGCTTTCTTGAAACATCACTTGGCCAGTTTCCACGTCTGTCTCACTGGCCAGAGTTATGTCACATGGCCACCCTGAGCTTGATGATGATGGCAAACAAAGTTTGAGTCATTCATCATCTCTTCCAAGAGGCTTCCCCTGGTGCCCTATCTAAAGAATGCACCCCCCTATTATTCTGCGGAACTCTATCCTGTTTACTTCCTTTACACTACCAACCAGAAACTATGGTTATTTTATTTGTCCATTTGTTAAGAGTCTGAACTGCATCACTGGGCTGTGAGCTTCATGACATTTTCCCTAGCACAATACCTGCAGATGTACACAGAAGATACTCAGTAGGTATTTGTTGAATAAATAAAGGTAGGCACGTCTATTATCTCCATTGTATACATTATATACAGTGCTGTCCAATACCGTAGCCAGTAGCCACATGTTGCTATTTCAATTAATGTAGTATAACTACTATGGAAAACAATGTGGAGGTTCTTCAAAAAATTAAAAACAGAACTACCATATAATCCAGCAATCCCACTTCTGGGTACGTATCCAGAGGAATCAAAATCAGGATCTTAAAGAGCTCTCTGCACCCCTGTGTTCACCACAGTGCTCTTCACAGCTGCCAAGACATTGAAACAAACTAAATGCCCATCAACAGACAAATGGATTAAAAAATGTTGCACACAGATACAATGGGATATTATTCAGCTTTATATAAGAGGAAACCCTGCCATTTGCAACAGCAAATGAACCTAGAAGACATTATGCAAAGTGAAATAAACCAGACACAGGACAAATACTACATGATGCCACTTCTATGAGGAATCTAAAATTGAAGCTCACATAAACAGAGAATAGAATGGCAATTGCCAGGGCCAGGAGGAGAGGGAAATACGAAAGTGTTAGTCAAAGGGTACGAAGTTACAGTTAAGCAAGATAAGTCTTAGAGATGTATGGCATAGATGGTGCAGCATAAATACCGTATCCATACTTATAAATTTGCCAAGAAAGTGGTTCTTATGTCAAGTGTTCTTACCACATGATAAATGATAATAATCATCATCATAATAATAAGGAGGGCAGAAGAAAGCTTTTGCAGGTGATGGATAAGTTTATAGCATAGATTGTAGTAATGGTTTCATGGGTCTACACTTATGTCCAAACTCATCAAGACGTAGACATTAAATATGTGTAGCTTTTTTATATGTCAATCATACCTCAATAAAGTGGTTTCAAAAATAATTACATAAAAATGCAAATTAGCTTAAATTTAAAATCCAGTTTCTTAGTCACACTAGCCATATACTGACTACTCAAAAACCACATCTGAATAGTGACTACCACCATGTAGATCTAGTGCATTTTACCTCATCACAGAATTCTACTGGAAAGTGCTGGATAGAAGAAGAAATTGGCTGAGAGGTAAATTAGCCAAGGTCATACAGCTACTAAGAGGAGGAGTTGGGATTCAAACTCATGTCTGAGTGACTTTAGAGCTAGAACTCAACACTGTAACATCATTCTGTTATTACTTGCTTACTCCTGCTTTCCATTTCAGACCCTCTAAAGGAATTTACAGGGAGCTTCAAGCCTGGCTACCTCACAGAGTGACCAACTGTCCTAATTTGCCTGGGCCTGAGGGCGTTCCCGGGATGCAGAAAAATTCTGGGCAAACCGTTGTTAGAAAACAAAATTCAACCAGGTAAATTTGAAGATCCAGTTGGCTTTATTAAGCAATTCATGATTTGGGCAGTATGCCATCTAGCAAGTAGAAACGGAGCTCTGCGGAGTATACAAAATGGAGGGTTTTTACAGGAAAAAGGGTGGGGCAAGAAGCTGTTCACAAAAAGAAAAGGTCACCTTCCCTTAGCGAGAGGGATGGTGGGTCTTATCAGGCGAATTACCTCAGTTTTCTGTGGGGAATGGAGAAGGTCCCTGTGACACATAACTTTATTGGTGCTTACCAGAAAATTCCTGACTGACTGGTTAAGACTACATTTATGAGAGAGGTTGAAACTGTAGTTAGGTTAGGTGTCAAGCCTATAGCATAAGTGACTTTATTTGGGATCTGTGGTTTTCTTTTTTTGTTTTTTAAGTAGGTTCTATGCCCAGCGTGGGGCTTGAACTCATGGTCCTGAGGTCAAGAGTCACACTGGCTTTCTTCGAACACTGTGCTATCTAATTATCAAAATTCTCTATTGAGGTTTGTGACAGGTAAATAGATGGTCTCACTCAACTCCATTTCAACCCCTTGTAATATGTGCCCTATTACATGCTAGAAGTGAGAAAATTGAAGACTTCATTTCCCAGAGTCCCTTAGAGCTTGGATCCCATACATAGTCTAGCTCTGGCCAAGCAGATGCACTTGGGCAACATCCAGAAGGCCAGCTTGAAAAGGAAGCTGCATTTCTGCTGTTTTATCAGCTAGGCAGTTCTGGGGCAGCAGAGATCTGAGCGTATTATCTTGGATGCCATAGCTTTGGAGAGACAGAATACGGACATGCATTTTGCGGTGTAGATTTAGCCTGAGCCAGCCAGTCCTGGAACTGGCAATAGTAGCAATGACTCCCTGATTTCTTGGTTTACTGTTGTATCAGAAGCGGCAGCTCCCGAATCACTGTTCCCTGAGTAAGCGTATTCTGTGGTGGAATCCTGAGCGTCATTACTGGGAGCCCAGCCTGGATCCTGCTCTTTCAGCCTTTCAAGGGATTTTTATCCTCTTAGCTCTCTGTGTGAATTCACTTTATGCTGCAGGGAGTTAAAGTGACTTTTATTATTTGCGGCTGAAGAACCTTCACTATTCAGCAGGGACTTCCTCTGGAAAACAAGGGAGCCTATATAACAAATCTGAGTGTCCTGAACACTGGGACCCTAATATAAAACTCTCCCTGACACTGCTATCCTTCTCTAAGGAAGGTGCATACATCCTAGTCACCAGTATCCTCCAAATACTGGAACTTGGTTATGGAGAAACGTCCACACACACACATTTTTTCCTCTTCCATATGCTGGAATGTTCTTCCAAATCTCCTTACATGACAGTTCGCATCTTAATCTCTCTACCTTCAGGTACCAGCATCAGTTGTGGCTTCCTCAACTTCCCCAATCTAAACTGGCCCCCCTCTTCCAGTTATTCTCTTTCACATCATTTTGTTCAATTTTTATGTTACTTAACACAGCCTGTATTTATTTACTTGTTTATTTTCTGTCTTCCCCTGTCCCCACCTTTCTCCCTGCCCAGAAGAATGTATACCGCGTGAAAGGAGGGACATTTTTTTTTGCATTGTTCATCACCGTAACCTCACTGCCTTGGAACAGTGGCTTGCACATGGTAGCATCATTTAAACATATTTGTTGAATAAATTACAAAATAGAGATTGTTGTAGCTAGGACATTTTTTAACAGGGGGAAATGTTCTTGTGTGAACAAGACTTAATTGAGACTGCAAAGAAACAATGAGAAATAAGGAGACCCAACAATTGTGATGAAAGGCATTGTTGTGCAGGTAGCGGAGTATTAGAGCGGGCATTTGCAACCACAGTGTAAACTCTGGGTAATGAGAGTAATACACTGACTTTTGGGAGGCACTATGGCTGAGTTACGAAGTGTGCAGTTTCTAGAGCCACCTAAACATGAGTTCAAATGCCAGTTCCACGTTTCTGCTGTCTGAATTTGGGCAAGTTCATGAGCTTCTCTCAGTTTCCTTCCCTCATCTGGAATATGAGGAGAATAATAGTACTCAACACACATGCCTACTGTGCTGATTAACAAGATGACACTTATAATGTGCTTAGTACATGGCTGTGTAGCATATGGCCTATGAGGACTCAATAAGTGTTAGATAATAAGAGTATTATAATTTTGCTAAACCCAGCTCCATTCCTGAAATTATGCCCAATACTTGGGGTTACTCTGATTATAGCCTATTACATTTCTAGCAGCCCAACCCTATCCCCCTTCACCAAATCATAATTAGTAGGTGCTCAAAAAATATTAGTGACTGACAGGAAGTTTGCTCATGCGGGGTATATTCCATTCATGTATAAACAGTTATTATTGGTGGTGCTGATGCTATATTTTTCCATCTCTGTTGACCAAAAACAAAACAAAACCAAAGAGAAACTTAAATAGGCAACAAGAATATTGGGTAGAAAATACTCCATCATCAGAGAGAAGAGCAACCAATATAAAAGAACATTAAAGAGGAAAGAAGTGGCCTAAACCTTTCCAATGATTCATTCCAGTGATTAATTTTCCCTACATTTGATTTGTCCTATTGAGAGGGACAGGGCCAATTCATTCTTTCATTCAGCAAGTATTTATGAAATGCCTACTAAATTTATGATGTAGAAAGAATGGGCTAGGAATGCCTTCTCTAAATTCACCCCAACCTTGGTTAGCTTCTCCTCAATATTTAGAATTCAGCTCAAATACCATTTTCTCTGCTAAAGCTTAAAACTAGGCCAGGTCACCCTAGTGTGTGTCCTCATGGCACTGGAAGTCTTACCTTTTCCCCACTTGCTTTTTTGGTGATTATGTGCTTAATGCATGTCTCTTCTGTAGTCTACACAAGGGTAGGGACTTTGGTTTTGTTCAAGAGTATATCCCTGGTACTTAGCTTGGGGCCTGCTACGTAGTAGTTGCTGAGTTTTCTGAAGAGAGGAAAAGATTGAGGCTTTGAAGAAGGGGTCATCAGAACCTAACTCTAACACCGTTCATTCACCAGAGCAGCTTTTGCTTGTTCGTGGTGGCCTCTGACTCCCCCAGGCAGCTCTGCTCTTAGGACCCTGCAGAAAGCAGTATGGAAAATCACTGTAATCGAAAATAACACTACACTCAAAAATAGTCTCCTATACCTCTTGTATGAGGTGGCCTTGTGGCAAATATCTAAGCAAGGCACCAACGCCTATAACAAAAGCAACAATGAAATAAGGAAGTTCATATTGGGGCAATATTATCCTGGCAGCTAAAGTTCTAGGAATTCTTTTTAAAGATTTTATTTTTTTTAAGTAATCTCTATACCCAACATGAGGCTTGAACTCACAACTCACAGAAACACAGGGAGTAAACGTGAGTGGCAGGAGATTAAGGCTGAAGCAGGCAGTGTATGAAGGACCTGAATGTACCCTGCTAAAGAGTTTAGAATATTATGAATTGTGGAGCACCCACATAGGAATTTAGGTACAAAAATGTCAGGATCAGATCTACATTTTTAAAAGATCATCATTTTCTAATTTTTTTTTTAATTTTTTTTAATGTTTATTTTTGAGAGAGAGAGAGAGAGAGAGAGACGAGTGTGAGCAGGGGAGGGGCATAGAGAGAAAGACACACAGAATCTGAAGCAGGCTCCAGGCTCTGAGCTGTCAGCACAGAGCCCAACGCGGGGCTCAAACTCACAGAGTGCAAGATCATGACCTGAGCCGAAGTCGGATGCTTAACCGACTGAGCCACCCAGGTGCCCCGAAGATCATCGGGTTTAAAAAAAAAAAAAATGTTTATTTATTTGTCTTTTTATTTGTTTTGAGAAAGAGGGAGATAGCAGGGAAGGGGCAGAGAGAGAGTGAGAGGGAGAGAATCCCAAGCAGGTCCTCGATGTCAACGCAGAGCCCCATGTGGGGCTCGATCTCATGAACTGTGAGATCATGACCTGAGCTGAAATCAAGAGTTGGAAGCTTAACTGACTGAGCCACCCAGGCGTCCCAAAGGTCGTCCTTTTTAAAGTGTAAGACCCAAAGAGAATATAGGCAGAAGGTCTTGGTCCTTTTCTGCCGATTTCATCTTGCATGTTGAAACCACTACATCACCAGTTGGCCAAACTGGAAACAGAAATCACCCTAGCCTTACCTCTCCCTCACCCTCCAAATGCCCACCAAGTCCTATGGATTCTACCCTTAAAAGTTTCTTGAATCTACACAATGCTATCATTCCCACTGCTATGTCCTTTCCTCAGACCCTTATCACCGCTTATCTGAACTTTTCCAGTAGCCTTCTATCTGGTCTCCCTCCATACGGACCTCCTCCCCCAATTATTTGCTAGGCTGCTACAGGAGATTCTTCCAAAATGCAAGTCTGGTAGTGTTTCTATAACCTAAAACTTTTTAGTGTTTTCCCGTGACCCTTAGGAACTCTTTCCTACTGGCAGAAAGCCATCTAAGATTTGGACCCATCTAATATTTTCAGCTGCAAATGCTCACCTCCTCCCTTGCAAAGCTGTCCTTCAGCCTTGTTGAACTCCTGGCAGATTCCCAAACAGGCCAGAAGGCTTCAAACCTCCCACAGAGTCTCCATTCCCTCCTTCTGAATGGATTTCCTTCAACCTTCCCTAAAGAAATCCCATTATTATTCAAAATTCAGTTTAAGGGTTATTTCCTCCCTGAAGCCAGGTTTTTTGTTTTTTAATGTTTATTTATTTTTTGGGAGAGAGAGACAGAGTGTGAGCAGGGGAGGGACAGAGGGAGAGGGAGACACAGAATCCGAACCAGGCTCCAGGCTCTGGGCTGTCAGCACAGGGCCCCGATGCAGGGCTTGAACTCACAAGCTGTGAGATCATGACCTGAGCAGAAGCCAGACGCCCAACTGACTGAGCCACCCAGGCACCCCAAATTTTAAACTCCGTTTTAGTGCCACTTCCCTTCTTTCTCCTTCCTGTAGCTCGCTGTCTGGAGTCCTCTGGAGTTACTTCCATGGCAGATGTCATTGTTCGATGTTTGTCCAAGCAAGGACCATCTACATCATAATCTCTTTGTTGTTGGACTTTTTAAAATATTTATTTGTTTGTTTGTTTGTTTATTGAGAGAGGGTGCAAGTGAGTGAGGGACAGAGAGAGAGGGAGAAGGAGAGAGAGAGAATACCACGAGGGGCAGAGAGAGAGGGAGAGAGAGAGAAGCAGGGCTCACCCAAAGCAGGGCTTGAGGTCATCCGGTGAGGGCTTGAACTCATGAACCATGAGATCATAACCAGAGCCGAAATCAGATGCTCAACTGACTGGGCCACCAGGCACCCATAATCTCATTTTTTGAAAAGTTTTTTTCTACTGTTTTACTTCTTTAAAAAATATTTATCATCGCCATCATCACCATTGCAGATTCCTGTGCTCCAAAACTACTAAATCAGTCCATGGACCTGGGTGAAGAATTTGCTCTTAAAAAAATCTGCTAGATTACTGGTCATGTTCTGTTTCTTGATCAGGTGCTAATTACACACAGTGTTTATTTGTGTGGAATTCACTGAGCTCTGCCCTTAGATTATGTATACATTTCTGTATGTATGTTACATTCAATGAAGAGTTAAAAGGTAAACACTCCCCAGGCTTTTTTTTTTTTTTTTTTTTTTTTTTAATTTTTTTTTCAACGTTTATTTATTTTGGGGACAGAGAGAGACAGAGCATGAACGGGGGAGGGGCAGAGAGAGAGGGAGACACAGAATTGGAACCAGGCTCCAGGCTCTGAGCCATCAGCCCAGAGCCTGACGCGGGGCTCGAACTCACGCACCGCGAGATCGTGACCTGGCTGAAGTCGGACGCTTAACCGACTGCGCCACCCAGGCGCCCCTCCCCAGGCTATTTTTATAGCACTGATGGAGAAGCACTGACTTCTCTCTTGCTATTGAGTTGTAAGCTTTTAGAGGGTAGTGAGGGTATCTATGCTGTCTCTGTATTCCCACCATCTGTTTTAGTGCCTACAGTATAGTACACACTTAATGAATGACTAGTAAATAAATGAATGAATGAACAAAGGGAGAGAAGTGGCTTGAGGGTTCCTTCCTTCCTCACTCTTTTCTAAACATTGTTCCATGCCCCTGCTGGAGCACGTGAGAGCTCCTACCTCAGAGTTAAACTTCCCAGATATATCTCCCCTGAATAATCCTGTGAGATGCCACCTGACTTCCTCTCTACCCCACATGCTTGGTGTGACTGATCCAGGGCACCAGCCTGACAAGGGCGGGAGAAAGGAAGCAGGTGGAGGACGTTCTGTCCCCAGTACCAGTACTTCTGCCCTGCCTGGGTCTGAGCCACCTGGCTCAGGCGTTCCTCAACATGCCTGGGAATCAAGCTGGAGAGAGCATGTCCTTGGAGATACCGCATTGCTAAAGCTCCTACTTGCACCTCTGATATAAACTGCTTCCTAAATTACTCAGCCTAAGTTATGTGGGAATTTGAAAATCTTTGAATATTTAGGAGTAGCAGTAGAGATTTTTTAGCAGATTTACAGCAGAAAGTGAGAGACACCCTGGGTGAAATATCATGTAAGTCATTTATTCAGTCACAGGTAATTACCAAAAGTTTCCTAGGGATACAACGATGAACAGTCATCTGCCTTAATGGAGATCACAGTGTGTGTTTGGGGGGCGGGGTGCCGGGGGAGGGGGTGAGACAAATACTAATATTGAAAGAGGACTTCAACTACCTCTTTCAATATTACTATTTTGACCTCAAACTTATTTATCGATTAATTTCTTCTTTCCAGTTTATCTCTTAACCTCAGGCAAAATACCCTGTGGGCAAAGCATCCCCTAATGAGAACCAAAACTACCCACTCAAGCAATAAGAACCACCCTGAGCCAGCAAGACCCTGCTTGACTGACCCCAAGACAATGATCAACCTCACCTTGACTGCCCAGCTGCATGTACCCACTGAACTTTGCCCCCTGTTTTCCTTATATAAACCTGGAAGTATTGTCAGCACTTTTGAGACAGTCTTTGACATGTTAGTCTGCTTCCTGGTATCGGCCTCACCGAAATCAATTCCTTTCTTGTTTCCCCACTACTTGTCTCTTTGCCTTTTGGATTTTGTCAGTGGCAAGTAGCTGAACCTGGTCTGTTTGGGACCCTCACAGCCAGGGGCTCCTGCACCCCTGTGCCCTGGCTACAATATCTAGATTTTTCAGAGCAGTTATGATGTGCTGGGTGCTTCACATATACTAGTTAATTTCATCATTGTAACGACTTAGTTGATGTCCTATTAATATCCCCACTGACAAATAAGGGAACAGATGCATCGTAGAGTTACAAACTGATAGAGTAAGGAAGATACGGTGTAGGGAGTAGGAAAACCTGATCTAGTCCCAAGGGTCAGGGAAAGTTTCTCTAAATATAAGAGGTTGAAGCAGAGATCTGAGGATTGAGTCCAAATCTAGTGGACAAAGAGGTCTGGGGGAAGAGAATTTCAGCCAATGGAAATAACAGATGCAAAGGGAAAATAAATTGTTTGAGGAACTGTCAGGCTGCCCTATAGCAGGAGCACAGGGAGCTGGAGATGAGGCAGGAGAGGTAGGGGCCACAGCCCCAAGTTTTGTTTTGTTTTTTTCCTCTGTGTCTCAAATAGTATGATAAAGTCAGGGATAGAAGATTTAGGATTTCGCCCTGATTTTGCTCTTAACAACCTCAGCCATCTCTCTGTGGCTGTTTCCTTATCTGGAAAAATGAGTGGGCAGACCAGAGTTCTCAAGGGCCCCTATGGTTCCCAAGCTGTGGTTCTGGGTAGGGCGCTCCTGGAAGAAATTGCCAGTTCAAGGCACAGGCCCTGGCTGCTGCTGAACGCACTGAGGCCCAGGGGCTTGGCAACCCAGTGGCCCAGGCAGCACTTGCTGGCCTCTGAGTCCTCTGTAGGTTAGGTAAATACAAATGATGGAGAACATCACATATAATAAATCACACAGTAAATATGGCTGTGAACATGGTTTGTTCCTCTCACTCGACATGGGTGAACTGCTAATAATGTAGTAAAGATTACCACCTGTTTGAAGCATTTCCTGTGTGCCAGGATTGTACCAGTTACATTAGATAGATTTCTCACAACAGCTCCTTGTTAGATTCAAAAGCTGAAGCCTCAAGGGATTACATAACTTTGGTAAAGTCCTCAGCACCCAAATTTGCCCTGCCTACGGAGCATGTCCAGTCCTGTTTCCTATTGCCAGGTGTGCTCACTTGAGCAATGACTCTCTCTGGGTTTGCTCAGTGGCCGAGTTGGAATCTGAACCCAGCTCAGACTCCAAAGGTTATGGTGTTGACCACCGGGCCATACTGCCTTCCCTTCTTAAAACACAGGCAACTCCTTATTCTATAAATAGGATCACTTTGTCTCTTGAAGTCCTTTCTGGGTGAGGAAAGTGCTTTTTATAGCTTGGGACTGCTTCTGCTTTCTTGGTCTCTTCCAGCACCTGTTAATCCTGCGTGCAGCTGTGTCCTTCACTGTCCTTACACTGTATTCCTAGGTTTCCTCCCTGCAGAAGACAACTCCGGGAAACCACATGGTGTCTGTCTGTGTGCCAGTAAAGAAATTTCACTCCCCTCCCTCCCCAAATCGGCCTACCTTTCTATAAATATTCCCTCTCCTCCCTCCACTCAGGCCTGTGAGTAGTTTGGTCACTTAACCAAACACACACACACTCACAAAGCAACGAGAGGAGGGGTGTTGGAGGGGACAGCGTGAATGACCTTGCAAAGGTGTCTAGCTCTCTGGGGACAGGATTAGCAAAGTTGAAACCTCAACAAATATTTGTGTGCCTCCGTATTCCTCCCGAAGCTACCTGCTCCTCTTGCGCCAGCCTCGCTCAGTCCCCTCTCGGCCTCTCCGAGATACAAAGCTCAACCCGCCCATCTTTTTGCAAACCCAGAGAACTTCAGTACCCTAGTTGAAACTCGTCTGTGGCGGTGGCGGGCAGCACTGGGCATGCTCAGTAGTGGGGACAGGTCTGGAAGGCAAGGAAGCCGCGTTTGAAGTCGCGCGGCCGGGGGAACAGGGGGAGGCGAGCCGTGGGGGCCCCGGCTGGGGGTCCGCGGGGATCCCCGATTCCGCGCCCGGAGCTGGCATGCTCCAGGCTGGCGCGGCGGGGCGGGCGCGCAGGGGGCAGAGCGCGGAGGAGAGGGGGGAGCCGGTGGGAGAAGGGGAGGAGCGCCGGGCTCGCCATCCCCCGGCGCCGGCTCTGCGGCTGCTGAATCGGAAACCGCAGGGAGGATCCGGGGAAATAAAGACGCCCGAGAATGACCTCCAGCGAGGCTGCCTGAGCCGGGGCCCGCGCGCCGCCGCACCAGCCTCCGGCATGGGCGACCGGGGCGGGCGGCCCGAGCACTCGGCCACGCACGCTCCGGGGCCCCCCGCCGACACCGGAGCTGCCGCCGTAAACGGGCTGCTGCACAACGGCTTCCACCCGCCGCCAGTCCAGCCGCTGCTCCTCTGCAGCCGGGGCCCCGCGGGCGGTGGCGACGCGGCACCCCCGCGCCTCCAGCTCTTGCCCGAGCTTCAGCCGCAGCCACCGCCCCCTCAGCACGACTCCCCCGCCAAGAAATGCCGGCTGCGGAGGAGGATGGACTCCGGGAGGAAGAACAGGCCGCGTAAGTCCCATCGCGAGCGGAACGCTGGCGCGAGGCAGGCGCATCCCGCGCGCCTACCACCCCGGGAGCCGCGGGCAGGCACCGCAGCGCGACTGGTGCGCCCCAGCGCCCGCTGTCGGGGGAGTGTACGGAGGGGACTCCGGGAACTGATTCTTTCCCCAGGGGCGCCAAGCACTAAAGATCGCTGCTTGAGCCTCACGCTTGCTTGCTTCCGTCTGTAGAATGGGCCGATTCAATGCGGATCCTGCGCTGCTCCTTCGGTCTTGGCTCTAGGCAAGGCCAGCGTACTGCCCGCCTTCCTAATTGGTCGGTGGGAAAATGCACGTGTGCGAACATTTCACGGGTTCCGGGAGTAGGCGTAGAGCGGGAGGGCCCTCTCCCTTCTCCTCGCCCCTTTTCCTTGTCAGAGTTCGTCTTTCTGGGTTGGCGCTCGGGCAGCCACCTTGTCCTTTGAATCGCAGAGTAGCCGCCAGTACCTCGGGTCTATTGGCAAACGCAAGGCCTGGAGGCGTGGAGTTTGACAACCCCCCAAATCACATCCTATTAAATGCTCTTTCCTCGCAGCCAATGAGAGGACCCGTTGGCGGGGGCACACCCACTGATACCATGTGGGCCGGAACTATGTGGACCAATGAGAATTAGAGGTGGATTTTTTTTTTTTTCTGGGAACTGGGGAGGTAGAGTTGAGGGTTTCTAATGGTAGCTTGCGGCGTAAAAAGCTGAAAGGCGTTATTTCACAATCTAAAGCGTGTATATATGATGTTACTTTATAAAGAGTACCTTCCCTGCATGACGTTGTGGGATGTAAATTCGTAGATCGAGTTTACAACTGTTTTTTCCTATCTGAGCTGAACCTCCTTCTACTGGTTACCTCTTTCTGGGTGTCTTTAATGAAGCTTATAAATGGCAAAAAGCAAAGTAAGTAGAATGCATACTAATTAGCGATTGCATTCAAACACCATTTGCGTATGGGTTATTCTGTCTGATACGGAGAAATTGCTAGTATAGGTTTTGGATTTATCTGTAAAAGCTTGATATTTGGCAAACTTTTTTGTTTCTCTCTTTAGACTCTTAGGTTTTCTGCGCTCAGTTAAAATCTCTGAGACTTTGGAAAGTACTGATGTGGGACGGGATGACTCTGATGCTTGTATTTTGTAGATGTGAAATGTTTAGGCTGAAAGTTAACTTTGAAGCCACACAGATTTGGTGATTGTTGTAAGGAAGGCATCTATTTAGCACTTGAATTTGTACTTATTTTTGTTTTTCAGACTTGTTAGAAAATTACCTTCTTTATGGACTTGATATTGATTACTTATGATTTATTAACCTGTTTTACTTCTTTTGAAACCACATTTTAGTTATTTCTCTGATCTGTGTTTACAAATCGCAGAACAGTTTGCAATGTAAATAGCTAAAGTATATCGAAAGAGAACTGTTTTGAGTTTTTGTGTAGTATAGCTAGCCTAAATGGTCTGTGAGGGTATATAACACCTTTAGAAATAATTTTTGAGGAATTAAAAGTACTCTCTCTTAATAATAGATTGGAGGCAGAGAAAAAATAATTTTGAGGCTTAACTTGAGCTTGCAAACCCACAAGGATTTTTTTTAAGTTTTTAATTATTTTTTAAACGCTTATTTATTTTTGAGAGACAGAGAGAGACAGAGCACGGGCGGGGGAGGAACAGAGAGAGAGACACACACACACACAGAGAATCCCAAGCAGGCTCCAGGTTTGAACTGTGAACACAGAGCTCCACAAGGGGCTCGAACCCACGGACCTGAGCTGAAGTCAGATGCTTAACTGACTGAACCACCCAGGCGCCCCAACAATTATTATTTTAGAATACAAGAAAATATAACTTTATGCCTATGTATTTGGTGTCAGAAATTAAAGTGGTTTGTATTTTTTACAAAAATTAAAACCTTAGCTATTTTAAGTCCAGTGACTATGATACTTAACTTTTAAACTTTTAAAAGGGATTCATCAAAATTTACTTTTCATTATCCTACCATGTTTTCATTT
Organism: Herpailurus yagouaroundi; assembly: GCF_014898765.1. Lineage (NCBI taxonomy): Eukaryota > Metazoa > Chordata > Mammalia > Carnivora > Felidae > Herpailurus > Herpailurus yagouaroundi. The sequence goes on along the minus strand of NW_024412404.1, from coordinate 30,921,219 downwards.
CTCAAATTTGAACAAGCATTTCTGAAATAAATTTTACATGTTCTGAGTGGCATCTGCTGTGTTCACTACCAAAAGTTCTCAGTGAAAACTAGGGCAACATCTTTAAGCCTTGTCTATTAATGTTTAGGTATTTTTTTATAAAAAAAAAAGATAGTGCTCCGTCAATTCATATTTAGATTCTCTAATCTAATCTAATCTAATCTATATCTTAGTTAGATATACTAAGAGTTAAGTATATCCCCATTTTCTAACGATTGATAGATTGTATGTGAGCAACTATTACAAAGAGTATTTGGGTATTTTAAATAAAATGCAGGGGTATTGTTGTTGGTGGAAGCATTGATGCTGAACAAATAATTCCTATTTATCAGTTTACAACGTCAAACAACCTGCTTCCGTCTAAACCAGAGGTGTGTTGAAGACAGCCAGATCTCAGTGCTCTCAGATAGGCACTTGGAATGCTTATGTGAGTGGGTGTGTTTCTATTTGGTAATATCGTGGATAGAGTGCAATACACATAGAAATACTTAACGTTTGAAAACGATGAATGCAATGAAACAAACAATTCAGTAGTTTCTGATTGTTTTAAAATTTTAAATCTCAACGCAGGAACTCTTTACAAGCTTGTAAGCTAAACATCAGACCAGTGGTAGGTTAATTTTGCTAAACCAGGAGAGGGGAGTGTTGTCCACTTTTTATCGAAAGTACCATCACCTCACCACTTGTCCTTGGAAAGCTTTTGTAAGACTGCTTCATCGGTCTTCCTTGGTTACTTCACCTACCTCTGCTATTTAGCTGTGTAGCCTCAACCAAGTTACTAGCTCTCATGTTGAGACACTGGAGTTGGCTAGGTGGTCTTAAAGTGTTGTTCCTTGTGTCTTCCAAATTCTGATACTTCAGAGCTATGACTTCTTTGCTAGTTATCCACTTTGCCACACGACTTAGCATTTAATTGGGTTTCTTCCTCCTCCTCTTCCTCTTCTTCTTCTTCTCCTCCTCCTCCTCCTCCTTCTCCTTCTCCTTTTCTTCTTCTTCTTCTTCTTCTTCTTCTTCTTCTTCTTCTTCTTCTTCTTCTCCTTTGTGCCAATTGTTCCCTGTGTGTTGTCTTATTTCCTCAATTAGGTTAGAAGTCTGATTGCAGATGATATAGTTTTTTCTCTTATGCCTTGCACCTCAGGTCCATGAACATTTGACTGATGTCACAGGAGAAAAGGTACAAGTGACATTATCACCACCTCATTGAGATAGTCATTTCCATCCATAAGATAGACTTTGGCAAAATCTCTTCACTGGAATTTCCACAGAGTATCAACTGGGAGATTCCTTTGATCTGCTCCTTGATGATTTGATTCTTTGAAGCATGCATAAGTAGCACCTTACTGAGTCAGCTCACTTCCCAAATATTTTGAAACTAATGATAGTCCTAATAAAATGCTGTGAGGGTCTAATGTGTTGTAAATGGTGTAGCCATTCAAACCCCAGAGGGCTTGTGTTTGGATAGCTGCTGGATGGCCTAGGGCCAATAATTCACCTATGTGTCAGTTCCAGGATGGAGATAATCATACTACTCATTGGGTTGATATGAGAATTAAATTAGATAATGTATATAGTAAGAACCTAGATCCCTGCTTGGCATATAGCATTTATTCAGTAAATGCCAGCTTTCATCACCCCCATACAGAATACTGTCCACTGTTAATCCAAAGGACAGGACAATTGAGCTGCCAGAGATTGACTTCCTTAAAAACAAACAAAACAAAACAAAAAACAGGCTTAGAATAAGAAAGACCAAAATGTTTTATTTGATTAGCTGTAACACTCTTACTCCTTCAATTATTTTTTTACCCTTCCCCAATACAAAAATAGTGGATAATAGAAAACTGTAGAGAAAAAGCAGGAAAAAGTACTTACAGTCCCATCACTTAGAGAAAACAACTGTTTACAATGGGCCATATTTTACAGGTAATTTGAGATCATACTAAGATGAGATTTTGCTAGCTTTTGTTTTTAAAAGTTTTAGCATAAGCATTTTCTTATGGCATTAAAACTTTTTTTTTTTTTTTAATTTTAGAGAGAGAGGGAATCTCAAGCAGGCTCTATGCTCAGTATGAAGCCCCATGCAGGCCTCGATACCACGGCCCTGGGATCATGACCTGAGCCGAAATCAAGAGTCAGACACTCAACTGACTGAGCCACCCAGGCACCCCAAAACATCATTTAAAAAAAATTTTTTTACGTTTATTTATTTTTGAGAGACAAAAAGAGACAGAGCACAAGTGGGGGAGGGGCAGAGAGAGAAGGAGACACAGAATCCAAAGCAGGCTCCAGGCTCTGAGCTGACAGCACAGAGCCCGACACGGGACTCGAACTCACAACCGTGAGGTTGTGAGATCACAACCTGAGCCGAAGTCGGTTGCTCAACAGACTGAGCCACCCAGGTGCCCCAAAACATCATTTTTTTTGGTTTTATTTTGTTTTGTTTTTTGTTTTTTGTTTTTTCAAAACATCATTTTTTAAATGGTTGTATTATATCCCCAAGAATTTATTTAACCTTTCTCTGGAAGCTTTAGGCTGCAGCGAGGGGTCTCTACATCATAAACATTGCTGTAGCAACAACTTCATGTGTAACTCTTTTTTCTTTTTTTTAATAAAGATTTTTCTTAAGTTTATTTATTTTGAGAGAGAGAGAAGGATCTGGGGAGGGGCAGAGAGAGAAAGGGAGAGAGAGAGAATCCCAATCAGGCTCCGCCCTGTCAGTGCAGAGCCCGATTAGGGACTCAAACGGGCTCAAACTCACCAACAGTGAGATCATCACCTGAGCCAAAATCAAGAGCCAAACACTGAACCAACTGAGCCACCCGCATGCCCTTGTCCGTGACTCTTTCTTAAGTTATTGTTGATGAGATGGGTCGACACATACTTTTTGGAAGAGGAACCAAAACAGCACAAAGTAGTGTTTAGATGTTTCCTTGAAATGCTGGATATTTTAGACCACAAGGACACTGTTAGATGAGCCACCCTGGTGGAGTGAGGAGAGAAATGCAAAGGAGATTGTTGGAGTCACCAAACACTATGCTGCAGAAAGGCAAGTATTTGGGCATCCTCAGAAGACTGGAGGATCAGTGCTGCCCTCTCCCTTCCCTCCTCGGTTGCTTGGCAACAGGCAGGAATAAAGACTGGATCAGGGAGGGCAGCCTCCTGTGGGGTGGGCATTCTGGCCTCTCAACTCATTTAGATAGGATGCTACGAGCAGAAAATGGGTGAAAATCCATTGCACCCATAACATACTCCTAGGTACAAACCAAAGAAACCTAAATCTGTCACCCATTTCAGCTAGCCAGCATGGTGAAAGTATGAGGCCTCAATTTTCCAAACATTGGGGTATTTAGCTTTGGCATTTGGGCTTTCCACTTCCTATGAGAAAAACCAGGATAAAAAAGATCATAGAATTTTCTGGTTGTATCTGCACAGAGGGTAGATATATATGCGCTTTTTTTTTTTTTTTTTTTTTTTTTTTTTTGTAAAAAAACTGTACTCAGTACTTCTACATGGATGGGAAGCATTGCAAATTCAAGAACACAAGACCGAAATGGAAAGCAAGGGCACACCATGTGGGACGTGGTCAGATTCCCAAGTTTGTCCATGAAGTTATGAGTTGTGCAATGCACATTTAAACCGAAGATTAAGACTTTAAGGCCCAAGTGGCCTGCATCTAAGTGGTTAAGTCAGGTATCAGAATGTGTGAGGCATGTGAACACTTTTCCTCAAAAGACCAGTAAGTGAATTTCAACCTTAATACAAAGGATATTTTGCTTGGCACAGTAACCAAAGATGGAAAGGGTGCTGTTAATGTTTAGCATGTGGGGCATTTAACAAGTGAATAAAACAGAACCCGTCATGGTTTTGGAAATAGAATTAGTAGAGAAACAAAGGAGTACTGGTTTTAATTGACAGGTTTTGGGGTTTTGCTTTTGTGATAGCTTGACTTGTGTGTAGGTGTGTGTGAGTGGCTTTAATACAAACCAATTGCCTTGAAAGTAAAAATAAATCAAGGTTTGACTTCTATGATATTTAATTACATGTGCTTTAGCTTTAATAAGTAAGCCAGTATTCACCTTGGGATGGCAGGATTCTGAATCAGATACAGAAACTGTTCAGTGTACCCAATGTGGCGCACAGAATTTCTAAGAAGACCTTTTCTGTAGGTGATGGAGCTATCGAGCGTGGTATCTCATTACTTAATTCATGACATCTCTTAGATGCTTAGACTTGGCTAATCACATGTGTGTGTATGGGTGTGTGTGTGTGTGTGTTCGTATTCTCCTTGGGAATACATTTGAAAATAACAGATGATTCGAAGGGGTGAGGTAATGTTATTTTTAGAGGCAGTTACATCAAAATAATGATCTGGACCTCCAGCAGGTTTCTCTACAGTTTGGAAAGAGGACGGAAAAACTTATGACCATAGTGAGTACTTAACAGTAGTCACTTCCAGTAGAGTAGCTGTTATTGAGCAACAGCTGTGTACATATTGTTCTGTACGTGTTTTGATGCACATTACCAACCCCACTGTCCATTTTACAGATGGAGAGAGAGAGAGGCTCAGAGAAGTGAGGTATCCCGCCCCAAAGCCTGTAGTCCGTGAATGACCGGGCCAAAATTCAGACCCAAGTCTAAGTCCATTGCCAGCTAGCTGGCTCTCTTTTCTGCCCTGATAAACTTATTATTTATGTTGGGAAAAGGAAGTGTGTTCTGTAAAACTTTAGGAAGAGATAAGTGTATGCAATCTGTACACCTTTGGCAAAAAGCTCATCCATGTGCCTGTGGAAGTAACAGCAGCCAACATTAAAGGGCACTTACTATGTGCAGACACTAAGCTAAACACTTTATATGGATTATCTCAGCAAACGCTCGCAGTACCCTGTGAGTTGGGTACTGCTATAGATTGAACGCTTGTGTCCCCCCAAAACTCATATATTGACATTCTAACCCCCAAGGTGGTGTTATTAGGAGGTGGGGCCCTTGGGAGGTGATTAGGTCATGAGGGTAGAGCCCTTATGATTGGGATTAGTGTCCTTATAAAAGACCCCAGAGAGCTAGAACCCCCATCCCCACTTCTGCCATGTAAGGGGACATCAAAAAGATAGCCATCTAGGAGGCAGGGTCTTGCCAGGCGCTGAATCCACCAGTACCTTGATCTTGGATTCCAGAATTGTGAGAAATAAATTTCTGTTGTTTATAAGATACTGAGACTATGGTAAGACAAATCATATGATCTTCCCTCGGCAGGTGAAGAAACTGAAGGATAGCACAAAGGCTTGGGGCAAAACTGTCTGAGTTCAGATTTTGACTCTGCTGGGCTAGACTTGGGTAGTGTTCTGTAGTGGAAAGAGCTTTGAAGCCGCCAGACCTGAATTCAGAGCCTCACTGTGCCATTACTAACAGTGTCCCCTTCAGGCGAGATCCTTAACTTCTCCAATAGAGATAATGGCGTCCATCTTATTGGTTGTGAGGACCAAAGGCAGAAAATGGAGATAAGTTGTAAAACAGAGTGACTGGACCCTGCTATGTGCACAGTAAAAGATATTTTACTTGCTAACACAAGCAGGACATTTAATATTAATATTACTGCTGTTACTTAGTCACAGAGGCTTTCAAAACTTTGTGAAATCTCAGGATTTCCATGAACTCATCTTGCCCCAACTGAGACTGGGCTTCATTCAAGGTATCTTCCAACCTGACCCAACATCACATCCTGAATGGAAGTGCCCTAATTCTGACGTTTCTAGAGGCAGGACACATGGCCTGTGTCGCAATTCTTGACCTCATTGTCACTTTCATAAGTTGCCCCACTGCAACTCCTGAGATGTACAGCATGACCTGTCTGAGGGTGATTTTGGCAACTTGGTGACTAAGAAGACTGTCATTTGTTTTACTGTTAATCTAGTGTCAGGAAAAGTTGGTGTTTTGTTTTTTTTTTTAATGTTTATTTAGTTTTGAGAGAGAGAGAGAGAGAGAGAGAGAGAGAGAGAGAGAGAGATACAGAGTGCGAGTAAGGGAGGGGCAGAGAGAGAGAGGGAGACACAGAATCCGAAGCAGGCTCCAGGATCTGAGCTATCGGCACAGAGCCCGATGAGGGGCTTGAATTCACGAACCGTGAGATCGTGACCTGAGACACTTAACCGACTGAGCCACCCAGGCACCCTAGGACAAAGTTATTTCTAAAAAAGGAAGTTTCTTTCTTTGATCTTTACGGTTTGCCATGTCAGCCCCTGAGTGAAGCAGATAATGCACACAAGAGAAAAGGATTAGGAAAGTGAGCACCTTTCCTTTATGAAAGCTGCAGGAATCAAACAAGGCTGCAGAATTCAGAACGGATGCTACTTCTCAGGCCTTCTTTTTACCCATAGCCTAGCAAACCTTGTTCTGGCAGATGAGGAGATGGATATTTCTGGGCACTTGTTGCCTTCGAGACCAGCACGTGAACCTTCTGGAATGCCTGGCCCTGACTCAATGCTGAATCTGGGCCACTGGGTCTTTAGCTAGCGCCTCTGGACAAACTGAACTTACGTGAATCTCTGTGAGCTGTGGCCAGCCTGGGCAGTGCCAGTTGCTAGGAATCCTCTGGGCCTTCTGGACAAACAATTCCTTTACAGCCTGAGGTAGGCAGTCCAGGAGGGAACGAGGCAGGGGTGGATTTGTGTGACTTCAAGCTTGATATGGGTCCACAGTGTAATGAGGCTTCCAGCAAAACATAAGCACCCAATAAATGTTAGCTGTCATGGGTGGTGGTGTTAGATGCCCTTCCTTACTTACACTTACTCCTATAACTTCTGCCTTGACCCTACAGTGTATCCAATCTCTCTTCTGCATGACAGCTCCTTAGACATTTAAAGACAGCTATTTAACTTGACTTTTCCATGGCGTCCTGCCCTCTGAAAAACAAAGACCTACACACTCACCTGCCAGACTTCATCATACTTGTGAGCCAGTACTGGTTGTGTTGAGTTGCCAAAGTATTAAAGCTTAGATGGGAGAATGGCCTCTTGGGATTGTCATAAAAGGGATCAGGTAAGTACTGACCTGGGTGACCTTGAACGCCAAGATTTAATAAGCCTGTATGTCCCACAGGGGCTAATCATTTTTTTTTTAATCTTTTAAAAATGTTTATTTTTTTCATTTTGAGAGACAGGGAGGGCAAGGGAGGGGCAGAGAGAGAGAGAGAGAGAGAGAGAGAGAGAGAGAGAGAGATTGGGAGTGAGAGAGGATCCCAAGCAGTCTCCATGCTCTCAGAGTAGAACTCGACTCAGGGCTCAATCTCACAAACCGTGAGATGGTGACCTGGGCCGAAATCAAGAGTCAGATGCTTAACTGACTGAGCCACCCAGGCGCCCTGGAGCTAACCAGTTTTTATTCCTGTGGGCCACGCACTGTGCTAGACTCTGCATGGGATACTCGGCTTCATGTGATTCCAAGCTGGAGTGTAGCCTGAATCCAGTTGCCTGGCTTGATTTTAGTCAAATCTATGGCATTTCCAAGTCCCTAAACTCTGTGCGTATAAGTCAGAGGACTTGAACAAGTTGAGGCTGTCTGTTTGCCATCCATACTTTCCCAACTACCAGTGTTTGATGAAAAACATCTAAAAACATGCTACGTATTTGGGAGAAGGAAGGTAATATCAGTTTGGTCAAGGAGATACCACATCCTACCTTTTATGGAAGATTTTTACTATGAGGAAGGGGCCCAAATGTGATTTATTCTTTGGAGTGACTGCATGATATATCGTCAACACTTTTAAAGAGTAGTAAGGGGTATCGTGAATAATTATGCCAGGACCACAGGCATAAACTGGGATCATCCTAGGAAAACCACAAGTTCCCTTAATTTGATGGGGCCAGCTCCTATGTGCTCAGGGGAGCTGGTTGTACACATTTCTCCCTAATTCTGCATCCTATGTCCTGGTGTTGGCAGCTTGAAATTGACTACAGTGAGTGTATTTGCCCTATGGAAATTGGCAAACGCTAAAAATCAAGGTTTTCTTCTTAGGCAGCCAATTGCTAAACATTTACCAGGACGTCACTGACTAGAATACAGGTCATGGGTCACGCAGAGGAAAGTCCCAGACAGCATCAGTAATACGAGCTGAATAATTAAAGCCTTTGATTCAGAGAATGGGAGAAAAAGACTGACATGTCCTTTGCTAAGTAGGATAATGCCGGAAGGTGAGGAGTCAGACAAAGAACTTCATTCTCAGGAAAGAAAGTATTCCACACATATTTGAGGGTCCGCTATGTTTTAAGGGTAGAATTTAGAATCACATTGTTGTCTGCCTCTCGTTCTCCCTCCTAAATTCCTACCCCAAATACCGTTGGGTTCAGTGCCAGATCACCCAGTAGGTAGAACAAGCAGGTGTTAGTGTACCAACAACGCAGCAGGAGAGAAGAAAGAAAGAAAGAAGAAAATAATATACATGACTTTATGTATATATACATGCATGCACCAGAGTACTAACTATAGGAGAACCATAACCTTAGGCTTCTTTACACTCATTTTATGATTCACTCCTGTTTTTATTTTGAATGAGTTGAGTTGTTTTGAGCTACATGTTCGTTACATGTGGACTGGGCAACACCAATATTTTTCCTTTAGATAGGTGTAAATCTAGCCCCAGTGAACCTTGCACCTTTCTAGGGTGATTTATAATTAATTTACTGTTGGTGACATGGCAGGGCGGAGTTGCCGGAGGATCTCCATTTCATGTTTTTGGTTAGGGCGGGCAGGCTGAAATTTGTCCCAGCCAAAAGGGAAGGGAGGTTGTTTGTTTGTTTCCAGAGGCAGGATCTGTGGGGCAAAAAAAGGGACTTCCCCAGTTCATTCCCATTAGAGTTTTACTCCAAAGGCGACTCGTGATGCCCCACTGTCCTCTCACTGTCTTGCATGAGTATTTAGAGAGTGTTGGGATTATAAAGAAATCTTTTTACTTGGGAAAACTTCAAATGTTATATAAAGCCAGAGTGTACATCAAATAACTGCCCATCACTCATCACTCAGCCTATCTTTGCACTCATGTCCAGTCTTATTTTTTCTGTTACATCCAAACCTCCCCTTTCAAACTGGATGATTTGCAGCAAGTCTCAGATATCTCAGTTTAATGGTAAGTGTTTTTATATGTGTTTCTAAAAGATAAAAACTTTTTGAAAGCATAACCATAATCTGTTAATTGCTGGAAAAAGTTAACAATGTATTATTTTCAGTTGAAGCTATATAGTATTTTATGATGCACAGTTAGAGGAATAAATTCAGTTTACTGTTAAAATCGTTGCATCCTGTTTGTTGATAGATAGATGAAAATCTGATATTGTGTTTCCTGGGAGGATTTAGTTTGGGGTTTTTTTTGGTATGTTTTTGTTTGTTTGTTTGTTTTTGTTTGTTTTGCCAGTACCTGCTACTGCCTGTTTATGATTAATTTTTAACCATATCTTCATGGTCTGAGATTTGAAACTTCATTCTCGTAATGAAATAACCATGTGCCAAAAAAGGCACTTTGGAATCATCCCAGAATCACTGGACTAGAAGTGATTTGTATCTCCCACGTAGTTTCTGTCTTGAGAGGGAGAGACTGGGAACAGGATTAAAAGAATTCCGCCTCTGCAGTCACTAGGGTGGGAACAGGCAAGCTAGCACTCATTCTGAAGACACCTGGGAAGGAGGACTGGGCTCAGACTGGAAGTCTGGGGGTACTGGATTCAAGGTTGAATGTGGAGTTTACAGGAGGTTACCAGGAGGGGTATTGCTGAAATTTGTGAGATTTGCCGTTCCTTCATTTCAAATGAACCACAAGAACAAAGAAAAAGATCCTGAATCTCTCTAATATCACTCTTGTCTGTCAAGCGTTTTTGAGGATCAAACCACTTCAACATCAGTGAGTTCTTATCTGTATAACTGCCAGGATTGCCTTACTCTTGGCAGTTTTATGAGTCTTTCAGTTTTATGCAAAATGAGCTCCAGATGCATTTTATACTTCCTTGCCTTCTTGGACAGAATACTGAGTATCATGATATTTTCTAATAATTTAGGGATATGACTAATATCTGGTTTTATACTGGGCTGTAGAAGTCACAGCGTGTGAATGGTCGCTCTTTTGTTTTTTAGGCAACGGATACTTGTTAGGCACCAGCTGCATACAGATGAAACTTTTTTAAAAGGGCCCACGTATTTAATTCAAAATTCTTTAAAAATATTTTTCTCTATTGAAAAGCCGTAACTGAAACGCATGTTGAAAACCCCGTAACTAATGTTTGGGTGAGTGCCTTAACTTCTCGGCCTCAGTTCTGTCATCTGTAAAGTGGGCATAAATAAGAATGCCTACCTCGTTGGGTTCTGAGAATTAAATTAAACATTGCATGTAAAGCTTCTAGCACACACCCTGGCAAATGGTAAGCCCTTAATGTTAGTTGGTACAGTGCTGCTGCTGGATTAACCCATTTTTTGTAGACGTTAGAAGAAGCTTCTTCTGGATTCTTTTTTTTTTTTTTCAATTTTTTAACGTTTATTGACTTTTGAGAGAGAGAGGGAGACAGAGCATGAGTGGGGGAGGGGCAGAGAGAGAGGGAGACACAGAATCCGAAGCGGGCTCCAGGCTCCGAGCTGTCAGCCCAGAGCCCGATGCGGGGCCGGAACTCACAGAGGGCTAGATCATGACCGGATGCTCAACCAACTGAGCCACCCAGGTGCCCCATTTTTTCTGAATTCTTATAAGCAGAGCATTGATTGGCAAGTTTATAGCTCTGAAGTCTTCTAAAAAGTTTGGCCTGGGCACGTATATCCACATAAAATTGCACAAGCTAATATACCACTTCAGTACACGTGTACCACACTCAGTTACATTCTAGGCAAGGCTTAGTTAGGCATATTTGCTTTGCAAATGCTCTCACTCTGGCATAGGTCAGTTATATAATAACAAGTAAATGAATAACCCCATCAAGTTTAGAGTTTTAGCACTTATTATAAGGTTTAGAGGCTTTTGTTTGATTTTTATATTTATTACAAGCAAACTGAGGAGCCGTTAGTTATTTTTAGCATTCAGCTTTTTGGTGAAACATTTTCAGTAAATCTGTCCAAGCTACTGAATCAGTTTTGATTCCAGAAATCCCCGGATTGCAAGGAAAGCTGTTCAGAAAACAGTTAGGATTTGCACCTACTCCCTGTGAGTCAAACTTGTCTCCATATTGTGCAATCCAGACAAAGTACAAAAATAAATTGGGTGCTGAAGTTTATGAGACTGCGGCTGTCATCCCTAAGTGACAACTGTCCAGCCTTTACACATCAAAACAGTGTTGGTCTCATAGATGGACTTTGCATTAAATGTGTAATATTTTTTCTAAAATGAGCCAATGTTAAGTAAGGTGTTGCTTTTATCTCTTCCTTCTGTGAGTTCCATAGTTAAGATGCAATAAAAAATTCCAGGGCTAAGTTGTTTGAAAATCTTACCTGAATGATAGAGAAGGGCACTCTGTCCCCAAACTAATTGGCAGATAAACAGAATACTTTGAATGCTCATGTTTATATTTTTAAAGTTTTCACCTCTTTTTCCAGTTAGATATTACATCTAGCTGTGCCTTGGATAAAAATTGTTACAGTAAAAGAAAACATTTAATACTAATTACAGTGACTGTCACCTCTGGAAACTTGCCAGCAATAAGCCAGAAGGCAGCTGAGAACCTGGAAGGAAGCAAACACGTCTGAGCAACCAAAATCAGTGTTGGGAAATAAATAAAATTGGAGACGCTTTTGCATTCTACATTTAGTGTACTTCCTGTGCTCTCTCTGAGTCTGTTTACTCTTACTAAAGGAACAGTGTTAACAGACATGAATTTTCTGGTTTCTCTGCATTCATATATAGCAGGTTTGGGGTAGATGTACTGCAGTAACATTGATAGCAGCAGGAAGTTAGCAGGATTAGCCTAAAAGCAAGACATAGAAAGCCATAATAGAGACAAAAGAATACTTAAACCCTAGTAGCCTTGGAAGCAGAGAGAGGTTCATGTGGTTCTGAGGGCATCACTATATAGTGGGCACAAAAATTGACCCTCATATGCCCATCAGTCATCAGAAAGATCTAAAATTTTCTTGTGCTTATTTTCTTTAAAAATATGGGAAAATCTGTAGAAAGACTTTTTTTCAAAAGCAATTATAATTTGGCATTTCTATTTCAAAAGTTATCTATGAAATGAAGGGTTTAGGTCAGAGCTTTATTTATGCATGAAATCTGCTTTATTAAGATAGAATGCACATGCAATTCACCCACTTAACATGTACACTTAGGTGGGTTTGAGTGTATTCGCAGAGTGCAACCGTTACCACAATCAATTTTAGAATACTCCGTCACCCCCTTACAAAACCTTATTTAGCAGTCACTCCTTTTTGCCCCCACAACTCCTGAAACCGGGCAACCACTGATATTTCTGTCTCTACAGATTTACCTGTTGTGGACAGTTCATATATTGGAATCATACTGTCTCTGCTTTTTTGTGATTGACTCCTTTCATGGAGCATAGTGTTTTCAAGGTTCATTTATGTCTTAACGTATATGAGCATTTAATTCCTTTTTATTGCCAGATAATACTTCATAGCCTGGAGACAGCATGGGTTATTAATCCATTCATCAGTTGATGGACATTTGGGGTGTTTCCACTGCTATGAACATTTGTGTACAACTTTTTATGGGGACAGGTTTTCACTTCTCTTGGGTATGTACCCGAGAGTGGACTTGCTAGATCACATACAAACTCACGTTTAACCTCCTGCAGAACTGCCAGACTGTTTTCCAAAGTGACTGCACTATTTTATTTTATTTTTTTAACATTAAGCTCTTTTTATTTTTTAATCTTTTAATGCGTATTTATTTTTGAGAGAGAGAAAGCGTGAGTGGGGGAGGGACAGAGAGAGTGGGAGACACGGAATTCGAAGCAGGCTCCAGCTCTGAGCTGTCAGCACAGAGCCCGATGCAGGGCTCGAATCCATGAACTGGGAGATCGTGACCTGAGTGGAAATCAGACGCTTAACCAGCTGAGCCGCCCAGGCGCCCCTGCACTATTTTATATCCCCACCAGTGGTGTATGAGGGCCACAGTTTCTTCACGTCCTCACCAACACTTGTTATTTTCTGTTTTTTAAATTATAGTCACTCTAGTGGGTTCGAAGTGGTATCTCATTGTGGTTTTGATATGCATTTCCCTAAAAGATCTCTTATGTCCCTCCAACGCTAACATCAAGTGATTTTATTGTTTTTTTAATTAAAAAAATTTTTTTTAATGTTTATTTTTGAGAGAGAGAGAGAGAGACAGAGTGTGAGATGGGGAGGGGCAGAGAGAGACTGAGACACAGAATCTGAAGCAAGCTCCAGGCCCTGAGCTGTCAGCACAGAGCCTGACGCGGGGCTCAAACCCACGAACTGGGAGATCACGACCTGAGCCGAAGTCAGACGCTTAACCGACTGAGCCACCAAGGCACCCCTAACATCCAGTGATTTTAAACTTTTTGTAGGTTTGAGTGTCATCTCCAGTTTAATTACAAGGTTCTCGAATGGCCAGGAAGTATCAGGCTTTACTTTGTGATGGTTATTGTACCTAAGAGGGAACCCTGTTTAGAGCTGCCATTCATAAATACTAAAAGACTGTTTTATTTTAAAGATTTAATTTTTTTTTTTAATTTTTTTTTCAACGTTTTTATTTTTTATTTTTGGGACAGAGAGAGACAGAGCATGAACAGGGGAGGGGCAGAGAGAGAGGGAGCCACAGAATCGGAAACAGGCTCCAGGCTCTGAGCCATCAGCCCAGAGCCCGACGCGGGGCTCGAACTCACGGACCGCGAGATCGTGACCTGGCTGAAGTCGGACGCTTAACCGACTGCGCCACCCAGGCGCCCCAAGATTTAATTTTTTAAAAGTAATCTCTCTACACCCAAGCTGGGACTCCAAGTTACAACCCCAAGATCAGTCACATGCTCTACCGACTTAGCCAGCCAGGTGCCCCCTAAAGGATTGTTTTAATTAAGTGAGGTCTGGTCCTCGAATAATGTGGATTTCACTCCTAGCAGTTTTCACTCGTTCCTGGTTGTTCTTGATTAACAATCGGTCCTTGCAGACTGGAAAGCAAGTGCCAAGAGGGCAGGTACATTGCCGTATCCCGGCTCTGTGCCACGGTGACTTTCACGGGCATAAACATGTGTTCATGAAATCACTGGGTCCATAAGCATGTGGTTGTTCTCAGATTATTTGAAGAGGGACTTGTGACCCCCTCTTTCTTCCAGCTTGCAGCGCCATGTGAGCAGTTGGCACGTCTTTTCTCAGTCCCCCCCAACATCCCCCAGCTCGACTTTAAAGATCTGCCAGGCTCTTGCCATCGAGCTAAAATACATGAACAAAGCCCATTTCTGGTAAACCTGTTGTTCCGCCCGGCGGTGCCACTTGGCAATGCTGTTCTCCCCAAAGCCTTAATTAACCACTCCCTGGTATTAAATTGTCGGTAGATCCCTGGAGTAAGTAAGCACGCTCTGGTGGCTTGTCAAGACAGAAAGCTAACCCTCTTGGTGGTTTAAACTGGGATTTGTTTAAGCAGGTAATGAGATTGCCATCTTGAGCTTCAGTGCAGGACATTAGGTAGCCGGAGGAGCCATTCCTGGGTGGACGCTCGGGTCTATTCTGGGTGCTGAAATGATCACACTGGAGCCAATCTTGAGTGGCCCTCAAGAGCCACTGTATGCTTGTCCCTTGGCATGTGTCTGCAGAGTCCAAACTACGGAATCTTCTTCCAGGAACTGTACTTCTGATGAGGAAGGTGGCATAATCAAAGCCGAGGACTACGTGGAAGGTTGATACTCACCTTCTGTTCCCTCTAGATTGGGCAGGACAGACAGGTTCTTGGTGAGAAATAGGGACAATGACCTTAACTGTCTGTAATTGTATTTCTGCCCCCCCCCCCCCCCACTTCCTCAGCCTCACAAGATGACTGCAGAATGGGAAACAGTTTTCATCTGTCTATTATTTCCCCTCCTTATGACCTGGGACAGAAATCCAGGGCTTGACTGTGGGGGTGACAGGAACAAAATGAGCTCGGTGGTCGCTAGAGTGACATCCCTTTGTCTACTCTGATTTTCTCTCGTAAGAGTGGCAGGGAAAAGCTCTCAGACCTTGGGAACGAAACTGCACCTCCCTGAGCTGCTCAGGGCCTTAAGGAAGAGACCCAAGGAAAAGGCTTTTTAACCTCACGGGTTTGACATTTTGGGTCCCTTCACCTCTAGCTTCATCTTGCCCCTGCTTCCTGCTGGCCTAGGTCCAAGCTAAGGCAAGCTAAGAATACATTTATGGGTGACACCAGAATGGCCCCCTGCAAGAGCTTCCCCCCCCCTCTCAAATCTTAACCTAAAAAAAAAGTAACATAGTTTTCATGTTGGTGTTTCTGTTTGTTGTTCTGATTTCACGTGGTTGTCTGTGTCAAGGTCAACCACATGGGTTGCAAATCAAAGAACATCTGCCTGCCTGACCTAAATACACCGGTACTGTTGCCTGAGCTGACTTCCTTATGGAGAAATGCATGGTTACCTTAAAAATGGGAGTCGCTGGGAGAGAGGAGCACATTGCCAAAACTTAATCATATGTGGAACGTTTCTAAACCCACGGCCAGGGGCTTTCATTGTGGATGGATGATACCTGGAAATCCAAAAGCTGTATTTAAAATTAAATACTGCGGCACTCATGTTATAAATTGCCCGTAAATAATTCCATTAACAAGCAGTTAGATGCGTTCAGGTCCTTCTGTTTCCAGAATGGGAACCTCTTCCAGGTCATTACCAGGCACCACCCCGGGGTTCCTCCTTAGAGCTCCCTCAGTTACAAGCAAGAGTAGCCCATTCAAACTCTGATCTCTGACTTTTAATCTGTGGTCCAGCTACTTACAGCACTCATTTTGATTCAATGAGAACAGTGGTTTTGAACTTGGCCAGTGAGGATTACAGGTCCCCCTAGTTGAAAATATTTTCTCCAGTCCTGCTTCATCCCAATCTCCAGGCCATGGCCTGGGAGTTCATATTTTTAACAAGTGCCTTAGGCAGTTTTTATAATGAGGCAGATTTGAGAACGAATGTGGTTGAATATAGCCTGTCATTTTTAAATAAATGTAATTTAAACAGTTAACTTTAAAATTTAGTGCACTCTGGGGCACCTGGCTGGCTCAGTCAGTAGAGCACGTGATTTGTAATCTCAGGGTTGTGACTTCAAGCCCCATGTTGGGCATGGAGCCTACTTTAAAAACAAAAATAAAAATAAAATTTGGTTGCATGAAGTACTAAAATGAAGTTGCTTTAAGGAAATAAAATTGTAAACAATCCATAGGAATCCAGTTCAAATTGCAAATGCAAAGCAGACTCTGGTCTGATGTCTTGTCAGTTCTGACCTGGGACTGGGTGTGGAGCAAAATGTAAATAAACACAGACTAACTCTCATGGACTCCTGACACTTTATGGGTTCCTTCCTGAATAAAAAAAAAAAAATTTTAAGTTATAATTTTCAACTCTGTTGGTAGAAAGATGAATGTGTTGAGATGCCATGTGACCACATTTTCTTCGACCTGAAAGTTTAAAAGAAATTACAATATTTTCATTCGTGAGTGCCCAAAAAGATCGCAGGCCCTAGGCCCGGAGCCTATTGTGTGTCACAGACCATGGGCCTGCATGGCGGAGTTGGTGAAATCGGGCCTTAGTTCTGGTGGCTGATGTGATAATACTTATGCCTGCCTCAAAAGTGCTAGAAGGAATTCCTGCTATTCTTTCTCCCTCTCGCAGATGAGAATATGATCGGCATTTTTTTTTTCTTTAAATCAGCCTTTTTGTTCCCAGCCCCCCTGCCAAGGAGAAAGTTGACAGGAATCGGAGGCCATGTGCCAGTGGAAGGAAGGTTTTTGTCACACGTGGATGTGTGACCTTTCCCACCACGATCCTTTCCCCCAAACATTCCTCTGCCCCCGAAGTGGTTTTGAATTGCTGACTTTAACTTACAGGTGTTGCGCTGACAGTAAATCAGGTGCGTAAATCAGGACTCTTCCTACCCTAAATTCCCACCTGAGGGATGTCCAGTATCTAACTGGTTAAACAACTTTGCTCAGGCTTTCCTTGTCATTGATCGCCTGTGTCGAATGGATTTCAGTATCAGGCATGATATGGGCAGGGTACTTCCTGAGCAGGGGAGGGGCTGTTGAGATGGGGAATGTAGGCACACTCTTTCCCATGGGCGGGACCACATCTGCCATCGGTGCATTGAAGCAAATAAAACAAATTTTTTTTTCTTTTGCATTTTTATAGTGCAGTTTTTGAGAATTCTAAAGTAACTCTGATTATTAAGATTAAATGTATCATTGTAAATAATTGAAAAGCATCTTCAGAAAAAACAGAAGAAGAAAAAAACCCACCCTCCTCCATGACCCAGAGATAACAGCTGTTAATATTTCAGCCTGAAGTTTCTAGTCTTGTTTTCTGTGCACAAAGAGCTGTTGAATTTTTATCCAAAATAGTAATCATACATGTGTCCTAGTTAATCACCTGCCCTTTCATCGAACGACATATAATGAACATTCTCCTCACATCATTAAATGCCGTCCTACAAAATGGTGGCCTTTTTTCCCTTTGTGTGAATGGACAATCATTTATTTAATTTACCTACCGACTCTGTAATTTTGGACAGTAATTAATTTTCTAGTTATTAGTGGTAAAAGTTCAGTGATTTTTTTTAAGATAAATTTTTGAATGCGTGCATAACTATTTCTTTAGGGTAAAGCAGAACTGATGTATTAAAGAATGCAAGAATCTGGAGCTTTTTAATAGGTATTTCCAAAAATCCCCGTGGAAAGATTGCACCAGTTTACATTCCCGTTGGTACTCTATAAGTTCTTGTGTCCTTGTACCCTTGCCAACCCTGGGGATTGCCATGTGACTAAAATTCAAACTAAAGGAATCTGGTGTGCATTAATTTGCAAGAAACCGTGACTTAAGTTTCTTTGCACAGAATATTTAATGTTTAGCAGATTGCTCTATGTGCAATAATTACAGGTTCCTTTACAGTGTTATGGAAACCCTTTTATTAAATTTTACATGTATCACTTTCTGCAGGGTCCTTAAATAGTTCTTAGGTTTTCAACTCTTCCGTTATATGCAGTTAAAAGTGTGGTTTTGGAGGGCTTTGTGTGTGTGTTTAGGATGATGGGATGTGAGAAGTGGACAGAACTTCAGTAATCAGTGAGCCCATCTCTGCCTTACAGCTTAGTCAATGGCTCAAGGAAGAAACTTGCCCACGATCATCCTATCTGTGGGGGTGCTGTCATTTCAAGTGACAAGCCACTTAACTTGGACAAGCCTTGCAAAATGGGGAGCTTGCTAGCTCATGAAACTGAAAACGGGTTCTGAAGCTACTGTGATTGACCTTGGACAATTCCTTGATCTTTCTGAGCCATAATTTTCTTATCTGTAAACAGGATGTTGGACTCGACCTAAGGTCCCTTTCACCTCTTCGAGTTAAATGTTTCTATGAATATATCAGCAAAGATTACATTATAGTACCAACTACATTTAGACATGGTGAAGGGAAAGCTAGCCCTCAGAGAACAAATACTTTAAGAAATACAATTCTATTACACACTCGGATCTAGATTAACAGTTTTTGTTTGTTAACATGTAGAGGTCCTTAAGCAACTTCAACATAATTAGTATTCATGTAGCGTCAATATCAGTGCCTTAAAAGTCTTTTCTTTTTTCTGATTACACAATACTCAAATATCTTTTCTACCCATTAATTTGTTCAACAAATCTATTCACAAACAGTGGGAAAAGAAATTCAGTCCTTCTATTCACAATTATTTCATCCAATTCCAGCTTGGTGGAACCTCAAGAAGTGTGTTAAACTGTGCAGGACAGCAACTGGTTGCTAAGTCAAACCTGTGCCCAAAGGAGTTACTCTTACATACAGGAAGAAATATCGGTATTAGTGAACTTTGCCTCACCAAGAACACCTTAAAGGTCTGGCTGTTGTTCAAGAGGAGGTAGATTTTCTAGTATCAGGCTCCCTTAGCCCTTTAAAATAGTTTCTCTGACCTTTTCTGCATTGTGGTTGTTGGAGTTTTTGTTTTTTGTTTTTTGTTTGCGGAGACGGGGTGGGGGGAGTCTTTGCTCCTAGATGCTATTTGGTCACTGTATAAGGTCATTGTGTAACCCTTGACATTTACTACAGGAAGCATAGTTGTCTCTCAGAGACTATTCTAGTGCTCCAAAAACGTCTCTAAGAAACAGGCTTTGTTTCAAAGCCATTGATGACCAATAAAACTTGTAAATATTTTCACTACAGTATTTGGAATACAGATTCATTTCACAGTTTTAAATTACTACCAGAGTGCCAATCTTGGTTTGTGTTTTTAGAAATTTTTAGACAGAGATAAATACAACAGGACCTACATACCTTTTTATTAACACCCAGCTACCACATGTTTATCGGCGATACTGGCAGTCCCGGGATCTGGTTCTGCAGGAGAAGGAGGGTTGGGGGGGGGGGGGGCGGGGGCGGATTTTGACGTAGGGTATATCAGTGAGGATATGCAAATCATTCTGCATAACAGCCCTTAAATCCCAGTGCCTTAAAACAACAAAGGTTTATTTCTCATTCACACTATAAGCCCATCAAGGAGGTGGTTCGGGCCCCATTCTGGCTCCCACTCCCCCTGACTCATCATTATCTTGGATCTTGCTGGACATGGTAACAGAGAAAGAGCTCTGAAGGGTCTCACCCCGGCCGTAAGTGCTCTTGCCTGGAAGTGATGTACCCCATGTCCATGCACAACTCGCTGACTACATGAGGCACATTGCCCAGCTCAGTTATAAAATGTCCGGGGGCTGCAGTCTCACCCCATGAGACTAAAAGGGAGAGAACTGGAAATATTTGGCCAGCAGCACTAGTGACTATCGCAATTTACTTTTCTGATTACCAAATAGCTGGCTTGCTCTCCGAAACCGCAGGTGAAATACAGCCATTCACACCCCAGAGCAGACAACCCTGTAGCCTCACCCAGTCGTGGCATCTGGATGATGTGCAGTAGGATCTAAATGAGGGGGTGATACAAAGTTGTTTTGACATCAACTCCAGAGGTGGGTCCTCCTGAGCTAGAGACTTCTGAACTCAAAGAGGCCAGTTACCTGCTGTGCTGTGCCCCCTCCCCCACATTGTATGTGAATATGTAACGGTGAAAAAAAGATTGGAAACCTCAATATACACTCTTATTCAGAAAGGAGGTGAACAGGAGACATCCATTCATTGGTCCTCAATCATTCTAAACTGCTGAAGCAATTCTGAAATCCATCTGGTGACCAGTATGTAGAGGGTGTTCCTCTGGGGTCCTGATTGTTGTCGTAGAGTACGACAACAGCTCCCCAATCCACTGCTTCAGGTCTTGGTTTTTCCCAATAACCTCCTTGATCACAACTAAAGTAAGACGGAAGAATATGCCCTCCGTAGGAGCTGAGCAGCTCTCCCAGCAGACTTTAGACGGTTGGGGGACTCAAGTGTTCAGCTTTTGGTTTCTGTGGCAGTACGACTCTTTTCAAAAGGAAATCAGTTTCCTATCTATTTAGCTCTAGTTTATTTCCATATGCCAAGTCCTCAGCCCTTGGCATGCTTCTGTTCACTGTATGCCTTTGTGGTTTTGCTCCCAACCTTTCTTTATTAACTTAATTGGTGATACTTTGAGCCTGTCAGCCTTTGGTTGGGAAGCCACACCTCTGGTCTCTTTTTCCCTGAGGTATTCTAATTGAAAGAATGAACTAAGGAGCCATGACGTCAACTGCTGCCGACACTCTGTAACCCTTTCAGAGTGTTAAGATTGAGCGTGATAGCCCTTCTCTTTCACCCCAAAGCTAAGTGCTAATTGACCTCTTCCCTGCAAAGACTTTTTCTCATTTCACTGTTTATCTCTTGGGAAAGAGAAGCGGCTGCTTTTTCCAACCCTGTGAGTCTGACTTAATAGACTTGATTCCCTTTTCTTTTGGTTCGTAAACCAGTCAATTACTTTCTAAGCACATCTCTCTCTGTCTCTCTCTCTCTCTCTCTCTCTCTCAAAAATGAGTAAACAACACACATAAACAGAAAAGACAAGAACATAGGTAAATGAAAGCAATTTCTCTTGCCATGTAAACTAATACAGTATTCTGATCTCTATTCCCTTACCTCAAGCAAAACTGCTGATACAACATTTAACAGAATTTTCAGAGCTCTACACTTTTTTCCACCATTCTGTTGAGTGGCCAGCAGAAGCTTTGAAATGAGCAGGAGGTGAGGCAGGAGGAAGGTAGCAGGATTCTGAAATGTTTAGGTCCCCTGTCACGTTTTTTAAAAGTAAGACCTCTTTGTGGCTGCTTGTACTTACCAGCATCCACAAAAGACCACGGAGGGACCCTTCATTGCAGAGGGCTGGGGGCAGCTGTGGCTTCGTGAATCCTGGATTTCTACTACAGAACTAGGTTATTTTCTGGGTTTCACACAGCGTGTTCTGTCCATCCTATGCTGGGAGGCCTCCTATTTTTCACTGTCACTGAATTATTCTTATATTCTTTTTTACTTCTGCATGTACCGAAATGTCTGAGTGTAGAATTTTCTCCATCCCCTCCCCCAGTCTCTAGCTTCCACCCATACAACCTGCTTACCTCTGCCACCTCCTAAAGGTATTAACAACCTGGAGGGATTGATAGCCTTCTACATCTTTCAGCAGATATATAATCATATAATCGTAAACCTACGGGTCTCCTTTCCACCTGCCTTCTTTCCTGCCTGCCTTCCCTCCCCCTTTTTTTTCAAACCAAATTATTTACACTTCTGGCTCTTACTTTTCTCATGAACAGAAGCTTAGGGCTGTCTCTCCAGGCAGCTGGTATAGATCTCATTCATTCTTTTCAGTGGCTGCCCAGTATTCCATGATTTGGAAAGAATACACTGTGTTTTCCTGTTACTGGGCATGCAATTTGTTTTCTGTTCTGTTTTTGTTTTTGTTTTAATTTGGCCACTGCAAAGGGTGCTGCAAGAATATTCTTATACCTATCCCCAAATGCTGGTGCTTTTTGAATACGGTCCAGGAGAGGGATTAGCTGGATTAAAAATGTACTAGTACTTTTCATCTTACTAGATGTTGCCACAGTGTTTCCAAATGAGTAGCCTAGCAAAGTTCCAGAATACCCTTCCCCCATCCTGTCCAGTGGTAGGTGTCTTTCCTACTATGAGAAGAAAGGATTATACCTGTAACACTGATTGCATAGTCCTGACACCTGTTGACATGGCACAAGTATTTCAGTGGAGGTTGAAATTAGGGCTCTGGTCAGCCTACGTGGTTGGGGGTGGTTGCGATTTTATTATACTTCTGAAAGAATCCGTAGGAAGTTTGTAGTAGGAAGAGAACTGGAGACCATTATACTGCAATCCACTCCCTCCACAGATGCTGGAAATGAGATCTTAGAGAGGTGGAGGGAGTGACAGTGAGCTGGTTACCGGCTCCTGCGTATGGGAAGCAGTTGTGAATCCTGATTTGAGGCTTTCCCTATTACCTATACTGACAGCGAGTTTTAGAGACCAGACCAAGAAACGTCACCTGTGAGTTGAACTGACCAGTGGTGATGAACTGTTTCCGGTTTTCTGTGATCTGCAGGGACAAGCGTTTGCTTTGCAAACTTCCGTAGTTATCACAGGACTTGGTCTTGTCACCTCGGTCTTGTCAGTGGAATCTGCTGCTCTTAGTGTTTGGGCGAGGTTGGGATTTCATTTTTCATACTGTTAAGGGTTAGTGTTTCCAAGTGTGGAACAGCTGGCTTGGATTACAGCTAAAATGACAGCAGAAGCACTGGAGAGAAAATTGCACGTGCAGGGATGGCTTCCTGCTGTGTTCCTCTCCTTCCACCCTCCCCAGCCTACTGATGTCGAGGGCAAAGTAGTAGGGCAGCCCAGAAAAAAGAACTTCTGTAGGTCTCACTTATGCTCCTGGCAATGTGACCTCTGGGTGTGGCATGCACAACCTGACCAGGGCTCGTATGGATGTTCTCTAGGGCGGAATAAAATAAACTTATTGAAAGAAGTCATTGTATCTCCCTGTATCTTTTTTTAAATTTTAATTTAATTTAATTTAATTTATTTTAAGAGATGAAGACAGTGCAAGTGGGGGAAGGGCAGAGAGAGAAGGAGAGAGAATCCCAAGCAGGCTCCGCACTGTCAGCACAGGGCCTGATGTGGGGCTCAAACTCAAAAAGCGTGAGTTCATGACCTGAGCCAAACCCAAGCATCAGACGCTCAACCGGCTGAGCCATTCCAGGCACCCCTGCTCCCTATATCTTTAAACTCAGTTTTAATATTACAGTTTCAGATTTAGTCCATGGAGTCTACTGATGGAAATGAAAAGGGAGACCCCAGATTTTGGAATCTCATTTGGGTTTGCTCTGTGTTCACTGCAGAGCATCTGACAACACAGCGTTAACTTTCTAGGCTGCCTCTGAATGAAGTTAGCCAGTTCAGGGAGCTCGGCCTGTTCTTTTAATAACAAAAATAAGTATGATGGAGATTTGTTTTGTTATAGATAAACATCTCCAGGAGGCTTTATAGATATATACGTACACACGTACACACACACACACACACACACACACACACACACACACACACCATCTCCTAAAGGCTTGCCTTAGGTTGCAGACCTGGTCAGGAGCTGTGCTCATTTGTGGGCTTGCCTGTCAGAGGCCATGGTCCTTCCAGTTTAGTGATTCCCAAGCCTGCAGATTGGAACCACTGGGGAACTTTCAAAAAATACCCATGCCCAGGTTGCAGCCTTGAATTAAAGTCAGAACCTGTGAGAGAGGAGACCAGAATTGGGATGCTAAAGGCGAGTCTGACACACTGCTGGGTTGAGGACTCCTTAGCAGGCCATTTGAGATGAAGAGAGTGACTCTGCTGAATGAAGAAATGAGCTATAAGAGGAGCTATAGCTTTTTAGAGTTCTGTCACCATAGGATCATCATCTCTCATCACCCACTTTCTCTCACTTTCTCCTTCCTGCCTATTCTGTAGATTAAAGCAGTGGAGTCGGCTCATGGAGGCAAAAATTGAAAACTCTTTCAGTTGTTACTGCAAAGTGCCCTAGGGGTGTGCCAAGTGGGTTAGAGACCATCACGCCTCGGGTACACCTGGCATAGCCAGTTTTTCCCCTGGCATTGGAACAGATCACTGTTTCTTTGACTGAGATTCTGATAAGAGAGCATTTGAGAGCCATGGTGCCTGCAAAAAGAAATCTTTAAATATTGGAATTGCGCTCAGCTTGGGGAGACACTCGAGCTCTGAGAAGCCCTGGGAATTGAGACGAGCCTAGGGGACTGCAACGTCTTAGTTCTCTTCTCAACCTCAGTTCTGAGGCACAGTCTGAGTGGTCTGTGGGCAGACACATGGGCACCACTCGACTGGTGGAGTCCCCCTTGCCTGTCTCTTCTTTTAGGCACGTCTGGTTGAATTCAGGTGGCGTGGATATTAAATGCACATTCAGATGTGACACCACTGCATTTCGTTATTGAATATTCAGAAATTGAACGTCTCTCCCAATGCATGGGATTCACCAGTACTATCTTTCTGTCCTCTAGCCTTCCCGTGGTTTGGGATGGACATCGGTGGAACGCTGGTTAAATTGGTCTACTTTGAGCCAAAGGATATTACAGCCGAAGAGGAGCAAGAGGAGGTAGAGAACCTGAAGAGCATCAGAAAGTATTTGACTTCTAATACGGCTTATGGGAAAACCGGGATCCGAGACGTCCATCTAGAACTGAAAAATCTGACCATGTGTGGGCGCAAAGGGAACCTGCACTTCATCCGCTTCCCCAGCTGTGCTATGCACAGGTTCATTCAGATGGGCAGCGAGAAGAACTTCTCCAGCCTCCACACCACGCTCTGTGCCACGGGAGGTGGGGCTTTCAAGTTCGAAAAGGACTTCAGAATGGTATGTCAGGTTTGTACTTGTTAAACAACAAAACCACCTGGCTTCTCATGTGGAAGAGCTAGAGTACTAGTCTTGGGCTCTGGACAGGTTTACCTCACCTTGTCTGTGCCTCCGTTCCCTCCTGTATATGAGTAGTTCCTACCTCCTAGGGTTGTTAAGGATTCGATGAGACAGTAGTATGTCCCTGGCATTTAGTAAATGCTCGTAAATATTAGCTATTGTCATCATCTTTGCTACAGCTACTGTTGCACAATATGCCAAAGATGAGATGGTATCGATCCCTGTCCGAAGTATCTTTGACTTTTCCACAGATGCTTTTCACGGTGTCGCGAAGAGCATAAACACCATGCCGGTTTTCTAGCTACAGAGACTGAGGCCTGCCAGAGAGGCTTTCTATACATCCTGCGAACATTTTTTACTGCCGTCTACCTATTATTTGCTCTGAGTGTCTTTTTTGTTTTGTGATTGTCACTCAGAAGTTTTGTTCGAGACAGAAATGAAACACCTGATACTATTTATAGGTGACTTCCTTTATTAGCGAGTAAGATTTGGGGAGCGTGATTTCACGTACTAAGAATAATGCTGTCTCCCAATGGGCAGTCCATACCAGCTCTGCATTGCTCATTTACATTTGAGAAAACTGGCTAAATGGAGGACACGGATGAGTAAGATATCTCACGTTTCTCTTTCTTTAGCAATCTTTCTTTTTTTTTTTTTTTAATTTTTTTTTTTAACGTTTATTTATTTTTGAGACAGAGAGAGACAGAGCATGAACAGGGGAGGGACAGAGAGAGAGGGAGACACAGAATCCGAAACAGGCTCCAGGCTCTGAGCTGTCAGCACAGAGCCCGACACGGGGCTCGAACTCACGGACCATGAGATCATGACCTGAGCTGAAGTCAGACGCTTAACCGACCGAGCCACCCAGGTGCCCCTCTTTAGCAATCTTTCAACAGCTGTGTGTTCCAATTTCCCCATCTCTGCAGTCAGGATAATCTCTATACCGCCCAGCCTCAACACACACGGAACAAAAGGAGGATAAAGTGAAATAATGGATGTAGAAAGTAAAGAGAAAATCAGGGAAGCTAGGCTCGGCAGAAGTGACTGGACATTAGAGACGAAAGGGTTGGAAGACTTGGGGGCTAGCCTTGCCAGAAAGTTGAAAATGTACTGAGATGAGTTACAAAGTACACGTTTCCAAAGCCTGGGGTATAAAGTTCTGGCATTCTGTCATTGGAACTAGTGTAAATCCGGTCTTGCCACAACGTCTGTCATTAGTGAAAATTAATGAATCAATATATTATTCATGGCATTTAATAAAGCTATAAATGCAAATTTTATTTGCATCATCGAAAGTAACATCGTTTATCCCACTAATTGTACAACACAGTTTCCAGGAGTGCTGGCATTGGAGTCCTAGCACAGTATCCTAAGTGAGACTGATGACATCAGCTTTTGGCTCTTTCTTCTGTGTCCCCTTTCCCGATCTAGCAGTAGAATTTGGTGCTGCCACTTACCTAAATGATTCATGGCATCTCTTTCCCACCAAAGGGACCCAATGATCAAAGAGTTTGGAAACTGAAAAGGCTGAGATCCAGGGGCATGAAAATTAAATTTGAATTCATCATTGGAAAAGCGTTGAACCTGAATTTTAGTGATGTCTCTGCATTTAACTAGCTGGGTGACTTCGAGCAAGACATGTCCCTTTTTAGCTTCATCGTCTGTAAAAAAGTGGCAGGAAAATGAAGAGAAGAGGGAGGAGTTCTAGGACATCAGAGCCTGAAGTCACCTTCGGAGACCAGAAAGTATAGCATTCGTGGCCTACATGGATAAGGAAACTAAAGCTAAAGAGAGATTAAGAGGCTTCAGTAGTGGGCACCTGGGTGGCTCGGTCAGTTAAGCGTCCCACTTTTGGGTTTGGCTCAG
Organism: Herpailurus yagouaroundi; assembly: GCF_014898765.1. Classification (NCBI taxonomy): domain Eukaryota; kingdom Metazoa; phylum Chordata; class Mammalia; order Carnivora; family Felidae; genus Herpailurus; species Herpailurus yagouaroundi. Next base: position 30,894,248 of record NW_024412404.1, on the reverse strand, counting down.
GTTGTGATCTCACATTGATGAGTTCGAGCCCCATGTCAGGCTCCATGCTGACAGAGCAGAGTCTTCTTGGGATTCTCTCTCTCCCTCTCTCTGTCCCTCTCCTGCTCACTCTCTCTGTCTCTCTCTCAAAATAAATAACCAAACTTAAAAACGTTTTTTAAGACGAAGAGACTGTGGTAGTGTCCCCTTGTAAGCACTAGGGTGTCAGCTCAATTCTGATTCAGGAGAAAATGCTGAGCCAGCCCTAGTGCTAGGAGCTTCCTTGTGTCAGCCTATCTGAACACCTCCACTAGGGAGCTTAAAGGGAAGCAAGGTGACCTAGAGCATTTATGCAACATCCCTCAATGCCTCCGTTCCTCCTTCTGGGTAGTGTACATTCTGAGAGAAAGTTACTCAATATATGTTAGCTGTGGGCAAGTGTGTTTCTCAAGGTTCTGAACTAAGCAAGGTCATACCTTATTACCACCAAAGTAAAGAAGGCGCTGCTCCTTCAGGCAGGCTGTTGGAGCCTAATGAATAGATTGGAGCAGGGAGCAAGTCTGGAGTATTTGCCAAACAGCCTGGCCAGCTGGGGGCATACATCCATAAAAAAGTAAATGGGTTGCCTTCTGTTTCCATGCTCAGTCCCAGTCAAAGCGAAGACAGAATTCATCGCTTCCCATAGCCTGTTTGCCAAGGTGCTGAGTTATGTGCCCCTATCCTTCTAAAGTTTGTGAGGATGAATAGGTCTTACCATCCTCTGTCCACAGTACACAAGTATGTATTGTGCTCCTTCTGGGCGTCAAGTACTGTTGGGAACAAAACAAAGCCCCTGCCCTTGAGGAGCTACCTTATAGTGTGGGGAGATGGTCAGTAATTAAATAAGCAAGTGAATATAGAATGTACCGCCACTACACACACACGCGCGCGCGCGCACACACACACGTATATGTATGTATATTACGGAGGGAGGAAAAAAGCAGAGTAAAGGAGATAGGGAGTGTTGGGAGATTTTAGTGTGATGAGGTAACGTTGGTGCGGGAACCAAAAGAAGTAATGAAACACATCAGACTAGTATCTGGGGAAGGGTATTTTAGGCAGAGGGAACAGTAAGTACTAAGACCCTTAGGTGTGCTAAATGCAAGCTTTTGTCTTCCCTTTTCCAGAGTAGAAAATTGAAGGTGCTTACGTGGCTGGTTGTAAATGATCAATATATATACTAAGGAATCTGACAACATAAGGCAGTATATATATATATATATATACATATATATATATACATATATATGGATATATATATCTCGAGATATATATATCAAGATATATATATCAAGATATATATATCGAGATATATGTGTGTGTATATATGTATGTATATATATATATACACACACTATAAAGTCCTGTCATTGTTATTGTATAAAATTACTGATTGGGGTATAATACAGCTTTGCAGAAGTGTGTTTTTAAAGCCTGAGTAGTTAGAGCTAACTGAAAGATGTTCAGCAGACCCTGAATAGTCAGCAATTGTTACATCTAATGACTATATCTTTTTCATTTATAGTAAATATACTTAAATCCTTAAATAATATCAACTAGCCTTCATCCAATTTAGAATGTACAAGAAAGAGCTATACACCATGAGACAAGCATTAAGTTAGACCCCCGTGTAGAATACTTTCAACTGAACAAAGCTGCAATTCTTTCTTCCTTTTTTCCCCCTTCTTTCTTTTCTCTCTTCTTTCCTTTTTTCCTTTCTTCTCCTTTTAACATTTTAGGGTCACTGTCACAAATAAACTTCTGACACTCAGAAGTTAGCCTTCTGAGTTCATGATACACCAAAATGGAACGCAGAAGAAAAACTCAATCTAACTACAAATGGTCTAAAAATTGATAAGCCAGTGAGGAATCCCACCATTGAAGAAAGTGATCTTCAAGGAGAAGACTTGGCTATCCCCTGTCTCTATTCTGTGAGTTTTCTTTTGAAGAGCTCACTAGAGGGGCACCAGGGTGGCTCAGTTGGTTAAGTGTCCAACTTCAACTCAGAGCCCATGGTTCACAAGTTTGAGCCCTGTGTTGGGCTCTGTGCTGACAGCTCAGGACCTGGAGCCTGCTTCCGATTCTGTGTCTTCCTCTCTCTCTGCCCCTTCTCCACTCATGCTCTGTCTCTCTCTCTCTCAAAAATAAGTAAACAGTAAAAAAAAAAAAAAAAAAAAAAAAAAAATTAGTGGAAAAATTATCAGGAAGAGGGAGGACAATTGTGGAAATGTGAAAATCTAAATCTAAGTGGATCATTCAAACACATTTATTAGCTTGGTTCCTATTAATCCAGGGACTGATTCGTGATATTGCAGCAGCATAAGGTTTGGTTGACAATGTCATTTTCCACTTGTGACTGGCTTGACGCTATGGCCTCTTTATTATTGGGTGCAGGGAGGAAGAAGCCATCTTGGAGGTTTTGTTATATTTCTTACTCACAGAACATGTTTGAAATTCATCTGTCTCCGGTCTCCTAGGTCTTCTTGGAGAAGAAAAAAGAGCCCAGAGTGAAATTTGTAATTCAGAATCAACTCTTTTATATGCAAATTATTCTTAGTTTCTGCTGGTGGTGGTTTCTGCATCTTCCAATATGTTTTATGGAACCAGTGTCCTCAAAAGCACCCTTGGGAAGTGTAGGGTATCATCCAGATGTGTATTTTATTCATGTCTAAAATACAATTTGGTGACTTATTTCTCAACTCTCAAGGGGAGTAATATAGCTGGTTTGGGGCAGGTCCATCAAATAACCCCATAGGAGTGGATATGGAACCTTTTGGGATGTTTTTGGGGTTTTTTGTTTTTTGTTTTTTGTTTTTTACCAGATTTATCTATTTAACTCCTTATTTAGTTATTTTTGACAGACTGGGCTGAAGCACATAAGGAGAACCTTTCACCTAATTGTATCCTGAGCATGCCTTGTATTTAGGACCCACATTTTTTCTAATATTAGCATAGAGGTATCATAGAACTCCCTCTACAAATTAGGGTCTTCATTGTGGAAATAGTGTTTCCAATAGTGGAACAGTGCATTTCAACTCAAGAGAAGAAGTCCCAAATTATTTTATTTCTCACATAATTAGAACCCATGTGTATAGTTCTTTATAGTAGCCAAAACATTTTAACACAGGTGTCTCATTTGATTCTTTTTTTTTTTTTTTTGAGAGAGAGAGAGAGAGAGAGAGAGAGAGAGAATCTCAAGCAGGCTCCATGCTTAGTGCAGAGCCCCACGCAGGGCTCACGCCCACGACCCTAGGATCATGACCTGAGCTGAAATCAAGAGGCAGATGCTCAACCAACTGAGCCACCCAGGTGCCCCTCATTTGATTCTTGAAGATAATAGCTCTATGAGTTAGATAGGGCAGGTGCTATTAGGGAGAGTATGTGACCTTATTGAACACCTGTACTCACTGTTCTGGGGTCATGGACTCATCCCAGCTCTTCAGCTCCTAATACTGTGTGGTCCAAGGCCCAGCAGCATCAACATCACCTGGGATATTGTTAGAAATACAGTCAGAATCCCTGGGAGTGGAGCCCAATGGTCTGTGTTTCAACAAACCCTCCTGGTGATTCTGATGGGTCCTATAGTTTGAGAATCCCACCACACCCGTACGCTTGCTCGGGTGACTTTAGTACTGGGCAAACAATGTGAGTTCATCATAGTTGTAAGTTTGAAAGTTTTTTCTACTCTACCTCTTCCCCTACTTGCTAGCCTTGGGATCCGGGATAGGTCACTTAACAGCTGACCCCTGGTGATGCGTTTCATCTGCAAAATGAGTAATAATAATAATAATAATAATAATAATAATAGCTTCCCTGCCTCAAGTCCTACAGATGAGATCATACAATTTTTTTTTTTAATTTTTTTTTTCAATGTTTATTTATTTTGGGGACAGAGAGAGACAGAGCATGAACAGGGGAGGGGCAGAGAGAGAGGGAGACACAGAATCGGAAACAGGCTCCAGGCTCTGAGCCATCAGCCCAGAGCCCGACGCGGGGCTCGAACTCACGGACCGCGAGATCATGACCTGGCTGAAGTCGGACGCTTAACCGACTGCACCACCCAGGCGCCCCGAGATCATACAATTTTTTACTAGCTTCCATTATTTACACAGAGTTTGAGTCTTAGGACAAGCTTAGGTTTGTTGCTTTTATATTTGGGGAGTAGTTTAAGCTTAATTATTTAGGAATTGGCAGAAGCCATACTTTCTGAAAGTGGTGAGGAGACTTACAAGCAGTGGGGTGCTGGGGCCAGTTCCTACCGGCTTAGGAGAGCTCATTGTGTGCATGTCTTCTCAACTCTGTGTTAGTGACATCATGTTGGGAGCTTGAAATTAGCCATTGTGGGAGCGATTATGCCACAGAAATTGGTAATAGCTTCATCTGCATGAAGGTTATAGCTTCATCTGCGTGTTTGCTGGATCTGATGTTTCAGATCTATCATCATTTAAGACCCATTATAGAGATGAGCATTAGAATATATATAAAGCTAGTAGGATAGAAGTCAGAATCAGCCCACAGAAATGTTTGGTTGGCCTGCAATATTTTTAAAAAGTTAATTCGCTGTCAGATAATTTATTACACTGAGCCCCCTTTACCATAGGGCAACAATGGGCTGCAGGCGAATTGTAAATATGTGTATATTGTCCTGTGTGCAACAATCCCCATCATCCTGTTACTTTACATCCACTCAAGGGCTTCACTCTTCATGTTTTCTTACTGTCTCCTGTAGGTATTTGCATTTGTTACCCCCGATATAAAAGAAACTAAATGTGTTTTTTGGAGAATGAGTGGTTTTCCATAGCTAGGATCTGAACGTGCTGTTTTAGGCTTTCCACAAAGTTAATATAGTTGTATTTACAAAGTAGAAAGTCTGGGGAGTAATTCCCATCTTGTTCTGAATTTCAGTTGGTCTGTTTGAATATCCAAGTAAGGATTTGGCCCATTGCTTAACACTTGGGAGCCTGGACTTTTTCTTGGATGGTGAAGACTTTTGAGGGAGGTCTCTACAGGTCTCCGAAAGTGACTAATTTCTGTTTCCCAGTTTGGGGATGCATGACCTGGGCTTTGGAAATATCCACCCCTCAGTAAAATGTATAGCAGAGATGTTTATTCGCTGCTAGGACTTTATTTGAAAAATTTTTTAATGTTTATTTATTTATTTTGAGAGAGAGAGAGAGAAGGAGTGGTGGGAGGTGGGGGGCAGAGGGAGAGGGAGAGAAAGAACCCCAAGCAGGCTCAGCACTGTCAGCGAGGAGCCTGACACAGGGCTCAAACCCACAAACCATGAAATCATGACCTGAGCCGAAATCAAGAGTTGGACACTTAACCGACTGAGCCACCCAGGCGCCCCGAAAATGATTTTGATGGGAAGAATGAGATAACGATGTTTTCTTTCAGATCAAAGTTTGTATGTGCTTAGTTTATTTGCCTTGAGGTTTTTCTTTTTCCACAGCATAAAAGCTGTGCCACACTGTGTCTCTACGTTTGTGATGTTGGCTCTGGGCATGGCTGTCAATATGGTTGATGGACCTCTGATTAATTTTTAAGCAGGTTAACCTATTGTCCCAAGACTGGCTGATGAAATTGATACTTTTCAGTTTGGTTTGACCCAAGAAGCGCTAACTTTCCCTGTCCCATTGAAAAAATGTTTATTAAACAATTACGATGGGACAGGCCTTTGAGCACTGTGCTCAGGGGCACCTGATGAACCATAAACAAAGCCCGGATGTGGTTAATGCTCTAAGCGGAAGAGCATGGGGTTTCATATGTGTCATACAATCTTTTCAGGTCTCTAGGTAGTTTTCCACCTAAAGTATTACCCCCTTAAAACGTATATGATTACTTGTATCACACCCCAAATTTTCACTTGGTAAAAAAAGGAAATGTTTGGAATCATGTATGAGATAGGTTTACTTTATCAGCAAGTGTCATTTAGGATGATTGTTTCTGGGGACCTCCTTTCTACTTGTTGGATGATATGCTGCCCAATTCATGAATCATCGAACAAAGCCAATTAGATCTTTAGATTAAAAAAAAATAATAATTCTTCGTATAAGAAAACTTGTACCACCTTGCTGGTAACCTGTTCAAACTAATTCTGCTCTATAGGTATAGATTTAGTGGGTTTTCTTGAATGGGAAAATTCAGATGGGTGATATGAAGTCAAAAGTTTTCCTCCAGCTGCTAACTTTTATAATGAAAATGATGGCTTTCTGGCAAAATATCTAAGTACAGCACTTGTATAGGTTGTTTCCAGATCCCAGAAGTACTTTGCGTTGTGGAGACAACAGAAGAACAGGGAGTCACTGGGAGCTGTTTGCTAGCTGTATCACTGAGGGAAAGTTATTTAAGCTCTGGGAGCCTTAATCATAAAGGATAAAATACCTACTTTTGGGTTCCCTGAGAATTAAATGATCTACTACAAGTTCTTAGCATGTAATACACAATAAACACTAGGTATTATTTTCTTAAAGATTTTTTTAATCTTTATTTCTTGATCTTTTTGAGAGAAAGACAGTGAAGTCCGTGAATCTGTGACCTGAGCCGAAGTTGGACGCTCAACCGACTGAGCCATCCAGGCAGCCCCCCAAAGATATATATATTTTTTAATTTAAGTTAGACCTGACAAATTATCTTCTTTCACTAGTTCAGTGTCATATTGATGATTTTTAGATTTTCTTTTTTCTTTTTTTTTTAGTCCATAGGAAATGATCCTCAACTCATGTTGATGATTATTAGATTTTTTCTTTCTTCCTTCCTTCCTTTCTTTCTTTCTTTCTTTCTTTCTTTCTTTCTTTCTTTCTTTCTCTTTCTTTTTTTGTCCATGCAAAATTATCCTCAACCGAGACATATGGACCAGCAATAATACGACTCTTGGGGGCCATGAATTAAACTTTTGAGGATGCAAAGGAGCCATTCTCCCCTAAGCCTGCCCCACAGCCAACTCATTCCCATTTTCTTTTTTCCCCCTGTACCTGGGAGAATGGGAGTTTTTGTCTCAGAGGAGCATGAAAAGGCACTTTAGGACCACCTCCACTATTTTTTTTTTTTTTTTAATTTTTTTTTTCAACGTTTATTTATTTTTGGGACAGAGAGAGACAGAGCATGAACGGGGGAGGGGCAGAGAGAGAGGGAGACACAATCGGAAACAGGCTCCAGGCTCTGAGCCATCAGCCCAGAGCCTGACGCGGGGCTCGAACTCCCGGACCGCGAGATCGTGACCTGGCTGAAGTCGGACGCTTAACCGACTGCGCCACCCAGGCGCCCCCCACCTCCACTATTAATAAAATAGCCAACATCTTTTGAGCCTTTTGTACATATATTATTATCATGAAATCTCTACAACAACATTGTACAGTGGATATCATCCCCATTTTACAGAGAAGCAGCCTGAGGCTTGACAAGTTAAATAGCTTGCCCCACATCCCTCAGTTAAGTGTTAGAGCTAGAATTCAAAGCCAAGTCTATCTAAACTCCAAAGCCCAGGCCTGGGAAAGGAGAGCTGGATTTCGAAGGCTCAAAGGTGTTTGTCTCCAGCTCCTAGGCTCGCTGTGCCTCCCTAAGGACCTCATCATGTCAAAGAAGTGTGGGATTCTCTCTGCTCTCAGAACATTCTCACTCTCTGCCCTGCAGGGGAGCCCCGGTCTTAGCGATGCGCTCTGTTCGTTTCCTGTGGCTGCTGTAACAAATTATCCCAAACGTAGTGGCTTAAGACAACAGAAATGGATTCAGTCATAGTTCTGGAGGCCACATGACCCAAATCAAGGTGATGGCAGGACCACACTTCCCTTAGAGGCTCTCGGGCAGATTCTGTTCCTTGCCTCTTCCAGCTTCTGGTGGCTGTTGGCGTTTGTTGGCCTGTAGTGCAGTACTCCAATCTCTGCCTCTGTCTTTACCTGGCCTTCTCCTCTGGCCATCAGCTCTTTACTGTGTGTCTCATAAGGAAACTCGGCAGTGGACTTAGAGTCCACTCAGATAATACAGGATGTTCTCTTCATCTCAGGATCCTTAACTGAATGACATCTGCAAAGACCCTTTTTCAAAATCAGGTAACAGTCACAGGCTCTAAAAATTAGGACATGAACATACCTTTCAGGGCCCACCAGTTCAACCCATGACACATGCTATTGGATGCTTTCCCGGCAAGCAGGCAATTTCCTGTCCCTCATTTCCCACTCTGGGCAGACACGATGTCCGGCCAAGGTGCTTCTCTGGCAGAATGACTAATTACAACCAGATTTCACAACTCAGTGTTTCAAAAATATTGTCATGCTTTTACTGTTAATAACACATTTTTAAGTCCAGCTAAAAGCCTACGGGGCTTCCCCGGAAGTGGTCATAGCCTCTCTCATGAGGTTTTGTTCTCTTTCAGATTGCTGACCTGCAGCTCCATAAACTGGATGAACTGGACTGTCTGATTCAGGGCCTGCTTTACGTCGACTCCATTGGCTTCAATGGCAAGCCAGAATGTTACTATTTTGAAAATCCCACGAATCCTGAATTGTGTCAAAAAAAGCCGTACTGCCTTGATAACCCATACCCTATGTTGCTGGTGAACATGGGCTCGGGTGTCAGCATCCTAGCAGTGTACTCCAAGGACAACTATAAAAGAGTTACAGGGACCAGGTAAACATGGTTTCTACTAGAAGAACCTTTCTGTACTTAAATCCAGGCGTCTCTCTTGAAGACCAGTTTGTAAAAAGATTCTTTGTACTGAGTACATTTTTAAAAGAAGGATCTTACGCTCCTCAGCCAACCAGAAAGGATTTATTGCATGATACGTTAAAATAGTAGAAGGATGCTTTATATAAAGGTGAATAAAACACAGTCCTTACCCTGCTGGAAACTGGTCAGGTTGAGGGAAGGATTAGCACACACCAAACAGAAGGCAGTCCATGTTAAGTGCCAAATGAATGGCAGGGACAATAAGAGAGTAGAATTCAGAAGAAAGGATGCTTGGGATGGTCAGAGAGGGCTTCGGAAGAAACCTTCTCTTGGAATTTCCTTGGTGCCTGGCACAGGATGCGTGGCTTGAAATAAATCACCACTGCAACCAGTAAAGCAAACTGGGTTTACAAAAAATGTTTTTTTTTTTTACCCTGAGTTAAATGTTCCAGCTGAAAGCCAGAATGGTTGGCACAGGGCACAGGGACTGTGCAAGTGCAACTGACGGGAAGACAGTGCCGCAGCTGCACTTGGGCGGGATGCCTTGCTTTTAGCGCACGCACACGCCCAAGTGCAGTTGTGCCCAGCTTCCTGTTCGTAGTGATTCAACAGGGGCAAAAGAATCCAGTGTCAGAAATCTCTGAGAAATGCTAGTGTAAACAAAATCTAGGAAGTTTCTCTTACTTCTAAGTGAAGGATTCGGTGTGAAGTGTTTCTCCCACCAATTGGAGCACAGAACCCGTTTTTGGAGGAATAACTTAAGGAACCAGTGCCAGGTGGAATGCATGGTTTTGGACATGGTATCAAACCCGTCGTTGTTAATAGATGAAGATATCGTGGAACTTCTCTGGGCCTCAGTGCCCTTGTTTGTGCCACAAAGGGGGTTGTTTCTTAGGTTGTTTCTATGGGCATTTCTAGTGCTGACATCCTCCACTATTACTTCCCCATTAGGAGAAGAGCACTGTTTTTCGGGCGTATTTCTCTGCCCTGTGATGGGTCCGCATTAGTCAGTGTGATTCACCACTGGGGAAGGGAAGATGTAGTCCTCCAGGAGACTTGGGCAATGTCTGGAGACATTTTTTTTTTTTTTTGATTGTCATAATCGGATGTGGGGTGTGACTGGCATCTAGTGGCTAGAGGCCAGGGACACCGCTAAATATCCTACAAAGCACAGGGAAGCCCCCAACAACAAAAAGGTGCTGAACCCCAAAAGTCAATAGTACTGCTGTTGAGGAACCCTGGCATGTGCGTGCGCACACACACACATATACACACACACATACACACACACACACACACACATACACACACACTCCGACTGAATCCTGCTTGTGTTCAGAATATCGAATGTTAATCGCTACTCGGCACACATTTTCTCAGTGAGCATACAGAACTAAGCTTCCTTGCTCACAGAAGAATCACAGCTGTCCCACGACTGTATTAGGACTGTCAGGAGTGTCAAAGACAAATGGATATTTTGGCCAAGCTGGTTTTACCTTAGAGAGTGATCTCCTAATACAAGTACAGTTTTGAAGAAACTACAGACTTCTTCCCAGAAGGAGTCCTTGATTGGTAGGAGCTAGTCCCAAGGTAACAAGCTAAATAAACACTTCTCCTCAGTTAGAGATATTTATAATTTCGTTGATTAACACTTAGCAAATTCATGCATCACAATCACAATTCTATTTTCTCAAACTTGGAAGTTCCAGGAATCTAGGTCATCTTCTTGAACAGCTGCTAATGAGCTAATTGTGGTGTTTGGCTTCTACTACATGTGTAATCATGCTCATGAATTCCCATTATTGGTAAATGCCCATGAATGACCGGTGTGTTGCAACCATCAACAGACCCTGTCTGGATATCCAAGCTACTCTGCAAATGCTTTTCGACCAGTAGTTTTGGAAACATGCTATAGCCGACTGAAGGTTCATAGAGAGCCCTTTCGAGGGCTGCCACAGGTAGGGGAAGGAAAGGAAACATCAGTTCTGTGGGCTGCAGCTCCTCCTTGGCCAACCAGAGTTGTTCTGCCAAAGGCTTCCAAGTTACAAAAGCACCGATATAAATAAACTATTATGGTCGGCAACGAACGTCAGTTTGTAAAACACACTTTGGGAATCACTGATCTAAGCAAATGGCTTCAGCTTTAAGTTTACTACTGCTATCGTGAACTGGTGGCTATAACTCCAGGTTTTTTGTGATTATGTTATACTCTATTTTCTCAAACATTTTTATTTTTAGGAAGCCACATCATTACAGGAGATCAGTTTCTTTTAAGCATATGACTTTATTATTTTTTTTTAATTTTATTTTTTATTTTTTTAAATTTACATCCAAATTAGTTAGCATTATAGTACTTTATTATTTTTTTAATGTTTATTTATTTTTGAGAGAGAGACAGAGAGACAGAGAGAGGGGAGGGGCAGAGAGAGAGGGAAACTCAGAATCCGAAGCAGGCTCCAGGCTCTGAGCGATCAACACAGAGCCGGACATGGGGCTCAAACTCACAAACTGCGAGATCATGACCTGAGCCAAAGTCGGACGCTAAACTGACTGAGCCACCCAGGCGCCCCTTAAGCATACGATTTTAAATGGTTCGTTTCATGTTATGTGTAATTTTATCACACCCTAGATGAGGTAGTGACCCCCTTTTTGTTCTATTGACACTACTCCAATTTTATTGTAGAAGCTAAAGAAAAAAGAGGACTTTACAGCTGACATTGTTGGAATGTGCGGATTATTAAAAGGGGAATGTAAAGAATTTTGGAACTTAGGTGAAAGTAATAGCGCAGCTCATCTCATTGTTCTGGAATCTATTTTAAGGGCACAAGCCCTCAGTAATTGAAGGTTTCTTCTCCTTTTCCCTAAAATCCCTCACTACAAGGTTGTTGGTTTTTGGAAAAAAAAAAAAAAATGATGATGATGCTATTCAACAGCTGCTCCCTGGCAGTATGTTTTTGTGTCCAGTTTGCTGAGGGTCTTACCGTGTCTATGGAAACAAACTGATGTACCTGATCATGAGCGAGAGAATCACTTTGATTAAATCCTGGTTAGCAGGTTGAGGATATTAATAAAGTGCTCTTCTGCGACTGTGCGTCCTTTCCTCCCATCTGCAGCGTGCCAGCGACGCACATGCATGCTCGCTTTCCCCACGCAGCCCCGATGCTTTGTCTGGAGCCACGGGTCATCTTCCAGCCACACAAAGCACTCGTCCGTGTCCACTCATACCAACACATCAGTTGACGTATTGCCTTCTTTCTAAGTCCGCCAATGTCTCCGGTTGCCTAGATTGAGAGTAGGTTGTTGACTGCCTTGATTGACAGCAATACCTGATGTTCAAAGAAAGGTTATTAGCATGGATGAAAGCAGCTAGAAGCATGAGAAATGACTTAAAAACATACAGAGACAAATCCAGATGGCACGCAAACCAAAAATTGTCCCCACTAAAATATACTAGCTTTGGAGGGCAGACTGAAACCGACAAGGTGTGTGCCACGCCGTGTTAAATGTAAATAAGTTTTCTTAGAGGAAATCCAAATGTCTACTGTGACGGACTTGCCAAGGCAGGGATGTCCATGAGATCTTTATTTCCTCCTGCTACTGTACCTTCAGTGTGGGTAGCTGCCTCTGGTGGTGCCTAGCTACATAATTTTCCACAAGGAGCTATAGTTTCAATCAAGTATGTATTTTTGTAAGAATCACTATTTAAGAAATATCACATACAGTTTTGTTTTAGATACAACTTAAAGAACTGTGTGCCTGTCTATAATCTGGCACCTTCTTGTCGACAGTTATTGACAGAAAATAGAGTTTCCCCTAGAGTTTCTTGCTTCAAATTTAAATTTAAAATAACCTTCACCTCCACTTGAATTTTCTCTTAGAATTAAAAAGCCAGTACCCAAACACACATGGGCTTCCCAGGGCTAGCAGCTCGTGGAGCTTGAGGACAAAACTGACATAAGCAATTGACTCTTCTGCATTTGCTCGTCTACGTGGTAGAGTGAAACCCAGGCCAGGGTCAGTGCCTCTTTCCCTGCCCGGAGGTCACTGGTGATAGCTCCACTCCAAGCCTGCTTCTCTTTCTGTCACGTAACTTTGACATTAAGACGCAACTAAATTCATTCTCAACTACCATAATTAGTTTCTAATTTTGTCTAAAGAGACTATTTTAGAAGACTTTTCCCCAAAACGACTGAAAGCTTTTAAAACATAGCTGAGCGTTGAAACTGTTTTATGACCTTTGTTACAATTTTTGACTACTGGGTAGTAAGTAAAATATTAATAACCTTTTCCAGAGTCTACCAGAAAAAAATCCAGTATGTGAGCCATCAGTGGTTTCCGTTTTGAAATTTCTAAGAAGGTTCAATGAGATTATGTCTGCTAGAGGTCAAGGTAAAAGATAACAGCTTCTGGGCAGGCTTTTCCTCACAACCCTAGGTCAGTCTGGCTCTGCACTTGTGAACTTTGTGTACACAAGGTTTCTTTTTCCAAGTATTTGTATGAAGCTACACTTTTTTTTTCATAGCAGTCATTTCTCTGGTTATTTGCTGCTTTCAGACCACTTACATAAGAGAGATCCTGATTCGCCCCATTTTATAGGTGAGAAGACTCAGTGAGATTCTTAGGTTAGTGGCTAGCTGAAGGTCTCACAACGGAAATCAGTGAAAGTCTTTCTCTGGTTTTATTCTTCAATTCAGGGGCAAGTTTTCCTTGGTGTTTCTTTTTAGCCTCTGCCCTTTTTTTTTTTTTTTTTAATCCAATCTACCCTCGAGCTATGTTGCACCCTCCACAAAATTCAAGTGCCCCTTTGTTTTTCTTCTGTTTTTATTAACCCGTATTAGTGACCTTGTTGTAGTTGGGGACTCGGATGGGCATATCTTAAAGTAAAATTTAAAAATAAACCTTATTGTTCCTTCAGTCTTGGAGGTGGAACATTCCTAGGCCTATGTTGCTTGCTGACTGGTTGTGAGACCTTTGAAGAAGCTCTGGAAATGGCAGCTAAAGGCGACAGCACCAATGTTGATAAGCTGGTGAAGGACATTTACGGAGGAGACTATGAACGATTTGGCCTTCAAGGATCCGCTGTAGCATCAAGGTAGAGACGAAGTAGCTAGGAGCCATAGTGTGTAAACAAGGCAACCTCTCCACCCTGGCCATTCACTTAGTTATTTTTAAAAATGTCAACCCACCAGCCTGGTGCAAGTATCTATGGTTATTGGAGCTCAGACTTGATCTCCCACCCTTTAGAAAGCACTGAGATGTTTAGCCTTTGATGCTTGTGCTTAAAATAGGGCAGCTTTGAAAGAAGGTTCTGGAAAACTGCAACAGTTTCCCCTGTTCCATTCTTGTCAATATATCTAGAGAGCATTAAAAAAAATTTTTTTCCCATTAATAGTCATGCTACTTTGCCCCTATTTAAAAAAAAAAAAAAAAAAAAGGGCAGCCAACCATTCATATCGTAATCCTGTCTGCTTGTAAACCATGGTAGCCAAATCAGGTCATTTGAACTTGAACAGTTATTCATAAGGCTTTCCACAGTACTTTGGTGAAAGCGTGGGACCTGCCTGAGGATGATTTTGAACACTCTCGCTAATATTTCCAACATAGCTTTGGCAACATGATGAGTAAGGAAAAGCGAGATTCCATCAGCAAGGAAGACCTCGCCCGAGCCACACTGGTCACCATCACCAACAACATTGGCTCCATTGCTCGGATGTGTGCGTTGAATGAGGTAAGGCCTTAACCCAGAGAAAGACTTGTGTCATTCATACACATCATCTTTAGCAGTGCAAACCTGTTGACCCTTACAAAATTGTAGATCCTTGGGATCCTGCCCTTTGTCCTAATCACATCTTGTAGAACGTGAGGGGTGTGTTTTGGGAAATGGAAAGGAGTATGTGTCTTATTTTTAAGAGGCACTGGATAATAAATGGTAAGCCATCTAATCCTGGAAACCAGGTAAAATTTACCACACATACCATAGCCTCTCTGACCATCATTATTACCACGTACCTACTGAAATGTGAGGGAAAGACTGTGCATCCTTGCAAATAACTGCAGGTAAAGTGTTCCACTTGCAATAGTTGATATTCTCTCTGCTTTCAGCTTCTTTACAGTGTTGCCTTGTGGCATGGAGTTCAAGCAGCATTGTACAGGGCTATCAAAGCATAGAGAGCTTGCTACGGCCGAGGCCAGCCAGAGCCCCGGGCACAAAAAGGGGTGGAGCTGGTGACAGACAAAGTTTTGGTAACATGATTTGAAACACTGCAGAATTCCTGCAGGAAAATATAACTCTTTTCTGAAAGACGAGACCTGTAAAGTAGCATGGCTCCCACTGAGTTGTGTTAGGAAGACAAGAAAGGGGTTAGGAACATGTAACATGCAACGGGTAATAGAAGTTATATTAAAGAATCACAGTCGCATCCGTGATAGAGTTCTTAAAAATATAATTTTAATAGAAATACATACAGAAGACAGTCAAATCCTAAGTGTACAGCTTGAATTTTCACACACCTGTATAACCACCACTCAGATCAAGGAATAGAACATTACAGGTACTGCAGAAACCAGCCCCTGTCCCCTCCTAGTTGAACAGTGGGGTTTTAAACACGGTAAGAGGTGATCTTTATGACGGGTGGTGCCAGCCCGGCCTTTGAGCTCTGGGGTTACAACTTTGAATAGAATATGCCACTGGTCTGTGGCTCAGGGTCACAACTTTTTTAAGTCCCTGTCTGAGATGGAGTTTAAATGAAAGGCCAGGAGTTTAAATGCAAGGCTGAAGTGGAAAGGAAGAATGTATTCCAGCCATGTGCCTTTCAAAGTCCACTGCAGTCATGGGACTCATTTTAACAGAGGATTTATTTTTTGACCTTAACCTTTAAAGGGAGTTTTTTCTAGGTAGCCAAACAAAGCCTGACCAGTATGTGTGTAGTGGGCTGTCCTCACATACTCACAAAGGTCAGCTGGATGGCAATGTCCCTGCCCCACAGGGTCATAGATGCCCTTTCCCCTGCTTTCCATGCACTTTGAGTGAGCCAGCAGGTCTTTTTACAGAAATCATAATCACTTTAGGGGGAGGTCGACTGGTTTTATCTTTCACTCTTGATCTCAATTTCCTACCATTTATTGTTGGAGTGTAGCAAAAATGGTGGGTTTTTGTTTTAAGTATGGCCGATGAGAGGAATCACCCACCCAGTGACCTTGGGCAAGGGCTTTATTAGCTGGTGACCTGCCAGTGCAGGCTCCCTGTGGGCACACCACAAAGTGGCAGCAGGGTTTCCTGTCAGAGCCATAGTGTGAGCTCTTCAGTCATTGCTTAGCGTGCTGGAGTCACAGAGTGGAGAGCCCTTGAACTCAGCTGCTTCATAGAGGGGCACCACGTTTACAGATTCTAAAATATTTTTGCTGTGATTATTGGAATCCTGTAAAATGCTTCTCCATCAACATCAAACTTTTTATTCATATTATTGGATAGAAAATACAAACACATGGGGCGCCTGGGTGCCTCGGACCCAGCGTCGGACTTGGGCTCAGGTCATGATCCCATAGTTCGTGAGTTCAAGCCCCCCATCAGGCTTTCTGCTGTCAGCACGGAGGCCGCTTTGGATCCTCTGCCCCCTCTCTTTCTGCCCCTCCCTTGCTCATGCACCCGTGCGCACGCATGCTCTCTCTCTCTCTCTCAAAAAGAAACATTAAAAAAAAAAAAAAAAGCACATGACACAGAGTTCTAAAGACACCGAAAGGGTATATGAGGAAGTGAGTAAGTATTTCTACCTGGAAATTTCCATTTCCATCTGGAAATGTTAGCCTTACTAGAGGTAGCCATTGTTCTCCACTTTTGGGGTTTTATTCTATCTTGTATGCAATAAAGGAGAAACATTTCCTTCCAAAGGCAGCAAACTCTACAACATTCTTTTTTTTTTAACAACACTTTTATTGAGATATAATCTCACCTCATACAATTCACGCTTTACATATTATTGTATGTCTTGCTTTGATTGTTTATCAACTTTTCATTATGAAAATTGGTAAGCCTACGTAAAGGAGTAGAATGGTATAAAGAACCTCCTTATATCTATTAACCAGACTCAACAGTTATCAAGACTTTGCCACACACACCTTGTCTGTTTTCTTCTTCCTCCTCCCTCTGCTCCTCTCTCCTCCTTTTGTTCCTCCTCTCTGTTTTGCTAAAATATTTAAAAGCAAATACCAGACGTTATATCAGCCTACCTCATATACTTCAATATGCACATCCGGGAATATTGCCTCTTGCTTTGTTACATGAGAATACATGTGAGTGTTATATCTTTCCTACTGCAATGTTATTTTTATTTTTTTATAAATGTTTACTTACTTATTTTGAGGGAGGGAGAGAGAGCAAGAGAGCCAGCATGCACCTGAGTGGGGGAGGGGCAGAAGGAGAGGGAGAGTCCCAAGCAGGCTCTGTGCTGTCAGCGCAGGCCCAACTCGAGGCTCAGTCTCACCAACCGTGAGATCATGACCTGAGTAGAAATCAAGAGTCAGATGCTTAACCAACTGAGCCACCCAGGTGCCCCGTCAGCATTATTTTTTTTAACTAACTTCCTGAGATTTTCTCTAGTCTTTCTTTCTTTCTTTTTTTTTTTTTTTTTCATAGTCATATCTTTGACCCACTTGGAATTTATTTGAAATGAGGACTGTCCATCAGCTTTTATTGTCATTGTGTTCCTTCTAGCTCATTACCAGAGTAATGCAGGACTGGGGCTTTGGTTGGACTTCCTTGTTTTAGGTGAAAAGGCAGAACTCCTAAATTTCATTAAATTCTTCTTTAATCTGAGTTTCTTACTTTGAGTGTTTCTTGTCGCATCTCAGTCTGAGCAGTTTGTAGCTACCATTGTTATTTGTGGAAGCTTATTAAAACCACCTCCCACCCGTCCACCCATGGAAAATTTTCACCATAATTAATGGGCTCATCAACTTACACTGTCAAAACTGGAGACGGTTAAGAGGCCATGTTCCTAGATCCTGATTATTCCTGATAGACTGAACAGAAAATAATGTCAGCTTCCAAGACTCTCTTCCATTTGACATAAGTGACCATAGCAACTGGCTCTGTGAATGAGTGGTAGTGACCAGCTTCTGCATGGTAGTCAGGCTGAGCTCAGTGTTAAGTGTGTGTGCAGAATGCAAATCCACATCCATGTCACCAAAGCTACAAGCATATTTTTCTTTTCCATATTTTAACCCACATGCTGACCAAACAGGATAGTCCACCATACATCCTAAGGGTAGAGACTGGGAGTTGTTTCTTTTTGTATTCCTGGTGTTTGGTACAGAGCAAATGGGGCAAACCTGTTGGATGAATAATAATACCATTGCCGTTTTATTTATGAATTGGTTATAATAATAATTTATAGCTGGAATTTGAGGGATTGGAGGAATGCATAAGCAAATTTAGCTGAATTAGACTCCAATTACAATTTTATATATGTGTGTTGGTAGCTGAATTTCATATCAGACCTAAGTCAATCTAACATAATACCTGCAAACAAGCCCAATAGAGGTCTCTGCCTCGCCCAACCAGAATCCCACCCTCTCATTCTTGTGGAACGCGCTATGACGTTTGTTCAACTTCCTCTCGGAAATGTTGAAATAATTTCACTTAAAAAAATTCACTGTTGGGGCGCCTGGGTGGCGCAGTCGGTTAAGCGTCCGACTTCAGCCAGGTCACGATCTCGCGGTCCGTGAGTTAGAGCCCCGCGTCGGGCTCTGGGCTGATGGCTCGGAGCCTGGAGCCTGTTTCCGATTCTGTGTCTCCCTCTCTCTCTGCCCCTCCCCCGTTCATGCTCTGTCTCTCTCTGTCCCAAAAATAAATAAACATTGAAAAAAAAAATTAAAAAAAAAAAATTCACTGTTGAAGGTCCTGGGAGCACATGGAGTATGGAACACTGGGTCTTTGCTACATGCTACTTTTATACTATCATTTCATTGTTTTCCTTTAATTTTTTTTCCAGAATATTGACAGAGTTGTGTTTGTTGGGAATTTTCTCAGAATCAATATGATCTCCATGAAACTGCTAGCATATGCAATGGATTTTTGGTCCAAAGGACAGCTAAAAGCTCTGTTTTTGGAACACGAGGTAGGTCAAGTCTACATGGACTTAGTCATCCTGCGTGGAGTGTATTGGGTGTTGTCTAACTTTCGAGTGAGTCCCTCCGTTTTAAAATTGGTCAAATAGACTTGCCATTTAAACTTTGCACTTAGGGGCGCCTGGGTGGCGCAGTCGGTTGAGCGTCCGACTTCAGCCAGGTCACGATCTCGCGGTCCGTGAGTTCGAGCCCCGCGTCAGGCTCTGGGCTAATGGCTCAGAGCCTGGAGCCTGTTTCTGATTCTGTGTCTCCCTCTCTCTCTGCCCCTCCCCCGTTCATGCTCTGTCTCTCTCTGTCCCAAAAAAATAAATAAACGTTAAAAAAAAAAAATTAAAAAAAAAAAAAACAAAACTTTGCACTTAGACAAAGGATAAAGAAGAACTATATGTAAAATGGAAGCTTTCTTCTCCAACAATCAGGACTTGTAGTTGGTTAGTAATAATTTTAAAAATCAGGTAAAATGGGTAATCATTAAAAAATATCTCTCTACTTTAACCATTTTAATATAAAAATGTATAAATGTTCATTCACTCACAAATTTTTCAGTGTAGGACCAAGGTTTATTTTGAGCATGGATTGGAACTGGAGCATGGATTTCTGCTGATTGGAACTCTGCTGTTTTGCTTTCTGTTTTTTTTTTTAAGTTTATTTCTTTATTTTGAGAAAGAAAGAGAGAGAGAGAATCCCAAGCAGGCTCTGCACTCGCAGCGCAGAGCCCAATTGGAGGCTCGAATCCATGAACCATGAGATCATGATCTGGGCTGAAGTCGGAGGCTTAACCGACTGAGCCACCCAGGCGCCCTGCTATTATCCTTTTTTTCATAATCCACAAGTATTATATAGCTTCTTTGATGTCTGATCTGTGTCTTTTTTTTTTTTTTTAATTTTTTTTTTCAACGTTTATTTATTTTTTTTTGGGACAGAGAGAGACAGAGCATGAACAGGGGAGGGTCAGAGAGAGAGGGAGACACAGAATCGGAAACAGGCTCCAGGCTCTGAGCCATCAGCCCAGAGCCCGACGCGGGGCTCGAACTCACGGACCGCGAGATCGTGACCTGGCTGAAGTCAGACGCTTAACCGACTGCGCCACCCAGGCACCCCTGATCTGTGTCTTTAAAATGGATTAAGAAATTAAAGATATTTATGAAGCAATTTGTTTGCATAATCCTAGATTTTCTCCTCAACCTTTCATATTTCGTATCCACCTACGTAGAGAGGTTTGTGACTCCTTTTTTCAGTCTTTTTCAAGAATTTAACTGGGGGTTCCTGGGTGGCTCAGTTGGTTAAGCATCCAACTTCAGCTCAGGTCACGATCTCACGGTTCATGGGTTCAAGCCCCACGTTGGACTCTGTGCTGACAGCTGGGAGCCCAGAGCCTGCCTCACCTTCTGTGTCTCCCTCTCTCTCTGCCCCTCCCCTGCTCACACTCTGTCTCTCTCTCTCTCTCTGTCTCTCTCTCAAAACTAAACATTAAAAATATTTTTTTTTGAGAATTTAACTGGATTTTCATAGAAGTGTCCATTTATTTTGTACTCTTTTTATTGGTTTAGATGATACATAATTAAATTAGATTACGACATTAACAATAAAAGTGTCCTAAACAAATCTGAGGATAAACACAGCTGACTCTTGGCAAACAGACAACTCTGCTGGCAGGAACGGAAGTGCCAGGGCTCCTCAGGGCAGCCTGGTGGCCCAGAGAGGCTGGTGTCCCTAGGCATTAGCAACCTGTTTGCATAGGAAGCGGAGATCAGTTAATTCAGAGAGTCCCTTATATGGAGTTTCTATACTTCTATACATCAGAGGTTTCTAACAGTAAGCGAGGGACCTCCCTCTCTTTTGCCCACTTCCTCCACCACCACCTTTAAAATCAGTACTTTAAGGGGCGCCTGGGTGGCGCAGTCGGTTAAGTGTCCAACTCTTGATCTTGATCTCTGCTCAGGTCGTGATCTCACAGTTCACGAGTTTGAGGCCCGCATCAGGCTCTGCACTGATGGCAGATGGCATGGAGCCTGCTTGGGATTCTGTCTCTCCTTCTCTCTGCCCCTCCCCTGTTTGTGCTCGCTCTGTCTCGAAATAAATAAACTTAAAAATAAAATAAAATCAATATTATAGAGAGCGACAGTTTATTTATCACAGGAGGTACCTAATCCCTGGGGTATATTGTACCAGAAAAAACTTTGAGAGAACCAATATTGCAAACTTGTAATGAATAAGTACTGTGGCATTTTTCTCATCTCCAAACTGAATTATTTATTTGAAAAGGCGCTGATGCATTTATAAGTTACTTACAGTTTTCTAAGCCCATATTTTGTTTTCTTAAAGCAGCTAAAACAATAAGAATTTAACTAGGAAAGACTTAAGGCTTAGTGACAGAACTTAATACTAAAGAAAGCCGGTTTTTTTGTTTTTTGTTTTTTCTGCCGACCTATAGCATGGAGTGATAGAACTTTGGGGGAATAGAGTCTGAGAACTTTTACCCCCCTCCCCCTCCAACCAGAGCAGCTCCCTTTTTATCTGCTTGTTTATCGTTTCCACCTAAGGTTTTGTTTGAAAAAGAAGAAAGCACCTCAGCTTTAAAAAGGCAATTAAAGGGGCGCCTGGGTGGCGCAGTCGGTTAAGCGTCCGACTTCAGCCAGGTCACGATCTCACGGTCCGTGAGTTTGAGCCCCGCGTCAGGCTCTGGGCTGATGGCTCGGAGCCTGGAGCCTGTTTCCGATTCTGTGTCTCCCTCTCTCTCTGCCCCTCCCCCGTTCATGCTCTGTCTCTCTCTGTCCCAAAAATAAAATTAAAAACGTTGAAAAAAAAATTTTTTTTTTAAAATAAAAAAAAATAATAAAATAAAATAAAATAAAAAGGCAATTAAAATGAAAAAAGAAAACCACTGTTCTAGTTCAGCTAGAGTTGCCATATTTAGTGATTAAAAACACAGGACACAGTTATTTTATCTGGCATTTATCTGTATTTTATCTGGCAACCCTAAGTCCAGATTCTCTTCAACTAAGGCAGAAAACAAACCCTGCAAGCCACCAGGAATTAAAAGCCATCTACAAGGCACATGGGTGTTAGTTGGTGGTAAAATAGGGAGTGAGATCCATCATTTTGGGGAAAGTCATTTCTGTAGGTGAAAATGTAGTCGCCTGTATTAGTTTGTACAATCCTAGGCCTCTGTGGACTACGGCTTTGCTTTGTTACGCACATATTGTAACTTAGTCTTTATGGCCAATGAAAGTGGGGCATTTTTATAGTCCCTTGTAAATATCTCTCAGAAAATTCTCTGCATTCTTAAATTCACTCTGGCTTAGGCTAGGCCTTCCTGGAGGACACTGTGGAGAGAGAACTTTTGGGAGGTGCTGGTGAGGTGATTTTCCTGCCCTGCCTCAGGGGTCCTCATTCACTCCTTCTCATTCGTTCCACTAGTAGGATTGAGAAGTAGTCAGCTGAGCAGTTAAGAGCACAGCATCTTAACTGACTAGGAGAACTTAGACAATAACTGTACGTCTCCATCTTTGTGTGACTCTTCATAAAATGGGATGATAATAATATTTATCTCATAAAGTTATTGTGAAGATTGAATGAGTAAATTCGTGTAAAGTGCTTAGAACAATTTTTAGCGTAGGAGTGCCTGGGTGGCTTAGTCAGTTGAACATCCAATTTTAGCTCAGGTCATGATCTCACTATTGGTTGGTTCGAGCCCCATGTTGCAATTTGCGCCGACAGTGTGGAACCTGCTTGGGATTCTTTGTTTCCCTCTCTCTCTGTCCCTCCCCCACTCATACTCTCTCTCTCTGTCTCTCTCAAAAATACATAAACATTTTTTAAAACTTTTTTTAGAAGAACAATTTTGGGGACGTCTGGGTGGTTCAGTTAAGTGTCTGACTTCTACTCAGGTCATGATCTCGCCGTTTGTGAGTTCGAGCCCTGCCTCGGCCCTGTGCTGACAGGACAGCTCAGAGCCTGGAGCCTGCTTGGATTCTGTGTCTCCCTCTCTCTCTGCCCCTCCCCCATTCGTGCTCTGTCTCCCTCAGAAATAAATAAACACTAAAAAAAATTTTTCTAAGAACAATTTTTAGCACATTATGAAACCTCAAGAAATGTTAGCTGGTGGTAGCAGAAGCAGGGATCCTACCATGTAGTATTACCCCTGGCACGTTGCCTCCCATTTCCACTGGTGACCGTTGACTCAGCAACACGAGTGGAGCCTTCTACCTTTTGGAAACCAAGTTCTCTCAAAATTTTTATTTTTCATTTCCTCTCATTTTCACAAAAACATGGGCTTTTATTTTCCGGGTGAGCAAAGTGAATCTCGGGCTGATTTAGATGCCATTCCGAGATCTATGAGGCACGCTTAGCGTTCTCTCCTGTGAGACACAACCTTGAAGTCAGACAGGCTTGGGGTTGAGCCCTGGCACAAGCGTATGACGCTGAAAGGGAAATTTACTTTATTACCTTCCATTTCTCATCGGGTAATAATAATGAATTTTGCCATGGCAAGAATTAAAACACTAACACTTATAATTGTAACACTAACAATTCCAGCACTCATGTAGTACACACGAAGTGCCAGACATTTTCCTAAGCACTTTATTGACATCAGCTAATTTACTGAATATAGAAAACCAGGTATACAGGGCGTCTGGGTGGCTCAGTCAGTTAAGCGTCTGACTTCGGCTCAGGCAATGATCCCAAGTCTTGTGAGTTCAAGCCCCGCATCGGGCTCTGTGCTGACGGCTCGGAACCCAGAGCCTGCTTCGGATTCAGTGTCTCCCTCTCTTTCTCTGTCCCTCCCCCACTCGCACTCTGTCTCTCTCTCTCAAAAATAAATAAACATTAAAAAAAAAAAGAAAAACAGGTGTATCTTCTAATATTATTACTATTGTTCTACTGTGCATGGCAGGGTTCAGGTTTGAAGTTTTTCTTATCTACAACATTAGGGGGCAGCATTCCCAGAATTATGAAAAACAGGAGGTATCCGGCTGTTTAGAGATAACCGTGCACAAGTTTCCCCATTGCTTTTGTAGGGTTATTTCGGAGCTGTTGGGGCCCTGCTGGAACTGTTCAAGATGACTGATGACCAGTAGTGATGACAGTGGATAGAAGAGCCTTCTGTGAGACCAGAGACCTGAGACCTGTCGCTGGAGAAGGTAGATGTCGCTATGGGACGGAAGCCAAGCCATTATGGCAGATGAACCTGCTGGATTTGTAAATAATTTAAAATCGTTCTAGCTGATCTTTTACTCTTGGGTTTTGAGCTTATGATTCAAAATGGGGAATACAAGAGTTTTTTCTGTATACTGTATTTTTAAAACACACACACACACACACACACACACACACACACATTTGTGCAGAGAGGCCAAACCTATGAATTTTATGCATTAACCTTGAAAAGTTGTATGAGGTTTAAGAAGGACCCGAAGTGTAAGTGCTGTTTATTTTTCTTCTGGGGTTTACTGATCAGTGTGGTAATTTTAACTTCATTTAGTAATTACTCTAGGAGATCTTACCTTTACTTATATTCATCATGACGTTTCATGATTTGCTGTTGGTTTCAAATGAAACTACAAATCTGGCATGCTTTACTGTGAACACTATTTTGTTTGTTTGTTTCTTTACCTTTTTTTTGTCTTGTTTTTTTCTGTTTGAATGTCTCATGGAGAAAGAGAGTCCTTCCCCCTGTTTCTGTCGTCAGATGACTCCCTCTCCTCTCCAATACCTTTCTTTAATGTAATTGTACCAATGAAGGGGCTGATCAGCTCACTAAGAGTGAAGCACGAGATCGAAAGCGTTCATGGATTTTATGAGTCAGGCAAAAGTTGAAAATGATATACAATGAATATACAGTGTTTTGTTGGATTTACTTTACGTTAGGTTATATTAAATTGTGTTCTCTGATGAACTGTCCTCATTCATACCCACCATATGAGTGGCAGCAAATCCTTATGCAGGACATTGGAACTTCCTGGGTGAGGTCTCCCAGTAGATTAACCGTTCACATTGGGAGATGGGGGAGAAGTCATGGGTTGACGTGTCAGGTAATAACACCTATTTGTTTTGTACACGTATATACATAGGAGCTTTGTAACAAGCCATCTTAAATAATACTTTTTTGATTTGAAGTATTTCAAACTGAAAACTGCATTTCAATCTCAGTTTCTAATATTAAAAAAATCATGGTACTGATCTATCTATACATATTTTTTTCTTTTTTGAAAGATGTCATTGGCACCGATGGGTAACTTTCAAATGAGAGTCTTGTACAAATATTGAAACGCATGAGGTCTAATGACTTAGAACTGATTAATCTTTTGAACTGAGCATATTGTTGAAAGGGATCTTTGCAGGCACTATGATTACTCCGTGGTGAATCTTTCCTTCTCTGCCTCCTGAGCACCATCTTTAATTGCCATATCTTCACGTCTTGGAGAACTCGATGTTAACTGAAGTATTCACTTGTCTGGTTGAAATAAAGCCTGTTTCTGTTGTGATGTGTTTAGTGTATATGTTATTTTCATTTCTTAATCGTCATGTTCATATTATCTGCTTTTGTGCCATAAAATGAGTGTGTGTTGTATTTTAGCTACTCTTCATCTCATAATTTGAGGCTTTCACATAAGGGTGTCTTCAGTTGAAGCTTGTAGCTCTAAGCAGGGATTTTTTTTTAATAGCTTTATTGTTCTTATACAACTGATTCATTGCCAGAATATCATTACTATCTTTGGTAGTTCCCCCTGCCCCCAAATTTCAACATTTGGTCATCACAAATACATCTTATCAACTTTCACCTGGCTTTAAAAAATTCAAGCAACTAAGATGTTCTTGAAAAAGATAAATGTAAAAATGTACATATTAGCTACATTAGTGCCTTTTTTTTTTTATTATTCTCCTCAATCAATCCTACACTCCTCTGTCAGGGAATAGCAGACCTTGGATTATGGTTCTGCAGAAGAAATCAGGGCAAGTTAGTATAATTATATAATTTTTTAATTATCTGGAATCACTTGATCTTTCACTGCAAATGTGTAAAACATTAGTTTAGCTGAGGAAATCAATTATTCCATTATACAAATATCGACAAATGTAGGCTACATATAGCCAGCCAGCCTTTTTTTTATAATGAGAAACTCGTAGCTCAAGGATTTTTATATTCACTTGAATCATAGACACTTTCCTTTGGCTCAACATTGAAAAGAAACTTGACAAGACTGAGGAATTTTTATCCTGAACTGTATGCATTCAGGACGGTCAGGTGTTCTGGAGCACGGCTTTTGATTGTAATTCAGCTTCAGTGTGGATCTAGCTTGGCCATTGGTTAGCTGTGTGGGTAAGCCACTAAACCCTCTCTCTAAACCCTGGTTTCCTTGTTCATAAAATGGGGCATACAGTTTTTACCTCCATATCTAAAGAGCTTAGCACAAAGGCTGGCACATAGGACATGTTAGCTGTACTGGGAAGAGAAGAACAGATGTCTTAAACCAACATGTGATATCAGTGGTATCTAATCTTCTAGAATGTGGGGAGCCCATTGTAGCACAGAGATACAGATCTTCCTATGCTAGTACATGTCCATGTGCTAGCCCTGTGTCCGCAATTCCAAAACTCCAAACTCTTAAAATGTATCTTGATAACTCACTTGACAGACAAAGCTGACTTCAGGATTATTCACCACACTCTGTAGGACTCCTCATGTTTTGTTGCAAAGCTACTGATATGTTCGATTACAGGGTACCACCCCAGACCCTACTAGGGATGTTAAGTAGTGAACAATTCTGAATTTTGAAAAACATCTGGTGCCAGGAGTTTTAGATAAAGGAATTGTGGAAATATAGGTGTATTCTTCAGCTTAGGTAGCATACACAGATCCAGAGTCCCCTTCATGGGAACTGTTATTTCCGGTAATTTGTGCTTGACCTCATCCAGTCATACAGGGAATAAGAAGCCACTTTGCGCCAGGAAGGAGCTGAGGAAACCAACAGGAATTGGCTATAACTCCTGCTGTTCTGCAAGGGAGATAAGTCTCAGACCAATTTGTGTCAAAAAGTGTCACGGGTGTCATTCACAATATTTACAACAGAGAACAAAACAAAAACCTACCCTCCCAGAGCTTACATTCCAGAAGGAAGACAGACAGATAGATAATCACTAAATAAATAATGGTAGATCAGTACTACAAAGAGAAAATGAGGTGAGGTAAAGGGCGAGAGAGGGGGTAGTTCCATTTAGAAAGCGGAAGGGGAAAAACATCGTTGGTAGAGTGGTCAAAGACAACCTCTCCTCCAAGGTGATGTTTGAGTGGGGTCAGATGAAGTCGGGAACACACCGTGTGAATCCCTGGGAGAACATTTTTTACTCCTGGCAAATGAGAATGGAGGTTTTGAGGAGCTGCAAGGATTCCAGTGTGTGTAAACAATGGGAAGAGCGACAGGAAATGCAATTTCAGGAGTAGGTGTGGGCCAGGCCCAATATGAGGTCTGTACGTGAGGGGAGAGGGCTGCATCTGAAGGAGGAACTAGTCACTTCTCCTAGAGGAGGCGGCTCAAGAAGTTTTCATAGAGTCCCAACCAGTGAGTACAGACCACTTGAGTGGGCCAGGGCGGGGAGGGGGGAGAGCAGGGCTTCCCAAGCGGAGAGAGTAGGGTGAGAGAAGCATTGAGAGAAGAAACAGTTGGGTTTTTCAGGGAACTAGAAGCTGTTTGCTTCAGCTAGAGCCTGGGTAGTGCCAGAGAAACCAGACACCAGGAGAGAGGAAATCAGCCAGATTATGGAAAGGGTTGTATTGCATGCTAAAGATTCTAGTGTTTTCTGTAGTCAGGGCCGAGCCATCAAAGGGTTTCAAGTCAAGTGAAACTAGAATTAATCTGACTTCAAAGTGGTAACAGAGCAAAATGTGTGACTGAGGTAAAGGAGTAAACCAGTTATTATGCTTTTGAATATAGAGCACCATTTTATTCTCATGTTTGCTTCAGTTCCTCTGTTGTGTCGGACCTCATGCAATAGCTGCTTAGTGGACCACGTTTCTCTGTAACTAAGAGGGTTATATAAGCTCTTGAGAAATTCCCCACAGGGCAAAGGCTGCTAATAGCTACAACCCTGCTATGATTCCATTTAGTGATTAGGAAGATTTCAACACCACTGATCACCATTAACTCCATAACTTGTGAGAACTGTTTGGAGAGAAGGCTCTTTTGCTCCCAATGATCAGAAGACGACCCCAAATTTGTGAGGAAAATTGAACTAATGCCCGTATTCTACTGGGTCTACCAGGTGCTCGTTATTCACTCCATCTATTTAGTTTTGACAAATTTAATTAATTTGAATTAGTTTTGACATAATTAATTTAATAATGCCTATGATCTGGGAGGCATTGGGTAAGTTCCGGGATGCGTTCAGTGGGAGTGAGACAGCAAGGCCCCTCCTTTCATCGGGCTTACATTCTCACGAGGGAGGTGGACTTTCAGCACATGAACCGACAAATAAACAGGAAAATGGCATTTAGTGATCAGGCTGTGAAGACAAGAAACAGGGTGATATGGCAGAGAGGGAGGCAAGGGACTTCCTTTGTAAGATGGGCATAAGATACAAATATGAAATGATGGCCTCAGCTCTTGAGGAACGACCATTAGGTTTATCTTGCTGTCATTCATTACCACCTCCACAACAAAAATGGGAGATGTGTTTGGGAAACAGTTTGGAAGTTAATTCATTTTCCTTTTATTTTACTTAGAATAATCAATTTGGTTCCCATACGAGTTCAAAATCATTATGTTACATGAGATAATATTGATTTAGTAATGCACCGTTTTCACTCCTCCCTCATTTCATGAAACAGTATTATTTGAGCTGTTCACTTGAATCTTTATTGTCAATGCCTTTGTCATTATCAGGGTCATTTAGTGGTTTCCAGAGCGCGCCAAGTCTGACACACGGCACTTTTTTGCATCTACTTATGATATTGAGACTGGATTATTTTTTAACCAATCCACAAGCACTTACTCCCGCAATGACCTCACTTATTTGTTTCATTTTTCAAAAGTGTTATATTGGCGATGCCATAGTGTAACCATTTATGTAGTGCCTTTTATGGTACGCTTACAAAGGTTAGTTTATGAGTATTCATCACTTGCAATACAAAAATAAAAGATAATAATAAAAGATAATTAAAAGTCTTTGCCTCTTTTTTGTGCTCACTCTATCAGGTAAACACCAAACATTCAAACTAGAATGAATTGAGGTTATTTCACTTAATGTTGTCACCAATTCTCAATGAGTTTGCAGTGAGAATTCATCTTCCTAAGCATTCTTGGGGTGCCTGGGTGGCTCAGTCGGTTAGGTGTCTGACTCTTGGTTTCAGCTCAGGTCATGATCTCAAGGTTTATGAGTTCAAGCTCCGCATCAGTCTTGACATCCGCATCCACTGACAGTGTGGATCTTGCTTGGGATTCTCTGTCTCCCTCTCCCTCTCTCTCTGCACCTCCCTCACTCGCTCTCTATCCCTCTCTCTCAAAAAAAAAAAAAAATACATAAATTAACTTAAAAAATTAAACTTAAGTAACTTTTATAATTTTAACAAGTTTGACATGCATATAATCTAAAGTTAAGAAAGCTCCAGAAGACAAAAAAATAGCAGTACCCATGTTTTCTTTTCTTTCTTGTTTTTTGTCCCTCTTTCTCTTTATACTTTTTTTTTTTAATTTTTTTTTTCAACGTTTATTTATTTTTGGAACAGAGAGAGACAGAGCATGAACGGGGGAGGGGCAGAGAGAGAGGGAGACACAGAATCGGAAACAGGCTCCAGGCTCTGAGCCATCCGCCCAGAGCCCGACGCGGGGCTCGAACTCACGGACCGCGAGATCGTGACCTGGCTGAAGTCGGACGCTTAACCGACTGCGCCACCCAGGCGCCCCCTCTTTATACTTTGTGAATGACACATGGTACTTCCTCAGTGTGTACAGGCAAAGCCAAGGGCTGGGAAAGGGCACTTGGATATGTCAGACCACCAAAGTTGTAGCTGATGTGCAGAGTTACCGGAACGATCCTGACTGGAGGATTATGGGGAGGGGTATGTTCAGCATTCCAACCAATGCCTGGGTATATTTTTATCAGGAACTCTTTTTTCAACATTGGCTGTTGTTCTTTCTTGTTTTATCTCACTATTCTGAGCAAAGCAGCTTCCAGATAAGCGTAGGGTGACAAGTGGAAATTTTTTGGGTAGTTGTATGTTTAAACATTTCTAAAAATATTTTTATTCTATGCTCATACTCAATTGATAGTTTGACAAAGTATAAAATATTAGGTTAGATTTTTTTTTCCCCCCAGAATTCTGAAGGCGTAGCCCTATTATTGTCAAGCTTCCAGTGTTACTGTGAGAAAGCCTGATGTCATTCTGACTCCTGATCTTCACATGTGACTTCTTCCCCCCCCTCTTTTTCTGGAAGCTTTTGGAAACTTATCAACTTCTGGCTTCAGCCCCAACCTGTAAAGAGCTTGGAATTCATCACTCCCATCCTTATAAGAAAAAAACTAAAAACTGAAAATCAATAACTTTTCTTGGGCTCATCAGAGAACTGAGGTCATAGGGCAAACTGCCAGCCTGAAATCTGAAGAGACAGAAAATCACAGCTGAAATCAATTTTCCTACCTCCCATTAACTGGTGGGTACACTTACACGACAATTTTGGCAAACTGGTGGAGGATGAGTGTAATCTAGCAGAAGAGAGAGAAATTCCTGGGGGCCTGCAGTCTTAGGCGGGGGTCTCCACACTTTCATGTGCCTCCAGGAACTCCATCAGGCTCTCATGGTGAAGAGCTGAGAAAAATTCTCTTGTGTCTCTGGCAGAGGGACAGTAAAAGTGACCATTTTGAAATTGGTCTAGAGTATTCTCCATGAAAAAGGGCTGGTTTCCAATGGTCAATCTATTTTTTAATTTTTTAATGTTTATTTAGTTTTGAGAGAGAGAGAGAGACAGAGTGCGAGTGGGGGAGGGACAGAGAGAGCTGGAGACACAGAATCCGAAAGAGGCTCCAGGTCACCCAGGTGCCCCTCCAGGGGTCAGGATTTTATCAGAGATTTATCTCACCTGGGGGGGGGGGAATTCCCTAACTTCGGCTTCCTTTTGTATCCCTATCTCAACTAAGGCTGGGGAAGGAAGAGGGAGTACAAGGAGGAGGTGGGAAAAGGGGAATTCTGGGAAACATGAACCCACAGCCCAGGGACACAGGCCCACTGCAAGACGGAGATTTCCTCTTAAGATTATGAATGTTTCCCCTCCTTACCTCCTACCACCACATCAACATGGCTTCAGTATAATAAAAGTGGATTACAGCTCAAAGAGAGCTGTAAGGTGCAGATTCTACTTAAGAACTTATTAGGGAAACTCAAAGACAACAGAGGAGTTACAAACAAGGACACAGGGGCATCTGGGTGGCTCAGTTAAGTGTCCAGTTCTTGATTTCAGCTCAGGTCATGATCACTCGGTTTATGGGTTCGAGCCCCACATCTGGCTCCACGCTGAGAGTGCAGAGACTGCTTGGGGTTCTCTCTCTCTGCCTCTCTCTCTCTCTGCCCCTCCCCCACTCATGCGCTCCCTCTCCCTCTCAAAATAAATAAATAAACTTAAAAAAAAAAAAGACACAAGGAGTTTGAAGCCTCTGCACCTACAGCTACAGCAATGTTAAACACAGCCCAACTCCTAGCCAGATTCACATAAATCTCACACTAAAATCCATTGTACCTCAGTTTCTATTACTTAATACATCCTTTGTAGCTTTCAGCAAAAGATTATATGACATGCAAAGAGACAAGAAAAAACAGTCTGGAGAGATCAAGCAAGCATCAGACTCCAATATGACATAGATTTTGGAATTACCAATCAGGGAATTTAACATAAATATGTGAAGGATTTTAATGGAAAAGGTAGAACAAGAACTGACTGGCAATGTAAACAGAGAGATGAAAAATCTAATGAGGAATCAAAAGGAAACGCTAGAAACTAAAATGCTGCAACAAGAAGTGAAGAATGCTTTTGATAGGCTCATCAGTAGACCAAACACGGCTAAGGAAAGAATCAGTGAGCTTGAAGATATGTCAATAACATCTTCTAAACGAAATCCAAAGAGAGAACAGAATACCCAAGAGCTGTGGCATAATTTCAAACAATATAACCTACACATACTTAGAACACCAGAAGAGGAGAGAGAATGGAGCTGAAGAAACGTTTGAAGAAATAATGGCTGAGAATTTTCCAAAATTAATGACAAATACCAAACCACAGATCCAAGAAGCTCGAGGATCTAGACAAGAAAAATACCAAAAAATCTACACCTAGGCATATCCTCTTCAAACCGCAGAAAATCAAAGACAAAGAGAAAACTCTGAAAGAAGCAAGGAGTTGGAGAAGGGGCGTCTTACATACGGAGGGAACAATGCTAGGACTTAACCACTTACCACTTACAGTGGACTTCTCATAGACCACACAAGTGATAAGAGAATGGGCTAAAAATATTTAAACTATTGAGGCACCTGGGTGGCTCAGTCAGTTGAGAGTCCGACTTTGGATCAGGTCATGATCTCACCTTTCATGAGTTCAAGTCCCACATCGGGCTCTGCAGTGCAGAGCCTGCTTGGGATTCTGTCTTTCCCTCTCTCTGCCCCTTTCCCACTTGCTCTCTCTCTCTCTCTCTCTCTCACTCTCAAAATAAATAAACTTAAAAAAAATATTTAAACTATTGAAGAAACTTCTCTGCTTCACCAGTATTCTGAACATGTATAATGATAAGCCTTAGTGTGAATGTATTTTTATTGGCTAAGCTGGTTACATAATGGATTCTTTCAAACTGAAAATTTGTATCCTTCATCTCTGAGAAATTTTCTAATATTATTTCTTTGATAATTCCATCCCCTCTCTGATCTCTTGCTCGGAAGCTACCCTTGTTTGGATGTTGGACTTCCTGTATTGGTTGTCTAATTTCCATATGCCTTTTTCTTCTAGTTTTCATCTTAATCTTTTTGCTCCATTTCACCTTTATCTTCCAGCTCTTCTATGAAGTTATTATTGCTACTATTTCTACCATTATGCTGGATTTCCCAACAACTATTTTTGTTGTCTGATTTTTTCATAACCTATGTTTTATTTTTCAAAAAAATATTTTGTCTTTTCTGTTTTTACATGTCTGAATAGTCTCTCTTCCAAATTGCTTTTTTTCTATGTGCTTTGGTCTCTGTCTTTCATTTTAGAGGCTTTCCCTAGATGTCTTGTGATCCTTGTGTGACAAAAAGTTGATTGAAGGTTTAAGTAAGGGGTGGAACTTGATGATTGGACTTCACTGTAAGGTGATCTGGCTCAGCCATTTCTTTGGAGACACCCACTGTCAATATCTTTGGATCTTTTCTCCAGGATTCGTGATATCCTCCAGAGAGGTGTTTCCCATCTCCTTTCTGGAAATATAAGCTTGACTGCAGAGCATTCTGGGAGTGGAGTGAAGAGAGGAATCTGAACTTCTAGAATAAGAGGCAATGAGGTATAGGTGGTACTCTGGAGCCACCTGCTGTATGAGCTTAGACAAGTTAACATCTCTGTGATTCACTTTCCTCAGCTGTCAAATGCAAACAAAATTTGTTAGGAGAATTAAACCGGTTAGTATATGTAAAATGTTTTAAAGACTACCCAAGCACCAGGTAAATGTTGGCTATCATCATAAATAGACTAACTTAATTCCCCTATTTCAATACCATACCCTATCCACAATAATGCCAAATGTTGATCCATCCAGGTGTCTCTCTCTCAATCTCTCACTCTCTCCTGTGTGTGTGTGTGTGTGTGTGTGTGTGTATAGTTATTTATTATTTTGTTTTCACAAAATTATTAATCAAAACAACAAAAGCAGATTTACAGAGCTACGTATCAATAACAAAACAAGAATGAAACGAAATGTTTGAGAGACATCTTGGAAAGTTTCAAAGGAATACACGTCAGGCTAAAAGTCTACAATTAAACCATGGTTGCACAACAGGCTATATTCATTCTTGCATTTTCTCGTTAAGTTCTTATATTTGCCTTTCTCTTTTCCAACTTGTCAGGATTTGGCTTTGCATTCAAGAATTTTTTTTCTGATCTTTGTCCAGTTTTAGCCTAGTGAGAACCACCTCTTAGGGGTGAGAAAATAGATCTTGCTTGTGTGAATGCCACATGGAGAGTTGTACCATTAGCCTTCTCATGCTGTACCCACTCCATGTAGATGACATATATCTTTCTGTACACCTGGACTAACTTGCCACTTTGGTGACCTTTGCAGTGTCCTTGAACCACCTGGCCCTCATCATCCTTGTTACATGGGCCTGGCACGTTGTACTTTTGCTGCAGCTTCTTGGACATTGGGGAAGACAGGATCTTCCTGTGCATGTGCAAGGGGGCACTGAGGGGGCATTTGAGATTTTTGCTGTAGTCCAAGGTCACAAAGGAGTTGAACTTCATGGTGACCATCTACCTGGCACTGGGCAGTCTCCTTTAAATTTTATTTTTTGAGAGTTACTGACAATTTGCCCTTCCAAACAGTAGGAGTATACACATTGTACATGATTTTTGGTAGTGCTTACTTTCCTACACACTCATCCGCACTAGGTATTATCAATCCTTTCATAATTTCCAATCGTATAGATGAAAAATGGTATCTCCTTTTAATATGCATAGAAAGTCTTTGAGATCTTCCTGATCCAGAGCTTTTGATTCTAATATTGGGAATTGCAATGAACTTGTCAGGTCAAAAGAGAAGCTATCTTACAGTCTTTGAGAAGGCAATGCAGTTGAGTGAATCAGAAAAAAAAAAAAAAAAAAAATTCTGCAATGAGCCTGCTTTGGTTGAAGCCTATCTTTAAGCTAGAGTGTGACCGTGTCCCCTAACCTCTGAAAGCCTCAGTTAGTTCATCTGTAAAATGGGGATAAAACTAGTTATTCCCTTAGATGATTGTAAGGATTAAGTGATGATGAAAAAGAGCTGAGACCTGTGCCTGGCTCAGGTGCTCATGCTCAGTAAAAATCAGTCCTGGGCAGTCCCCGAAGGGAGCAGCCACTCACACTGCCTCTGCCTCTGCCTCCAAGAATTATGCGTGTGACCTGGCACATTATCTTTCTTTTTTGGTCTTTTGCAAATGCTGGTTTTTTTTGTTTTTGTTTTGTTTTGTTTTGTTTTTGTCATATGTGAGCAATCATTTTCTCTAAGTTCTGTAGGTTATAAAAGTGCACTTGTTAAGAACATTTAATGTTCTAAGTGTCTCATTGGCTAGTTTATCCTCACGATATCCTCATGAACTAGGCAAACAGGCGATGTTATCTCTACTTTACATCAAGAAAGTCAAGGCAGAGAAAGCAAAAGAAGCTTCTCTAGGTTAAAAGAATAAGTTGGATGGGGCGCCTGAGGGGCTCAGTGGGTTGAATGTCTGACTCTTGATTTCGGCTCATGAGGTCATGATCCCAGGGTTGTTGGATCGAGTTTCACCCTGAATGTGGAGCCTGCTTAAGATTCTCTCTGTCTCTCTCTCTCTCTCTCTGTCTCTCTCTCCCTCTGCCCCTCTCCCCAGCTCACTCTCTCTCTCTCTAAAATAAAAATGAAAAAATGAAAACTAAAAGAATACATTGGTAGCAGATTTTGGATGAAAATCTCAATTTTAGTAGTTAGGAAATGCCAAAGTGTGGCTTTATTCCAGGGGAGCTAACTTGGTGTAATATATGAATGCCTACTCTAGTAAGTCAGTAAGGAGGAATTATAATTAACATAAAAGTTATTCATAGACAAACACACTTCATTTCTAAAACATCTAATGGTTTTTGGGGGCGCCTGGGTGGCGCAGTCGGTTAAGCGTCCGACTTCAGCCAGGTCACGATCTCGCGGTCCGTGAGTTCGAGCCCCGCGTCAGGCTCTGGGCTGATGGCTCAGAGCCTGGAGCCTGTTTCAGATTCTGTGTCTCCCTCTCTCTCTGCCCCTCCCCCGTTCATGCTCTGTCTCTCTCTGTCCCAAAAATAAATAAACGTTGAAAAAAAAAATTTTTTTTAAAACATCTAATGGTTTTTGGAAACTGCGCAAATACTTAAAATATTACAAATGCATTGGAATTAATATTAGCAGCACACCCATCTTGTAAAGTAATGAACAAAGTTGCTGTTATATTTGTATTATAAAGTAAGGCAAATTAACCTAATTTTGCCTATTGTTTAATAGGAGGGATGGATCCTTAAAAATAGTTGTCAGTTCCGAGTCTCATAAAGCTTCCTGAAAATTACCTCAAAAGAATTGAGGCACAGATATATTATCCAATGAGAAAAAAAAAATTTATAATTAAAAACAAAATAATAACCTAGTCCCAAATTACATGAAGCAAAAAAATGGGTATAACTGAAGGGAGAAATAGAAAATTCAACAGTAGTTGGAGATTTCAAAATCCACCTTCCCATAGCGGATGGAAGAATTCGTCAGAAGATCAATAAGGAAGTAAAAGACTTGACCAGCACTGTAAACACCACAGACCTAACAAGACATCTATAAAATACTCCAGTGGAACACAGCAGAACACCGTTAAAGACAGCAGCAGAATGCACCCTCTCCTTAAGGGCCCATGGAGCAGTCTCCATGATCAACCACATGCGAGGTCATGCAACCGGCCCCACGAAGTTTAAAAAGACTGAAATCATTCAAGTTATGCTGTCTGAGGACAGCAGAATTAAATTAGATATCAATAATAAAAGAAATCTGGGGAACTCACAAATACATGAAAATTAACACACTCCTAAACAATGAACGGGTCAAAGAAGAAATTACAAAGGAACTCAAAAACTGCTTTGAGATCCATGAAAAGGACAACACATATGTCAAAACTTCACTGGACACAGTTAAAAGTGCTTTGGTTATGGTTGTAAATATTATTTGGCTGTAAAAAGGGATGAAGTGCGGGACGCCTGGGTGGCTCAGTCGGTTAAGCGACCGACTTCAGCTCAGGTCATGATCTCCCAGTTCATGAGTTCAAGCCCCACCTCAGGCTTTGTGCTGACAGCTCAGAGCCTGGATCCTGCTTCAGACTCTGTGTCTCCCTCTCTCTCTCTCTCTCTGCCCCTTGCCAGCTTGCGCTCTTTCTCTCTCAAAACAAACCTTAAAAAAAGCGGGGGGGGGGGGGGATGAAGTGAGGAGGCTCATGACATGGAAAAACCTTGAAAATAATCTGAGGGGAAGAAGCCAGTCACAAAAGACCACACATTGTATGATTCCATTTGGAAAAAATGTTCAAAATAGGCAAAGCTATAGAGAAGAAGGTAGATTAACGGCTTCCTAGGGCCGCGGATCTGGGAGAAATGAAGAGTCGCTGTTAATAGATATCAGGCTCCTTTTCTGGGTGATGAAAATGTTCTAAAATTGATTGAGGTGGTGGTGGTACAACACAACTAGAAATCATGGGGTTATGCGCTTTATTTAAAAAAAAAATTTTTTTTTTCAACGTTTATTTTTGGGACAGAGAGAGACAGAGCATGAACGGGGGAGGGGCAGAGAGAGAGGGAGACACAGAATCGGAAACAGGCTCCAGGCTCTGAGCCGTCAGCCCAGAGCCTGACGCGGGGCTCGAACTCACGGACCGCGAGATCGTGACCTGGCTGAAGTCGGACGCTTAACCGACTGCGCCACCCAGGCGCCCCAGTTATGCGCTTTAAATGGATTCATTAAATGGTATTCGAATTATATTTCGGTAAAGCTGTTTTTCAAAAGCAAGTTAGATGTGAAGATTGAAAAAAAAATCCCGTGGATGTTGCACAAAAGCTAAATTATGTATGTTAATAATTGGATGTTCTTTTTCTTTTCTTTTTTTACCGGACAGGCATTATTTTGAATTTTGTAAAATAGTCTCATCTTGAGACTAACAACTTTATTAGTCGTTTTACTTTTCCACCTTCTTTTCCCTGAACATTTCTTGACTTATCACATGTTTAGACACAACCACCAAGGGCATGTAGTCAAATTTGTGTAGCCCAAAGTTGATGCGGTGACAGTAGGAGCACTGTGACATAAAGGCAAATAGTCTCAGCCCCAGTTGTGTAAATTGCTGGGTGTTTTAAAACAAATTCCCTTTTAATTTTTGCAGTTCCAGGGGCGCCTGGGTGGCTCAGTCAGTTAAGCGTCCAACTTCAGCTCAGGTCACGATCTCATGGCTCGTGAGCTCGAGCCTCGTGTCAGGCTCTGTGCTGACAGCTCAGAGCGTGGAGCCTGCTTCAGATTCTGTGTCTCCCTCTCTCTCTCTGCACTTCACCTGCCCATGCTCTGTCTCTCTGTCTCTGTCTCTCTCTCAAACATAAACATTTAAAAAATTAATTTTTGCAGTTCTAGCTTAAGGAGAGCTTTAAATTTTCCCTTAGGTCATAAAGCAACAAGAAAGAATTGGACCTTTTTAAAAAAAAATTTTTTTTTAACGTTTATTTATTTTTGAGACCGAGAGAGACAGAGCATGAACGGGGGAGGGGCCGAGAGAGAGGGAGACACAGAATCGGAAGCAGGCTCCAGGCTCTGAGCCATCAGCCCAGAGCCCGATGCGGGGCTCGAACTCATGGACCGTGAGATCGTGACCTGAGCTGAAGTCGGACGCTTAACTGACTGAGCCACCCAGGCGCCCCTGGACCTTTTTTTAATATTCGATCTCTTCTCTTCCTCCCTTCACACAGCTCAAGGAGATTTACTGTTGCTATTTAAACCAGGTTCAGCATCTGAAGAATTTATGCCATTTGGCTTCCATGACGTGGCTAAGGAATTATGTCTGGTTTAGCACATTCCATGAGTGAGGCAGGTGGATTTTGTGCATCCTTAAGAGATCTTCTTGTGTATTTTTAAGAAATATTTAAATTTTAATTTTAAAGAAAACTTAAATTTTGCAATAATTGTTTTCCATTAGCTACTCAAGTTTCTTTACCCTGACATAGGAAATATCTTCTCAGGGCATGTTCTCAGATGGTTTTTTTCTAGACTGTTCTTTAGCCTTTATGTTGTGTGTGTGTTTGTATATACATGGTGTATGGGGAAAGAGACCCCAAGTTAATCCTGCAAGTAATGTGTTTAGAGTTGATGTCAAAACTGTAATTTTAGCAGAGTGTATTTTTAAATTTGATATTTGAATAGTTTGTCAAATGTCACATTATTTTAAATATAGACCGAAAGTGTTTTTGTATTAAGCTCCATAAGTGTGTGGGTTGAAATCAGGCAAGTTAAATGCAATTGTGAATTTTAAACAGGAACATTTTTAAGCATTCTCCTTTGGGGTTTGATTACTATTTATACTGGATTTATAAATTTTGAAATGAGCAGTCACTCTTGTCTATCTGTTCGTGTGCCAACATCAACATTGAATATATCAAGTAGTTATTTATGCAATATTTAGACAAGCAAAGGAGAGGGAGGCAATTATTATCTGTAGATCCTACCCACACAACTTAGAGTAACTTCAGAGAAAATGGTTTAGTTGTCCACACAATTGAGTTTTTGTTGGCTCTGCCCTGACCATTTATTTATTTATTTACTGTTTATTTACTTACTATATTTATTTATTTTTGAGCTAGTGAGGGGGGTGGCAGAGAGAGAGGGACAGAGGATCCAAAGAGGATCCCATCCTCTCTCAGAGCACAGCCCAATGTGGGGCTCGAACCCACGGACCCTGAGATCATGACCTGAGCTGAAGTCAAGACGTTTAACTGACTGAGCCACCCAGGCACCCTTCCCGTGAACATTTAGTTGATGACACAATTCTTCCTGTTCTTCAGCCTATGTCTACTGTCTACACCCGACCTCTGCTGTCCGCGGCAGTCACAGCGATGGTGGGGAATTAGGCAGGAGGTCTGTCTCAGCAAAATCAAGCTGTAGGGATCTCTGTTCATTACAAAACTTGGTCTCATACAACCCTAAGGCCCATTTCTGTTTTGGTGGCCATCGAGAAATTGCCAGGTGTAACCTCACTTGGATAGAAGAAATTAACCTTGTTATCAGGGTATAGAGAATTAAGATTGGTTTTAACAAGAGAATACCACACTGCCAAGCAAACTCAAAATACGCTGGCATGCAAACTCTAAGGTGTAGAGACTTAGAAACTCATTATATAATGCTAACTACTCATTAATTACCACTCATGTTTGAATGTCAGCTCTTATTCACTGATTCAGTGCTGCAAAACAGCTTGAGTGGAAGCAATGAGTCTCGCCTTTCAACTCAGGAGAAGTTAACTTTGATCAGTCAAGTGGTAAATTGCAAAACTATGACAAAGGCCTTGCCCAAAGCAAGGTTACCAAGTATAAGAAGTGGAAATTAGACACTCCACTGTCATTCTGACTTAAAAATTCCTAAATAAATGTTAAACATCTGCTTAGAAAATATTCATTAGGAAGGTGCCAGGTTATTAACCTGCTTTGAACTCTCTTGAACTCTCAGCACAGAATGAAGAGGGAGGGCTTGGAATGGAGATGATCTTTAACACCCTCCAAGCCTGAGCTTTTGTGATTCTGAGTATCAGGCACTGGGCCTGCCCTTTACAAAGCTAACACATGGAAATAAAACATGTTTACTCCGAAAAGAGTTCCTAACAATGACCGCACTGACAAATTAAGCCTGTCACGTGCTCTGCGCTCCTGCAATATCCTTGCACGGTCTGCAACATCCAGACAATGAAGGAGGTGGGGGCTCCTGTCTTCACTGAACAGGAGAAAAGACTGAGGCTCCAAGAAGGTAAGGAACACACCCATGATCACGTGCCAATAATCGAGAATCCTGACCCGGCCTTCTGGAGAAAATCTAGGTTTCTTTGGGTGCAAACGATCCTGATGTTTGCTTCCATTCTCCAAAGGGGATTGTGTATGGAGGCAATGCCTGTGTAACTATCGAGATTTCTTCACAATTTCACATTGGCTGATCTGAGGTCCTAACTCAGGTGCCTTCCTTCTCGGTTATTCAGTTAATATTCACACGCTTCCCTTCGGCCTTCTCTCATTTTCCACATTCCACACCAGCACTGATGGTCAGGCTAGAGCGCTTCTAAAACAAACAACAACCAAAAAACTTATTCACTAAACTTTTATGTGGTTAAAATAATATGTATTTTGCCTTGTCCAGGAAAAAATCCTTGACTTTACAAAATACTGACTTGACATTGCAAAGATCCATGCCGAAATTATACTTGAAAAATGGAACGATTATTGATTTCTGTATCAATTTTCTGTCTCATGTGTTGAAATAGATGCTTTCTATTTTATTCAATAACTTGCATTCTTAGCTCTGATGTTACTTTTGAATATTTATATTTTTCACAAAAACCAGTTCATCTTGATGTGATTTCTTTTTTTTTTTTTTAACTAACCTTTCAATTATAAATTTGGGGAGAGAGGTATATAAAAATTATGGTGTTTGGCTTTCAGCATTTCTCATTATATTTAAAATTTTTAGTGGTAATGCAATCTTTAGTTTCAGTGAGTAAACCTCTTTTTGATAGCTAATTG
The DNA here is from genome assembly GCF_014898765.1 of Herpailurus yagouaroundi. Lineage (NCBI taxonomy): Eukaryota > Metazoa > Chordata > Mammalia > Carnivora > Felidae > Herpailurus > Herpailurus yagouaroundi. The sequence goes on along the minus strand of NW_024412404.1, from coordinate 30,852,939 downwards.
ATTTTTTAAGATTATTTATTTATTTTTATTATTATTTTTAATTTTTTTAAAATATTTATTTTTGAGACAGAGCATGAACGGGGGAGGGTCAGAAAGAGAGGGAGACACAGAATCTGAAACAGGCTCCAGGCTCTGAGCTGTCAGCACAGAGCCTGACGCGGGGCTTGAACTCACGAACCGTGAGATCATGACCTGAGCCGAAGTCAGACGCTTAACCGACTGAGCCACCCAGGCGCCCCTTTATTTTGAGAGAAAGAGAGCAGGAACACAAGTGGGGGAGGGACAGAGAGAAAGGGAGAGAGAGAATCCCAAGCAGGCTCCATGCTGTCATCATGAGCCCCACGGAGGGCTTGATCTCACAAACCCTGAGACCATGACCTGAGCCAAAATCAAAAGCCCAATGTCCAACCAATTGAGCCACCCAAGTGCCCCAATATCTAATTTTTTAAATGACCTATCATTTTGTCGTGATTACAATTTATATTATAAAAACCTTGTCTTCTAAGTCCATTCCTGTCCTTAAAGATGGCTTTTAAAAAGAATTTATATTGAATTATATTTTTTCCTGTTCAATTTTTTTTTCCCCCAGAAATTATGTAGGCCGGTTTTCTTTTTATAAATCAAATTCTTTGGTCTCAGTAACTTAGCCCGGTGTAATTGCTTAAGTAATAGTAGCATCTCAGATGTCAGATGGCTTTTACTGAAGAAGATGCTTATAATATGGAGTATCTTAGTGTGGCGTAGGCCAGCATGTCTCAGAATAACCTGGAGGGTTTGCTTAAAGGCCTGTTTGGGGACCTCTCCCAAGACCTTCTGAATTCAAAGCTCTGGGGTTGAGGTCCCAGAATGCATTTTTTAAAATCTCCCCAGATGATCCTTAACCACTTAAAATTTGAGAATCACTGTACTAAAGGGTATATTACTACAAGTATTAAAAAATCATGTCCACACTTCAAATAAACCGTCCTGATTCTCTGGTAGGTTACACCCAATGGTGAAGACGGTGTCCATCTTGTCCGTTCGTATGGGAACACACAGACTCCAGGCCATATCACCCACAGGCACTGCAGGACAGGCTCAAGGGATAGGAATGTCAGCTTACCACTCAAAGGAGTCTGTAATACAAGCAGTTAATCAGCACTACCCTAAAGATATAATCAGCAGATGTAAAATAAAGATATTTTTCAGATTCCAAGCATTTCGAGGTGGAACAAACCTCCAGGAGAGCAGACAAAGTGGCATCAGAAGTTATTAGGTAACATCTGCTCACATGACCTCATGGGCCTGCAATCAACACGGCTGCCTTTTACCCTGAAAAACTCTCACTGGCAAAGCCAGCAGGGAGTTCGGCACCTTCGAGCATTAGCCCCTTGGTCTCCTGGGTGGCACCACACCAGTAAAGAGACTATCTTTCGTCACTGCAAAAGCCCAGTGTCTGTCTTCCTGGTCTTGCGGCACAGCGGGCGGATGAACTCTCGTTGGGTTCAGTTGCAAGTGCTGGAAAGCTGCATTGTTTGATGAGCATCGATTGATGAGACACACCCGATCACTGATGATGGCACCACATCAGTCAACCATAGCTACTACAGGATGGCTGGCTGCCCCTAGAACAATACACGAGCGAGTCCCCCACATTATGTTGAAACAGATTTTGCCGGCACAGTTTAGTAGTCTAGTTTTCAGCCTCTGTTCCACTCTCACGCTTCTTAAGCACCTCCTCTGGCCTCAGAAGGGAATGTTTCTCAGTTCAGTTTGCAGGGGTGAAGGGATCTCTTAGTGGGGCAGTTACTCTGCTTCAGATGGTCCGAGGTTGGCCTTGGGTGAGCCTCTAGCCTCTCTCCAAAAGACATCTCCGTTAAGTTCAGCGTCCACTCACTGTTGCTGTCACCTCTGAGTACTCAACAGTTTGTGTTTTCTGAGCACACACTGGAAATTTTAAGGACGAGCTGCATGGAAACTTAAAAGAATCCACTTTTTCCGAAAAGATCATTGTGCTGAATGGCAGAGGCAGGGTTGTGGTATAATTATTTTAGCCTATGGGAAAACAGCAATCACACCTTGCGGTCACATAGTCTTTTTTCACCTAGGGATCCTCCAAACTTTCCCCAACAAAAACGGCAACAAAAACAATGACAAAAACCTCACTTTTCTAACAGGGAGTATGTTTACAAAGGCTGCCATGACAGAAGGTAAGCGAAATCCTATTTGTTGATCTCCATTGCACAAAAGGCTTGTTACATTCAACAAGGATTTATTAATCACTTGTTGTGAGCTGGGTGTTGAGTTTAATCCCAAAGGTCATCTTTGGGTTGGCACAATCTAGAGCCCTCTCATTAACTTGAGAGGTATCTATCCGTTTCCTCCAAATTTCAACATAAAAGTAATTGAAATTAATTATTTCTTCTTCTTCTTCTTTTTTTTTTAGTAAGGAAGCCACTGTGGCAAACAGTATGGAGGTTCCTCAAAAAATTAAAAATGGAATTACCATAAGATCCAGCAATTTCATTACTGGGTGTTTACCCAGAGAATATGAAAACACTAATTCGAAGGGACACGGGCACCCCTGTGTTTATTGCAGCATTATTTACAATAACCACATTGTGGAAGCAGCCCAAATGTCCATCGATACATGAACAGATAAAAAAGATGTATGTTGGGGGGGCGCCTGGATGGCTCAGTCGGTTAAGCAGCCGACTTCGGCTCAGGTCATGATCTCACGGTCCGTGAGTTCGAGCCCCACATTGGGATCTGTGCTGACAGCTCAGAGCCTGGAGCCCGTTTCAGATTCTGTGTCTCCCTCTCTCTGACCCTCCCCCGTTCATGCTCTGTCTCTCTCTGTCTCAAAAATAAATGTTAAAAAAAAAAAAAAAAAGATGTATGTTGTATATACAATAGAATATTATTTAGCCATAAAGGAGAATGAAATTTTTCTACTTTCAACAACATGGATGGTGCTAGAGAGTTTAATGCTAAGTGAAATAAGCTAGTCAGAGAAAGACAAACACCATATGATTTCACTCATATGTGGAATTTAAGAAACAAAACAAAAAGGGGTGCCTGGGTGGCTCAGTCAGTTAAGCGTCAGACTTCAGCTCAGGTCATGATATCGTGGTGCATGAGTTCAAGCCCACACTGGGCTCTGTGCTGACAGCTCAGAGCCTGGACCCCGCTTCGGATTCTGTGTCTCCCTCTTTCTGTGCCCCTCTCCTGCTTGCGTTGGGTCTCTCTCTCTCTCTCTCTCAAAAATAAATAAAAACATTTAAAAAGTTTTTTTTTGAAAAAGAAACAAAGCAAATGAACAAAAGGGAGAGAAAGAGACAAATGAGCCAACCAACCAACCAACCAACCAAACAAACAAAAAATACCCAGACTCTTGAGAACAAACTGATGGTTACCAGAGGGGAGGGGAGCTGGAGGGATGGGTGAAATAAGAGATGGTGATAAGGAGGACACTTAGGTTGATAAACACTGAGTGATGTATGGAATTGATGAATCACTGTATTGTATACCTGAAGCTAATATGACACTATGTTAACTACCCTGGAATTAAAATAAAATTAAAATTAAAAAGCGATGCCTGTGTGGCTCAGTTAAGTGTCTGACTTCAGCTTAGCTCATGATCTGACAGTTCATGGGTTCAAGCCCCAGCATCGGGCTCTATGCTGACAGCTCAGAGCCTGGAGGCTGCTCTGGATTCTGTGTCCCCTCTCTCTGCCTCTCCCCCGCTTGTGCGCGTGCTCGCGCACTCTCTCTCTTCCTCAAATAAATAAACACTTAAAATAAAATAAAATAAAAATATGTAGTGCTCCCCATGAACTGAGGAAAGGAGAGGGGTTATTTTAAATTCTTCAGACTCTGGAAAGCCAAATTTCCCAAATGACTGCAAATCACGTTCTCATCTGGGTATTTAGGTATCTTCACAAAACTCTCAATTTCTAGGACACTCTGAAACCATGTTACTTTGAAAAACCTGTACCATAGTGACAGGGGGGATGGGCTAAATGGGTGATGGGCGTTAAGGAGGGCACTTGCTGGGATGAGCACTGGGTGTTCCATGTAACTGGATGAATCACTAAATTCTACACCTGAAACCAATACTACACTATATGTTAACTAACTTGGATTTAAATACAAATCTCGGAAGAAAAGAAAAAGAAAGAAAAAGAAAAACCTGTGCCATATTAAATTAAAGATTATTAAAGTAAACATATTGTCTTCAACTCTTACTATGTAATTACTGAAATTTTTCTCCTCAGGCTCTCTTAATTTATCTAGAACTAGAGACCTGTTTTTTCCTCACTTAAGGAGGTGATAAGGAAGTGCAAATACAAAGAAGAAAAGCCTACTTTTTTTTCACTCTGTAAATATATGCTATATTATTCTGAATAAGGTCCATCAATCTGAAAGCTTAAACTATATGAAATCATTTCATTGCAAAGATATATGCATATATCTACATTTAGGTCAATGTAGCTGTTTCATGAGCTTACAATGTGCTTTTATGGATGGATAGTGTATCTTACCGTTAATAAACATTGATATCATATTAAAAACTCTATTCAAAGTGCGCTTTTATTATTTGTCGCGTTTCATGCAATGAAAACCTCCTAGAGCTTCCTTGGTGTATTTCAATAAAGAGTTAACAGGGGGTTACAAAATCCCAAGTGATTTTGACATTTGAATCAATTATATCACTGGAGCCAAGGCTGATTGTTCTTTAAAAGGGTGGCTCACTGGGAATGGCTGAAATGGCTGGCAATCACCCCACCCCCACCCTTCTCTACTAAGTACAGATATTTGTTAAGACTTTTGCATTTAATTTTTTTTTTTGAAAGAGAGAGAGAATCCTAAGCAGGATCCAGGCTCAGTGGGGAGCCCCATGCATGACCTGAGCCCAAATCAAGAGTCTGATGCTTAACCTAGGGGGCCACCCAGGAACCCCTATTTGTTAAGACTTTAGAGGCATATATCCTGCTTCCAGAATCAACACTACGTAGTGATTATTTCTCCATTTCCCTCCCTCCCTCTGTCTCTCTCTCTCTCTCTCTGTCTCACTACCTTGTTTGTTTGTTTCTTTATTTTCAATAATACTTCCCCGAAGGTATTGATAGGGAGAATGGGTACAAGACAGATATCACTTCTTTCAAAAAAAAGTTAAAGTTGGGTGTTTTTTTTTTTTTTATGTGTGTGTATGTTTGGGTTTTTTTTTTGTTGTTTTTTGGGGTTTTTTTTTTTGAGAGAGAGAGAGAGAGACAGAGGGAGCACGAGCAGGGAAGGGGCAGAAGGAGAGGGAGAAAGAGAATCCCAAGTAGGCTCCATGCCCAGTGTGGAGCCTGATGCTGGGCTCGATCTCACAACCATGAGATCATGACCTGAGCTGAAATCAAGAGTTGGTCGCTTAACCAACTGAGCCACCCAGGCACCCCTAAAGTTGGTATTTTACTCAATCAAAGGCAGACACTATAAAGAGCATTCTAATCACATGACTGCACCACATGTTCCTGTTTAAGTCAAATCGGGGTTATGATCGTGATTAATGACACACATTGACTAAAAAAGTCCACTGGTGTGATTATGAAAGACACACCTTTCTGGTTTTAGGGAAGAAGCAGAGTAAGCATCTATTTGACCTTCACACTCCGTTCTCCTGGAAAGGCTTTCTAGCCTTTTGAAAAATCTTTATACTTCTGTTGCACATCAAACTTGGAATCATATGCTTTGAAAATATGCTATTAACAAAAGTTCATCTTGGCAGCTGGTTCAAATATTTACTGAAGAATACGTAACAGCTGTGGCACTCATGATTTCAAACAGATGGCAGGACTATACTGGCACTGTGCATTCATAACAAACGTAGTCTGTTTGAATTTCCTTAAAATGTTGCTGCTTTGAAGTTTGAGGGGACATAATTTACCCACTTTTCCTCGGTCCTTGGGAGCACAAGGAAGGTTTGGGCTTCCAACTCGGAAGTTAGTTCTCTGAAGATTTGCACAGCTATTCAGGAGCGCGAATGGAAGTGGGCGGTACCCTCCGGATTCTTGCCCCACCCCCTCCCCTTCCAGCTCACTCACTCACTCTGTCCTTTGGTTAGGACATTGTCTTCGTTTTCTGGGTCTTTGGAGACTTCGTGCTAAGTCAATTGTTTTAAGTCAGAACACGGAGATAATTCATTTTCTGCATCAGAAAAGCTTAAGAGGGGTGCCTGGGAGGCTCATTCGGTTAAGCGTCCAACTCTTGATTTTGGCTCAGGTCATGATTTCACTGTTCATGAGTTTGAGCCCCACATTGGACTGTGCTGACAGTGAGGGGCCTGCTTGTGCTCTCTTTCTCTCTTCTCTCTCAAAATAAATAAATAACTTTTTTTTTTTTTTTTTTTTTTAAGGAGAAAAGGTTAAGAAAAGGATAGAGGCATGTATAAAGGCAAAACACATGTTGCCACCATTTCTCTCCTCACCTCAGCTATTGCAAACCAAAAGTCCTTATCTTGGTAGAATCTTAATGACTGGGCCTGGCCCAGAACTGGGTAAACCCTGCACAAATGAATGTTCCCGCCAGTTAGACTTTCTTCAGCCTATTTGGGCTCACTGGTAATTTTTTTTTATTTGTTCAGTTATTTCACCATTAACCAGAAGATATTTCCTGAGAACCTTCTAAGTGCCCTTGACAATGCAAGGAATTTGACAGATAGTTTGCCTGGACATTTTATTTCTACCCACAAGATTTTATTTTAAAAATAAATATCACTTAGGGGTGCCTGGGTAGCTCAGTCGGTTGAGCGTCCGACTTCAGCTCAGACCATGATTTCACGGTTTGTAGGTTCAAGCCCCGCGTCAGGCCCTGTGTTGACAGCTCAGAGCCTGGAGCCTGCTTCGGATTCTGTGTCTCCTTCTCTCTCTGCCCCTCCGTGCTCCCACTCTGTCTCTGTCTCTCAAAAATAAGTAAGTATTAAAAAAAATTTTTTTAATAAACATCACTTAATTTTTCAAACATTTCTTCTATTTAGTAATCAGTAGTTTTCTCACAACGCAAGATACTTGTTTTGCTAACGAAGCCAAGAACCATCTAGATGTCTCAATCAGGTGTTAAAGTTCTGCTTAAATGTTTGGTCTGTGATAAAGCCATTAATGAGCTCAGGAATCATTTGTGAGACTTGGTGGGATGCAGGTTCCTTGGCCCAGCTGCAGAGATTTCAATCACTTCATCAGGAAATGGATCAGGTGGTCAGTATTTTTTTTTAACTCTCCCCACGTGACTCTAAATGTGAAATCAGGGTTGAGAGCCATTGGATTCAAGGCAGCAAAGACTACTGAAGGTAAGTGCTCACAATATTTCAACATCAGTAAACATTAGTGAGAGCTTCTGGCTGAAGGACGCTGTGTGAGGTGAAGGAAAGTAGTGAACGCTTTTCTGAGCGGAAGGATGATGTGATCTAAACCACGTTTCTTTTTCGTGGCTGTTGTTTGCCAATTTAAACATTATAAGGGTAGGGATACCTGGCCAGCTCAGTCAGTAGAGCATGCGACTCGATCTCGGGGTTGTGAGTTTGAGCCCCACGTTGGGTGTAGAAATTACTTAAAAAAATAATTTAAAAAAATAATTTAGGGGGCGCCTGGGTGGCTAGTCAGTTAAGCATCCAACTTTGGCTCAGGTCATGATCTCACGGTTTGTGGGTTTGAGCCCCACTTCGGGCTCTGTGCAGACAGCTTGGAACCTGGAGCCTGTTTCGGATTCTGTATCTCCCTCTCTCTCTGCCCCCCCCCCTCAAAAATGAATAAACGTTAAAAAAAATTTTAAAAATAAGAAAAATTTTTAAAAATAAAAATGACAAAATGTAACCTCTTTGTGATAATTCAGTAGCACATCTAATGAGAGTCCCACTTACTCCTGTCTATCCTCTATCTTCCCAGAAGTAAGCACTGATATCAGTTTGGTCTATACATTTCCATTTTTTTCAATTCATTTGTATGTATAGGTATTCATGGAAATATGTATTCTTAATACTATAGATTGGTTACGGATGTATACTTGTATATTAGAAATAAAAACGTAGGAGTAATAAACATGAAGTTCAAGATAAGGTTATGAGAAGGAAGAAAGGCATAGATGAACATGAGGTGGCTTCATATGTTGAGAAATAGGATGGGTTTGGGGTAGATGAGTGCCTTTCATGTTATTCTATATTTCTCTAGATGCATGAAATATAATATAAATCCATACTTTTATTGTGTGTTGAAATACACGCTTAAATATATTTTTATTTTAGAATATTTTATTTTTTTAACAATTTTTAAAAAGTTGGGGCACCTGGGTGGCTCAGTCGGTTAAGCATCCGACTTCAGCTCAGGTCACGACCTCATGGTCCGTGAGTTCGAGCCCCGCATCGGGCTCTGGGCTGATGGCTCAGAGCCTGGAACCTGCTTCAGATTCTGTGTCTCCCTCTCTCTCTGACCCTCCCCCGTTCATGCTCTGTCTCTCTCTGTCTCAAAAATAAATAAACGTTAAAAAAAAATTTTAAAAAAAGTTGTATTTATTTTGAGAGAGAGAGAGAGAGAGGGAGAGGGCAGGGGAGGGACAGAAAGAGAGGGAGAGAGAGAACTCAAGCAGGCTCCGTGCTGTCAGCACAGAACTCACGAACTGGGAGATAAGACCTACGCTGAAATCAAGAATCAGATGCTTAACCGACTGAGCCACCCAGGCGCCCCTATTTTAGAACAGTTTTAACTTTAGAGAAATAAAAATGGGAAGATAGTGTAGGACTCCCATATACAGTGCACCATTTTTCTCTCTGTTAACGTCTTATATTAGCATAATACATTTGTTAAAATTAATGGACCAATATTATTAACTAATACTTTATTCAGAGTCTCACCTAATGTTCTCTTTCTGTTCCAGGATCCCATCCAGGATAACACATTACATTTCATCGTCATGTCTTCTTAGACTCTTCTTGGCTGGGACAGATTCCTTTTCCTTTTGATGACCTTGACAGTTTCAAGTACTGGGCAAGTATTTTGTAGAATGTCCTTCAGCTGGGATTTGTCTCACGTTTTCTCATGATCGGACTGGGGTTATGGGTTTAGGGGAGGAAGACCGCAGAGGTAGGGTGCCATTCTTATCACATTATATCAGCGGTCCATTCTATCAACGTGACATCGCCGATGAGGCTGGCCTCAGACACCTGACTGAGTCAGTGTCAAGTGTCTCACTCCTAAAGTGTCTCTTTTCCTTTCCTTTGGAGAGTGAACTATTTGAAAGACAAACCAGGCCCCTTTTCCCTTTGGAGGAAAGAGACACCTTCGAGTGGCTATTGCACTCTTTGGAAGGAAGTTTCTGTGTGAAGCCCACACATAAGAAGTGGGGTGCTGTGCTCCACCCCTAAGTAATTTATTTGGAATTCTTTGGCTCAGGAGACTTGTCTTTTCTCACCCATTTATTTTTTCATTCCTTTATTTGTATCACTATAGATTTAGAGATCTTTATTTTACTCTTTTGGTTATTATCCATACTGCTTTATTGCATTTTGTTGGTCCAAATTGTTCTAGCTTTGGCCATTGGGAACTCTTTCAGATGATATATTTGGTAAATTGCTTTTTAAAAACAGCTTTAGGGACACCTGGGTGGCTCAGTTGGCTAAGCATCTGACTCTTGATTTCGGCTCAGGTCATGATCTCACAGTTTGTGAGTTCGAGCCCTACATTGGGCTCTGTGCTGGCAGCACAAAGCCTGCTTGGGATTCTCTCTCCCTCTTTCTGCCCCTCCCCTGCTCATGGGCACACGTGCGCTCTCTCTCTCTCTCTCTCTCTCTCTCTCTCTTAAAATAAATAAATAAACAAAAAACCTGCTTTATAAATTCTACGTCTGAAACCAATATTGCCCTATATGTTAACTAACCAGAATTTAAATAAAAACTCGAAACAAAACATTTTTTAAATAAAAAAATAAAAGCAGCTTCATTGAGACATAGTTTCCCAACCATACAATTCACCCATTTAAAGTATGCAATTCAATGGCCTCTAGTACAATCACAGGGTTGGTTACCACAGTCAACTTAAGAACATTTTCATCACTCCCCCTCAAGAACCTGTACGTATTAGCAGTCACTCCCCATTTGCCTCCAAGCCTTCTCGTAACTACTAATTTACTTTCTGTCTCTGCAGATTTGCCTGTTCTGGAATTTTCTATAAATGGCATCATGTAGGGCGCCTGGGTGGCTCCATCAGCTAAGCATCCGACTACGGCTCAGGTCATGACCTCTAGGTTCGAGGGTTAGAGCCCTGCATCGGGCTCTGTGCTGACAGCTCAGAGCCTGGAGCCTGCTTCAGATTCTGTGTCTCCCTCTTTCTCTGCCCTCCCCTGCTCATGCTCTGTCTCTCTGTTTCTCTCTCTCTCACACAAATAAATATTAAAAATAAATAAATAAATGGAATCACATAACATATGGTCCTTGTGACTGACTTTCTCTTAACATAATGTTTTCAGGATTCGTTCATGTTGTGCCAGAAATCAGTGTTTCATTTCTTTTTATTGCTGAATACTATTCCCTTGTATGGATATACCACATTTAGCTTATCCATTCATTCATTATTTGATGAGCATTTGGGTTGCTTCCCCTTTTTGATTATGGTGAATAATGCTGCCACGGACATTCCTGTACAAGTTTTTGCGTGTGCCTGTGCATTTAAGTTACCAACAGTATGTACCGGTATTATTCTGTATTCTGGCTGTCACATCCGTGGCAATTCTATCACAGGCTTAAGCTATTTTATGTTATCTTTTAATGTGATTGTGATTATTTACTTGTTGAGGCGTTTTATGTTATAAATGACTGTCTTTATTTTTGAGAGAGTGCAAACGGGGGAGGGGGGGGAGAGAGAGAGAGAGAGAGAGAGAGAGAGGCTCTGAAGTCGGCTCTGTGCTGACAGCTCTGAGCCTGATGTGGGGCTTGAACTCCTAAAACTACGAGATCATGACCTGAGCCAAAGTCCGACTCTCAACTGACTGAGCCACCCAGGTGCACCTACAATGATTTGTTATTAAAAGGAAGGGGTGTTGGATTTAATAAGATTGGGGAACACTGGTTCTTTCTCCCAATCATACTTAGGGGTTCCTTTTCCTGAGCACCTCTGTGTATATTACCACGAAAGCAATTATGTGACCGTATGATCATTGTTAACAGATCAGTTCTTCAAAGACTCTGAGCCCTTTGTGAGCAAGAATCCTGTCTTTTACTTTCATATTTCCAAGATCTGGACAGTTTCTGGCACTCAGCAAATACTTACTGCATGATGAATAATGGGGAGTAATTGAGATGATCACCCAAAGACAGCGAGGCAGAGAAAAGTACTAGGTGGGAAGAAGGAATGAACATTGTGTGCTGACATGGGGGGCCAGACTCTGCTTCCTCACTTCTGGTTGAATTCTCCCAAGTTGTCCTGCCCAGAGCTGGGCTCTGAATCCATCAGGAGGAACTCCCTCAAGCCACCACCTTTCACCATCACCTGCCCCAGCTCTGGGTGGCAGGGACGACAGACACCGCCCCTCCCCCTCAGCAGTGCAGGGCAGTGGGAGTTCGCCTCCAGCTATTGGCTTTGTGCCCTCTCGGTGAGTGCTGCCTTTCAGAATCTTACTGCGCTAGAACAGGCATCATCCAGATGCACACCACTGCATTTGATGGGCTTTGGTGACAGCTCATTTAAATTAAAGCCGAGGTTCTCTGCACCTGAGTGTTGGTTTCCGTTAAGCTCCGGCTCGGAAAACTTTCCCAGTGATCTTTGCTGCACGGCCACCTTGCCTTGGCCCCCCACCCCCGAAGCGTTGTGCCCTTCTCCAGTTCACCAGAGTAGTGCCACTTACCGCATGCCACTTTCTCCGATTGCTATTTGAGCATACGACTCTTTACCACTAAATTATAACTTTTATGGAGAGAAACTGGGTTCCACATCTTCATATCCTCATAGCACCTAGATCGTTGCTTCAGTCAACAAACGACAGGACAAATATGGTTTATTATATATTTTGTGTAAACGCAGCTATTACAGGTTAACATGTTTCACATATATATTTTATTAAAAATATGTCTTGGGGCGCCTGCATGGCTCAGTTGGTTAAGCGGCCAACTTCCACTCAGCTCGTGGTCTCACTGTTTCTGGGTTCGAGCCCCATGTCAGGCTCTGTGCTGACAGCTCAGAGCCTGGAGCCTGCTTCGGATTCTGTGTCTCCTTCTCCCTCTGTCCCTTCACCCACTTGTACTCCCTCTCTCTCTCTCAAAATAAATAAATATTAAAACAATTTTAATGTCTTAATGAGAAATTCACGTAACAAAATTAACCATTTTAAAGCAAGCAATTCAGTGATATTTAGTACATTCACAACCTTATGCATCCACTATCTAGTTCCAAAACACCTTAATCACCGCACAAGAAATCCCCCTGCCTACTGAACAGTGACTCCCGATTCTCGCTTTTACCAGCCCTTGGCAAGCATGACTGTGCTGTTTCTATGGATTTACCTATTCTGGATATTTTATATAAATGCAATCACACAATATGTGACCTTTTGCGTCTGGATTCTTTCATTTACCACAATGTTTTCAAGATTCATCCATGATGTAGCATGTATCGGTATGTCCTTCCTTTTTATGGCTGAATAAATGTGTATTTTATTTGCAATTTATCGCAGGTACCTGATGTTACCACTAGATGGCACTGCTTCCCTAGGAATTTCCTCTTGGTTGCTCCTGCAAGTTGGGGAAATTAACTAAACTGAAATTGTATCAGTTCAAGGACTGCTTTCATTGGAAAGCCTAACGAATTAACCATATGGGTGTTTTGACAGCACACCATACAAACTGTCATGGATCTAGCCATTATATGCTCCTGTAAGCTACAGTGGCTTCTGCTAACGCAGATATTATTTCCAGATCTTCTAAAAAGTATCTATTTCATATTGCATTATAATAACATAAATCTTTCTATTAAGTTGCCAATGAATAACAATATCCCTGTCAAGACTGAAATAACAAAATGTAATAGAGAAGTTTGTAATGTAGTTATAAAATCTGCATGATTCTCGGCTTGGTTTAGACTCCAGCTCTACCTATTAGCTAAAGGATCATGAGCAGAGAAAGGTATCATGGGGAAACCTCATGGTTTTCCTTAACCACCCAGAAAAAAAATTAATGAAAGTAAATGAACACCCTCCTTCGAGGGCTTTATGAGTATCAAATGAAATATGTCTGTGAAAATGCCCTGCTATCTGGGAAGCGCTATGCTAATTGTTACTAATTTTGAAGATTTAAAAATTCACGCTCATTAGTATTTACATAGTGCATAAAAATGTTATTCTCTTTCAGGTAGTGTAATTAGGCTCCGAGTTTATCAAGAATTTTAATAATTTGGGGGGCGCTGGCTGACTGAGTTGGTAGAGCAAGAGACTCTAGGTCTCAGTGTCGTGAGTTTGAGCCCCACGTCGGCTGTACAGGTTACTTAGAAAGAAATAATTTTTTTAATGTTTATTTATTTACTTTTATTTTTCAACGTTTATTTATTTTTGGGACAGAGAGAGACAGAGCATGAACGGGCGAGGGGCAGAGAGAGAGGGAGACACAGAATCGGAAACAGGCTCCAGGCTCTGAGTCATCAGCACAGAGCCCGACGCGGGGCTCGAACTCACGGACCGCGAGATCGTGACCTGGCTGAAGTCGGACGCTTAACCGACTGCGCCACCCAGGCGCCCCTATTTATTTATTTTTAGAGAGAGAGAGAGACAGAGAACCCTAAGCAGGCTTCTCACTGTCAGTGCAGAGTGGGACAGGGCGCTGGATCCCATGAACCATGACATCATGACCTGAGCTGAGATCAAGAGTCGGATGTTTGACAGAGCCACCCAGGCACTCCCAACCCCCCAAAAAGAATTTTAACAATTTAAAAAGCAATTCTATTTTGAGCATTTCTCTGAGACTATCATCAGAAAGAATGGTTTGAATACATTCTATGAGGAAATGACAATTTTGAGTAAGTGACCTCTACTACTGGATTCCTAGTTTATTTAGTTTAGCTAGATGAGGTAACTTTGAATTGACTAACAATATTTCTTAGTACCAGAAGCATATGTCCTATCTGGTGATAACTGTTCAAAGCTTCTTTGTACTTTTAGTGCCCAGCAGAGTTTGACGTATAATAAGCCTTAAGTATATAATGATAAATAAATGAGTTCTAGTCCCTATATTTCCCCCTTATTTGACTAGGAGGTGTGTGTGTGTGTGTGTGTGTGTGTGTGTGTGTGTGTTTAAGGTTTTATTTTCAAGTAATCTCCATACTCGACGCAGGGCTCGAATTTACAACCCAAGATCAAGAGATCAAGCCAGCCAGATGCCCCTGACTAGGAGTTTCTTCAAGGTAACAATCATTTTATTTATTGAATTTTCATTACCAAATAGCGCCTGGCCTTCAAATAAAAAAGAAATAAATAAAAACAAAGATGAAGTGCTTATTGGATGCATAAGTGAATAGATGAATACATTAGTACTAAAATGCAGAGAATACAAGTTTAAAACCGTTGGCTATGTTTTAAAACTATTAGAGGTCCATTTCAAAGTCACAGAGTCTCCCCTAGTTGATCTAGCTGCTTAGCTAAACGCTACACAAACAGTTAACATCTATAATCATCTTTTGACAGATAAAACCAAAGCAAGCAGGTGGTGTTCATAGGCAGGCTTGCAAATGACTCATGTGACCTCAGCTTCTTAAAATGTAAGCAGTACAGAGTTCTTTGCATGTGTAGGAAGCACTGGGATTTTGCAAGGAGAATGGGCGGACATGTGGGACAAGTGGATTAAAGGAGATTAAATCCACACAAAGCATTCATTCAACTCAGTACCTGGCTCCTAGCACCTTTGTGCTAATTAGGCAAACACCTCTCCCGGCAGATGCAGCTTGGGCCCACAGCTTGGCAAGCTCGGTGGGGTTTAGATTTCTGTCCCCAAGCTTCCTTGTGGGGCAGCCTTGTATAACGAACAACCTGCAGAGCTATTTTTGGAGGTCCTGGGGCTTGCTGTTGTCATTAGGAGATGGCATGACATCAGGTCATGATCTCGCGGTTCGTGGGTTCGAGCCCCATATCGGGCTCTGTGCTGACAGCTCAGAGCCTGGAGGCTGCTTCGGATTCTGTCTCCCTCTCTTTCCCCTCCCCCCCTCAAAAAATAAATAAACACTAAAAACTTTTTTAAAAAATAAGCGGCGGTGCCCTCCATCCCTCTCAGATGATTACTTATGAGTACCTCCCCCAATACTGCGGCACGCTGAAGCATATTCTCCCGTATGTCTCAGGTTCGCACACCTCCGCTTTCTTCTCAGGAATATTTCCGTTCTGGAATGGCGAGGAACACCAACAAACACAAGAGGTCTTGGAGTGCATTCTCCTGGATTTTGAAAAATAGTAACATTGCTCATCATAGACTTACAAAAAACCGAATAGACACTATTTCTAGAGCAGTTTTGGGTTCGCAGCAAAATCGAGAGGAAAATGCAGATGGTTCCCTTGTACTCTTCCCCTGCCAGGGCACAACACCCCCCACACCAGCCTCCTGCCCCAGGGTGTTACGGTTGGTGGACCAACACCCACACATGGTTTTAAAAAATGTTTATGTACTTATTTTGAGTGGGGAGGGGCAGAGGAAGAGGGAGAGAGAGAATCTGAAGCAGGCTTCATGCCCAGGGTGGAGCCCAACGCGGGGTTCGATCTCACAACTGTGAGATCATGACCTGAGCCCGAAATGAAGAACCGGAGGCTTAATGGACTGAACCCCCCAGGCGCCCCTTGTCACATCATTATTGACCAAAGTCCACAGTTCCCATTAGTGTTCACTCTTGACGTTGTACATTCTGTGGGCTTGGACCCACGTATAATGACACCTACCTACCGTTATAGTTTCATACAGAACAACAACAAAAAAAACCCCTTTGCTTTGGCTATTCATCTCTCCCTCCCCGGGACCCCTGGCAACCACTGACCTTTTACCCATCTCTACAGTTTTGCCTTTTCCAGAATGTCAGAGAGTTGGGATCATACAGCATGTAGCCACTCCAGACTGGCTTTTTTCACTTAGTAATGTGCGGGTTTTTTTTTTAAGTTTATTTATTTTTGAGACAGAGAGAGACAGAGCATGAACGGGGGAGGGTCAGAGAGAGAGGGAGACACAGAATCGGAAGCAGGCTCCAGGCTCTGAGCCATCAGCCCAGAGTCCGACGCGGGGCTCGAACTCACGGACCGCGAGATCGTGACCTGAGCTAAAGTCAGACGCTTAACCGACTGAGCCACCCAGGCGCTCCAATGTGCGTTTAAAGTTCTTCCACGTCTTATCAGGGCTTGATAGCTCATTCGTTTTTAGTGCAGAATAATATTCCGTTGTATGGATGTACCACGGTGTACGTATCCATTCACCTACTGACAGGCATCTCGTTTGTGTCTACGTTTGGGCAGCTAGGAATAAAGTTAATATGAGCATTCACGTGCAGGTTTTGTGTGGATGTCAGTTTTCAAGTCCTCTGGGTAAGAACCAAGGAATGGGATTGCTGGATTGTATGGTACTAACATGTTTAGTGTTGTAAGACACCTCCAAACGTCTTTCAAAGGGGTTACACCATTTTGCATCCCCACCAGCCATGAATGAGGATTCCTTTTGCCCCACCTCCTCACCAGCATTTGGTGTTAGTGTTTGGGATTTTAACCACTCTAATGGGCGTGTAATGGTAGCTCGCTGTTGTTTCAATTTGTAGTCCCTTAATGGTGTATGATTTTGGCCATCTTTTCATCTGCTCAATTGCCACGTATATATCTTCTTTGGTGAAGTGTCTGTCCAGGTCTTTTGTCCGATAGTAACTGGATTCATTTTCTTATTGAGTTTCATCATGATTTTTTTTTTTTAAACAGTGGTGGAGACTTTAGTAAATGTAGAAAAGCACAGGGTAAAAAAAAAAAAAAAATAGAAACTTCCATAACTTAGAAATAACCAGAGCACTGTTTTATACTCATTGGACCTGTTTCCTCTGTACATAAATAAATGTTATTATACACGGTACATGAAAAATTAGGATAACGCTCAACGACTGTACAAATGCCAGATTCGTAAATGCTCCCCGGCAGAGTTAACACTCCTGCAGGACCTATAGTCTTCATTTGCTCAACACATCACTTGAGTTCCAGATGCTCCTCCTACTTTCCTTGTTGCAAATAATGTCAACACGTTCACAATGGCTCAGTGATTGGCAGGTGGCCTTCCATCTTTCTTCCTTAAAAACCACAGCGATGTCAAGCAATGTAAATACAGTATGGAAAGGGTTTCTGTAAATCTCTTACAGATGATAGTTATTTCTCAAGGAACTTGGGAAATGATACCAAATCCAGTTCCTAATTCACACGTGTCCAATTTACAGCTTGATGTCGTTTGGGATAAATAAATCTGGGTTCAAATCCCGGCTCTGGGTGGTAGAATGTAAGTTTTTTAGCCTCTTACCCATTTAGCCCATCCCCCCTCCCACAGCCTCTCCAGTAACCCTCTGTTTGTTCTCCATATTTAAGAGTCTCTTAGGTTTCATCTCTCCCCCCCGTTTTTATATTATTTTGCCTCCCTTCCCTTGTGTTCATCCGTTCTATGTCTTAAAGTCCTCATATGAATGAAGTCATATGATATTTGTCTTTCTCTGACTGACTAATTTCGCTTAGCATAATACCTTCCAGTTCCATCCACGTAGTTGCAAATGGCAAGATTGTGTTCTTTCTGATTGCCGAGTAATACTCCATTGTGTGTGTGTGTGTGTGTGTGTGTGTGTGTGTGTCTATATATATGCCACATCTTCTTTATCCATTCAGCCATCGATGGACATTTGGCCTCTTTCCATACTTTGGCTATTGTTCATAGTACTGCTCTAAACACTGGGGTGCATGTGCCCCTTTGAAACAGCATACCTGTATCCCTTGGATAAATACTTAGTAGTGCAACAAACATTATCTATCTTAATGATCTATTATGGCCCTATAGGTATTTATGCGTTGAAGATATTGAAAAAAGAAAGGGAAGGAAGGAAGGAAGGAAGGAAGGAAGGAAGGAAGGAAAGAAGAAGCTTCTTGCCCTCGAGAAGTTTGTTTTCTAGTGCATAAGGCGGATAAATAAGCCACCAGCCAGGATGCAGTGATGGAACTAAGTCAGAGTTGTACACAGGGTGTGAAGGTATTCTGAAGGGATGCTTGTCTAATCAGGGAGGCTTTCCCGGAAAGACCATGATTAGGCTTCCTTTCAGAGAAGGCACGGACGGGTGAAGGACTACAATGTACTTGCAGAACCATAAATGGCTTGTGCGAGGCAGTAGTGTTGCCTTGGGCAGCCGTAGGAGATGAATCCAAGAGGTAATTTCAGCAGACATCGCTATCTGGCATCGTTTTCTGACCCCACCTCATTTCCTACAACTCCCTCCCTGTTCTGATCCCACCGGCCTCCTTGCTCTTCCTCCCATACCCCCAAGCACACTCCAAATTCAAGGTCTGTTCCTTTGTCCCAGGCTCCTTTGGAATGTTCTCCCTGCAGATAGCCCCAGGCCTGCTTTCTCAGCTCCTTTGGGCTTCTTCGTAAGTGCCACTTCCCTGACCACCCCATTGACCATTTTCCCTGTGCTGTCTCTCTCCCCGGCACTCATCACCACCCGACACCCCGTGTACTTTACCCATTATTTGCCTGTTGTTTATCTCTGCTGCTCTACCCCGGTGATACGAGCAGTGCCTGACCTGTGCCAGGCAACTCACATATTTTTATTTTTAAGTGAGTGCCACACGATTGCTGTTAAATTGAAGTTGACAATACATCTCTTTGAATGATACTTTTGCTCGTGTTTGTGCATTTGTTTTTGTTTTATAGTCAGGTAAGGGCTAAAGATACACAGAGTTCTTACCTAACTTTTTCTATGTACTAAAGCAGCCAGCATTATGATCAAAATAATTTAAGTTGATCCTAATAAGATGCTCGACATCACTCATCACTGGGGAAATACAAATCAAAAGTACAACGAGATCTCATCTCAACAACTAAAAATCAAACAACACAGGAAACAACAGGTGTTGGCGAGGATGTGGACAAAGTGGAACCCTCTTGCACTGTTGGTGGGAATGCAAACTGGTGCAGCCACTGTGGAAAACAGTATGGAGACGCCTCAAAAAGTTAAAAATAGAACTGCTCTACGGCCCAGCAATTGTACTACTAGGTATTTACCCAATGAATACAGAAACACTAATTCAAAGGGATACATGTACTCCAATGTTTATAGCAACATTATCTACAATAGCCAAGTGGACACAGCCCCAATGAACATCGGCAGTAAATGGATAAAGAAGATGTGGTATATATATGCAATGGAATATCGCTCAGCCATAAAAAAAGAACGAAATCTTGCCATTTTCAATGACGTGGTTGGAACTAGAGAGTATTATGCTGAGCAAAATAAGTCAGAGAAAGACAAATACCATATGCTTTCATCCATATATGGAATTTAAGAAACAAAACAAGTGAGCACAGGAGAAAAAAGAGAGGGGCAAACCAAGAAAGAGATCATTTAATTTTTTTTATGTTTGTTTGTTTATTTGTTTAGAGAGAGAACAGGGGAGGGGCAGAGAGAGAAAGGGGCAGGGAGAGAGGGAATCCCAAGCAGGCTCCTCACCGTTAAGCACGGAGTCTGAGTCCGACAGTTTGTTAACAAACTGTGAGATCATGACTTGAGCTGAACAACGGACGGAGCCACCAGGGTGCCCATAACCCGTCACCCGGGTGCTTAACTATGGAGAACACACTGATAGTTACCAGAGGGGAGGAGGAAGGGGGTATGGGTGAAACAGGTGATGGGGATTAAGGAGTGCACTTGCTGTGATGTGCACTGGGTATTATACGGAAGTGTTGAATCCCTATATTATACACCTGAAACTAATATTACACTGTAGGTTAACTGGAATTTAAATAAAAACTGAAAAAAATAATTTAAGTTGATCCTGAGAACTGCTGATGGAGACATCTGTGAGAAATTTTCTATTCCTTTAAAAGGGGCTCATGCATTACTCATATTTAAGAAACACTATTATAATATCTTAGATTGTGTATGTGTAATATCTTAGATGTGTATGTATAATATATACATCTTAGATTGTGTATGTGTAATATATTAGATGTGTATGTATAATATACATATGTATATTATATGTATGTATATGTATATGTATGTATAATATATATGTATATGTATATGTATGTATATATACATGTATATATATACATGTACATATGTATATGTATATGTATGTATAATATATACATATCTTAGATTGTGTATGTGTAATATCTTAGATGTGTATGTATAATATCTTAGATTTTTTCAGTTAGTAAGGAATATAGGAGTTAAACATTAAATTTCTTAGTACCACCACTTACTCACTCTGTGTTCTTGTGCAAATTATTTATTTATGAACTACCTGTCTATAGTTTTTGAGAGGATTAGATGAGCTAATGCTTACTACAGTGCCTAGGCATAGAAGGCTCTCAATAAATTGAGTTATGTTGTGCTAATTATCTCAGGAGGTGGGGACTAAAGCTGAATCATTTTCAAAGAACCATATCCTTTCCTCCAGAAGAGTCACCGTGGTTTGAAATCCCATACGGACTTGAATCCTGAGCATATGTCTCACAAGATCTCAGGAATCGTGTGGGTTTTGCTCACGATTGCTCTCTAGCACCTAGCCAGGGGCCTGGTGTGCCAGTGTTGATTCCAGAAGTCCATGTATAAAGGCGGTGTAAATCCCAATAGTGAACACATGGGGGTAGTGTTGTGCCATTTATCCCCAGCCTGGCTCCATTCAGAAAACTTGATTGAAGAAAGGGCATTTTTTTAAGCCTAGTTTTAGTCAAGAAAGCAAGTTCTTTATTTCTTTAAGGCTCAGGCTCTCTGATTTTGCTGCATTACTGCCTGAAATATATACCTATCCTCTCCATGGAAAGATAAATAAAATCTAAAAGCTTGGCTGTATTTGTACCCAAGACTTAATAAGGAGTTTTAAATGTCCAAACGTTTAAATCAAAGAAATTTAAGCTGGTTATCCCTCTCTATTGGGTAACATAAAATATAATGATATTGCAAGTAAGGTGATTAGAGGTGCCCTCTTAAAACATTAATTTGCTCGGTTAATCATTGTGGACACTTTCCAAAGGTAATCGCTAACCCTGAATACTTCATTCTACAAATATTTACTGAGTGCCTTCTAGGTGCTAGGGCTTTTTCTGGGTGCTGGGGAATTAAGTGAGGAAGGCAGACAATGGTTGTATCTTTGTGTTTAGCCTGCCAGATATTCTGTAAGGAGAGGGAGGAAGGGAATTAATCTGCTTGCAGAGGGTCAACACTCTTGAAAGAATATCTTAGAAACATTTAGATGTGTTCAGAGGAAGGGGGATTTAGAGATTATCTTGTGGAAATGCCTAGAGGGGCCAGACAAATAATATGCATAAATGAAATGGGACAGGTGGGAACTGCCATTAAATGAAGAGCAGCAGCCAATTTAAGAAAAAATGTTTAATGTTTATTATATTGTTGAGAGGGAGAAAGAATGTGTGTGTGCAAGCAGGGGAGGGGCAGAGAGGAAGACACAGAATCTGAAGCAGGCTCCAGGCTCCGAGCTGTCAGCACAGAGCCCGATGCAGGACTCGAACCCATGAACTGTGAGATCATGACCTGAGCCAGAAATCAGACGCTCAACTGAATGAACCATCCAGGAGCCCCAAGCAGCGTCCAATTTAAAGGCCACTCCCTCCCAATTATCTCAGGCTAGAATTTTCTTCTCTCTCTCTCTCTCTCTCTCTCTCTCCATCAGCACACACACCCCTTTTCCTCAGGTCACCAAACAGAAAGCGCTGCTCTCAGAAAAGTGGATTCCGAGAACCAGAGACAGGGCATCATCATCTTCAGGTGCTATTATCAGAGGAGGGATGGGGTGGGCAGCTGTGCCTTCCTCCCTGTCATTTGCGAATGTGAGAAGCTTGTGAGATGTGGAAGGGAGTCTCTGAGGCCAGAGTTTTCAAGGGAATTCAGATTTGGATTTTGCAAAAGAAACCAGAAATACGAAATTTCATGGGAAATCTCCCAACTTTAGAAGGTTGCCTATGACTGAAATTTTTGTCAATGCTACGGAGGGCCAATCCAAGCTCAGCGGGGAGCTAAATTTGCCTCCTTGCCCCATAGTTTACTCTCTAACCTAATTCCATCCTCTAATTTCATGGACCAAAGAACAGACTCGGAGAGGGGTGCCTGGCTGGCTCAGCTGAAGAGCGTGAAATTCTTAATCTAGGGATCGTGAGTTTGAGCCACACGTTGGGTGTAGAGATTACTTAAATAAAAAAAAAATTGGGGGCACCTGGGTGGCTCTGTGGGTTAAGCGGCCTGCTCTTGATGGCAGCTTATGTCAGGATCTCATGGTTGGGAGATAGAACCCCATGATGGGCTCCGCGCTGGGCACGGAGCCTGCTCGAGATTCTCTCTCTCTCCTCTCTCTGGCTCTCACTCTCGTTCTCTGCCTGTTCCCCCACTTACATGTGCATGCATGTACAAGCTTGTTCTCTCTCTCTCTCTCTCAAAAAACAAAAACAAAAAACCAAATAGACTCAGAGAAGCGAATGACTTGCCCAACATCCATATTCTCTCCCTGTAGTAGGAAAATGGCTGGGAAAAGTGGAGGAGATGTGACAGCTACCAGACGGCTCTTGTCAACTTTAAACACGCGGGGCTTGAAAGGGAGCCGTGCTGCTTGGCAACGTTGGTGTTGAGACAATTCAGAGTGTGCTTTATCCTAACAATGAACGTAGTGCCTAATGTGGAAGATGATGATTATCGCTGAGGGGCCAGGGAGCCAACAAAAATGCAGTCCGTGGTTGTAAGCTGGAACACTACCGCGTGCAGGAGGCCAGCTGCGGGTTAAGGTCGGGAAATTCCGGGTAAGTCAGACATTGTATTATTTCACAAACCTAATAAGGGAAGCGCATGTGGGTTTGACTATTAAGTGAAGAAAAAGCACGGGAAACGCAGTGAGCTTGGGGGTGTGGAGGAGGAGCTCGCATGAACGAGGACACGAAGGCGGCTGGGGCTTCCAATTCTGGGGGCATTTCAAATGCGGACATTTCGTGGAAACGGGAACTAAAAATATTTTGGTACCATTTGAGAAAGTCCCATGTCCTCGATTGTCGACTCTACACAGCTGATTCTTGTGTCTTGACGTTCCGAGGGGAGAGCCAAGGGCTGACGTCAGCCTCCGGCTTCGTGAAGTCTAGTTCACCTCCCATTTATTCTGTTGGGGCAGAGTGGGTATCTACACGTGCACTGTCACATTCCCAGTGAGGCCTCAGGCACTCACAAGACCCTCCGTGACTGCGTGTTTCGTTGGGCTGAAGTGACTTCGCTGAAACGAGAAGCCATTGGAAGGGACCTTAGAGCTAGATCTCATCGTGTGCACCCACTCCCACCCCTGTGAGCGTGACAATGCTCCTTCCTGTCACACGGCCGCTCCCGTCAGCGATGGGACACGCTATGTACTGTTGCCATGGCTGGCCAGCAGCCAGATCCAACTGCTCGAGACCCTCCCCAGATGATGACGCCTCACTCCAAACTAGATTGTCATGATGTTCTTGGCCAAAAGCCCATACTTTTATAATGAGACTTCATGTGATTCATGGGTTGTAATAAAACCGTAATAAGTATTAATAACACATGGCGTCTAATCAGTTGGCATTCTCCCACGAAGAGCTCAAACTCTTCTTATTTCTTACTGTGATATCTTTGTACTTACGGACACACATCAATAAATCTCTCTACATAAGGGGAAAAACAAGAAGTTTCCAGGCAACAGTGTGAGTTAGCTCCACTAGGTCGGAAGAGCAACGGGGCTTGGGAATTCTATTGTTTACTTTTATTTTTAATTTTATTTTTAAGTACATTCCGCCCACACCCAACGTGGGATTCAAGCTCATCGAGGGTTAACACAGTCTCCTGACTGAGCCCACCAGGCACCCTGTGATCTTGGAGCTTTTAGATCAATGGTCACTGAGATTACTCCAGAATGGAGTTTATTTTCTCAATGCACGCTCTCACGCCACCCAAAAATGAAAGTTTCTGACCTAAGTCCGGGCCTTGCACACCTTGAACACTTTGGGTCCTTTTATCCATTCATCCAATAATTGAGTTCCTACTGTGCACCGGGCACCATGCAAGTTAACAGAGACACGGGATGAGCACCCTGGACGTGATTCTTGTTTGCACTGAGCTGTTACTTCAGAGCCAAACAAAATGAAAACAAATGGCCTCGGAAGGCCTCGGGGAGATGACATTTAAGCTGAGGTCTTTGCAAAAAAAAAAAAAAAAAAAAAAGTTGCAGCGCTTTCCAGGCAGGAGGAAGGGACACTGTAATAGACCTCCGCCTCCTTGGCTTGGTGCTGAGAAGAAAACCCAGCCATGGCCACAGGTATAGCAAGCAGGAGATGGGGTGCCAGATGACGTAGAGGGGCGCAGCACTCTCGCCGGTCATGCTCAGAGGAGCCCAGATTTTGTTTTAGGGCGTTGGGAGCCACGGAAGAGTTTTCAGCTGCGAGGCAATGCGATCTACTTTAAGTTTTGAGAAAAATGTTCTTGGTGTTGTCATGGGAATGGACTGCAGGGGGCTGAGAGCAGACACAAGTACATGGATTAGGAGGACACTGTGGGAGAGAAGACCAGACGGCTGGCTGCATCAGGCTGTTGGCTCTGCAGATGGAAAAACAGTGAGGCAGATTTGGAGTTCTACTTTGATGAGGTAATTGACAGGACTTGTGGATGGATTGATGTGGGAGGTGAGGGATGAGTCAGGTTTCCGGCTTGATGAATGGAATGCATGGCATCCCAATCTAATAAGACCATAACTAGAGCTGGTCCACTTAAGGAGGAAGACAAGGAAAAGGAGCAGCTGGTCCTGTCTATTGGGGTGCCTTCCCCTTTTCCAACTGCCCTTGGGTCTCGCTCCAGTACTTACGCATGGCTCTCAATTTTTAGGGTGCTGAGACACTTGGAAAGTTTATTCAATACTGGTTTCTACATAGAATATTACTAGAGCAAAGCACTTAGGGCAGATACAGAGCAGAATGGTGAATGTGGACGTGTCTGCTGATAAGAACTATGTATCCACTCCTTTCAACTAACCTGCAGAGTGTTGGTTGGAAACACTTTTAAAGCAACTGGCAAGCAGTTTGCTGGTGGACTTATGTCTCCTTTTTGTATGCTTTTTCTTTTTTTAAAGGAGATTTTGTTTGTTTTTCTTTTTACTTTATGTTTTTCTATTCTTCGTACTTCACTGAAATAGAGTAGAACCAATGACTATTATTCATATTCCTAGAAACTCTACCAGTGGTTCTTCCAGTGGTTGGGATGAATTGTACTTTTTTTTTTTTTTTTAAGTAGGCTCCACACTCTCTCTCTTGATTGAACTCATGACCCTGAGATCAAGAGTTGCATGCTCTACCAACAGAGCCAGCCAGACGTCCCTGAATTGTACTTTTTTTTTTTAATGTTTACTTATTTATTTTGAGAGAGACAGAAAGTGCGAGTGGGGGAGGGACAGAGAATCCCAAGCAGGCTCCACGCTGTCAGCAAAGAGCCTGGCGCACTGCTCGATCTCATAAACGATGAAATCATGACCTGGGCCAGAATGAAGAGTCAGATGCTTAACCAACTGAGCCACCCAGGTGCCCCTGAACTGTACTTCTGTAACTTAATGATGTTATCATAGCATCATCTCTAACCACAAGAACTAAGCAATATGGATGTGCAAATATGTGTCTCTGCTCAAAGCAGTAGATACAATAGTATCCTATAGTGCAGCTTATATAACATTTCAGATATACTCACGGCACACAGAAAAAAACCAAAAAGAAACTAAAAACGGATTTGGCCTTTGTCGTTTCCCTTGACGCTTTATTTATTTGGATTCGACTTACCCTCATCAAATATTTTCTTCAATTTGCACTTCCCGAATTTATGAAAATGAATAAAAGTGAAGCAGAAATGTGCTAATTAATCCATTCAGAAGATCGACACAGAGGGTCAAAAGGGGGCACATCAGCCCCAGACGAAGCTAGCTGGGTTTTCTTTTTCGTTGTGTGGCTTTTGTTTTTGCAAATAAGTGTCACGAGTCTCCTCTGTGTTTCTGTTGTTAGCAGGTGACCTGTCCAGCCGGAACCACGCGTCCCTCCGAGCGACTTACAGAAGCTGGGTGGCCCTGCTATGAGCCACGGGGACAGTTTCCGCTCTGCCGCTCTGTCTCCCTTCTCTGAATGGTGATCACACTTCTGTGACCCCTCTGGCACGCACTACATCCTACTTAGCACTCAGCTCTGCCCCTTTCTTATCTGCCCTGCTAGACATTGCGGACATTCCCCGAGATCCAGGCCTTGCCCTGCTCCTCTGGTTTCATCTCGGCTTGCCTGCATTGAAGAATTTCAAGCCATATCTCTAACTTTTACCTTTCCCCTCGGCCCCTGACCTGAATTTCCAACAGCCTGCTGGGCATTTCACTCCAGCTCAAGCTCCACGTGTCTAACGTTGAAGAGTTCACCAGCTACCAGCTCTTCTCTCTCTGTTAATGATCACCGTCCTGCTGGCTGGAGACACACAAGCTCCTCACGTGTCTTCCACTCCACATCTCATCAGGCACTTTGTCCTATTGATTTTTCTCTGTTCTCCTCAAAATGACTTATTTACTCTCTGCCAAATACACCTTGCACTTTCCCTCTGCTGATATTATAACCTGTAGTTGTACCTGCCAAGACGGCCCTCCTACCTGCTTAGTGAAAGGCTCCAAGAAGGAGTTCCAGCCCCACCTGTAAAGTCCAGCTTTCACCTGGGCGGTTTGTCTGCCAAGCATTCCACTGCGGACCTCTCCTAGCAAGTGCTGACGTCCTTTTTCTGAACGATCAGGCGGTCATGCGTCTTGTCTTTTTGAGACTGTAAGGGTGTGGTGCAGGTGTTCTTGAAGTCTTTCATTGTTATTAAGCTTCTCTCGGTTCATGAATACTTACATTTCTTTTTTTTTTTTTAATTTTTTAATGTTTATTTATTTGGGGAAGACAGAGAGACAGAGTGCAAGCAGGGGAGGGGCAGAGAGAGAGAGGGAGACACAGAATCTGAAGCAGGCTCCAGTCTTCAAGCTGTCAGCACAGAGCCTGACGTGGGGTTCGAACCCACAAAGCGTGGGATCATGACCTGGGCCAAAGTCAGACGCTTAACCAACTGAGCCACCCAGGCACCCCTTTTTCTAGTGTTATTTATTTATTTATTTATTTTTAATGTTTGTTTATTTTTGAGACAGAGAGAGACAGAGCATGAACAGGGGAGGGGCAGAGAGAGAGGGAGACACAGAATTGGAAGCAGGCTCCGGGCTCCGAGCTGTCAGCACAGAGCCCGACGAGGGGCTCAAACTCACGGACTGTGAGATCATGAGCTGAGCCAAAGTAGGACACTTAACCGACTGAGCCACCCAGGCGCCCCATAGTGTTATTTATTTTTGAGAGAGAGAGAGAGAGAGAGAGCATGAGTATGGGAGGGGCAAAGAGAGGGAGACACAGAATCTGAAGCAGGCTCCAGGCTCTGAGCTATCAGCACAGAGCCCAACACGGCTCGAACTCATGAACTGTAAGATCATGACTTGAGCCGAAGTCGGATGCTCAACCAACTGAGCCACCCAGGCACCCCTACCTTTCAATTGCATTGTAAATTTCTTGAAGACAGGAACCTCATCTTAAAACACTTTGCACTGGGGGCCCCCGAGTGGCTCAGTTGGTTAAGTGTCCAACTGGGGCTCAGGTTATGATCTTGTGGTTAGTGAGTTTGAGCCCCACATCAGGCTCTGCACTGACAGTGCGGAGCCTGCTTGGGACTCTCTCTCTCTCTCTCTCTCAAAATAAATAAATAAACTTAAAAAAAAAAACACTTTGCACTGTGCATAGTGTCTATACACACTCGACCCTCAAAACAACTGGCTGATGTGTTCGCACTGGATTTGTCTGATGATAGAAACAAAGGAGAAACAC
Organism: Herpailurus yagouaroundi; assembly: GCF_014898765.1. Taxonomy (NCBI): domain Eukaryota; kingdom Metazoa; phylum Chordata; class Mammalia; order Carnivora; family Felidae; genus Herpailurus; species Herpailurus yagouaroundi. The sequence goes on along the minus strand of NW_024412404.1, from coordinate 30,824,813 downwards.
ACTGTGGTTGAGTTTCCAATTTAGTTGTTCATTCAATTGGCCCATCAAACAAAAATAATTTCTAATATATTGCTCACAGTATGTTCCCCCTCCTTGAGTCATTAAAAAGAACAAAATAGCATGATAAAAACCGGGGAGGGGCACGGGGGAGAGAAAGATTTCTGATAGATATGTTTGTAAAAACGTATCCCTTCCTACAATTGTCGGGTACGTACAAGATCTGCGGGCATTGTGAATGTATACTTTCTCTTGGTAAAGTGATGCTGCATGATAAGCACGACACCCCAGTGGCTACAACAGCAAAGCTTTATTTTTGTGTATGCGTGAGTGGGTTGGCTGGGCAGGCCTGATCTGAGCTGTTCTCAGTGGGCTCCCTAGTGCACCTGCAGCCTGCCATGGGGATGGTAGCAGTTTCCCTGATCTTAGCTTGGCTCTCCCGGTGTCTGCGGCCTTGGCTGGGGTGGCCGAGCTGACTGGGCTCGGGCTCTGTGTTCTCCCATCTTCCTGCAGGCTAGCCCGGGCTTGTTCTTCCAGCGAGGCAGGGTTCTAAGAGACAGCCGGGTGGAGGCATGGCCCCTTAAGGCTCAGAAGTGGCTCGCCACTATTCGTCTTTCCCACTGGCTGAAATAACGAACAAGACTGGCCCGGATTCAAGGGGTGAGGGAACAGGCCCCACTTCTTGATGGGAAGATACAAATTCATACCACAAAGGATATGGAAACCCAGGTGGAGAGAGTCCCAGCTGTTTTTGTATCCAGTCTACTCCAGATTTACACCAGGCTTCACATACCAATGGCGCTGTTACCTAGTTGCACAATGTTGCACAATTCCTTTCACCGCTCTGTAGGGGCCGAGGGCAGGCTGCCCCAAGATGAGTCGCTAGGGTGCAAAGATTATTTTGAGCTGAAGGCAGTTGAGAGCCTACAAGCTCAAGAGAAACTTTTGCCCCTCTGTTAACTACGTAGAAGAATCTAAACTGGAGGGGGGTGTCTATCCCAGAATAGGGGTTACTGGCAGAGGTAAATTTTATCTAAGTGACCATCTGCATGGCAGGGCAAACGTCTAAATGCCAAACATCTGTTCTTCTTATTTCCCTGTGAATCACATTCCTTTCCCCTTCTCCCTCGTTCAAGAAGACAAAGATACCTCATTTTGCCTGACTGGCTTCAGCATTTCCACGTCTGTGTGGATTCCCCGTTAAGTATGTTATTAAATTTGATTTTCTCTTGTTAATCTGTCTCATGTCAATCTGAGTCTTAGTCCAGAAGGACTGAGCAGGAGGAGGGATTCCTGTTCCCCAAGAATTCTGAGCCACCTTCCTGCACTTGGAAAACGGGTGCTGTGAGAATGAACGAACTATACTTGCCTAGAACACTAGAGGAGTTCCGTAAATCCATCATACTCACCCTCCAGCCATTCAGGGGTGGGAAAGAGGGGTACACCAGCTGTGAACATTAACGGAAGTTGAATAATTTTATTTAAGTTTAATTTGGAGAACCAAAATGCTAAAACCAACGCATACTTCAGAAAAAAAAATGATATAGAAGTTTGAACAGTAATTTACAAGATTTTTGAATAAATTAACTGGGAAACAAAGCTCAATGTTATTAAAATCAGTAGGGGCCAGAGTACCCGAGTGGCTCAGTTGGATCAGGTCACGATCTCACAATTCGTAGGTTCGAGCCCCGCGTCAGGCTCTGTGCTGACAGCGCGGAGCCTGGAGCCTGCTTCAGATTCTGTGTCTCCCTCTCTCTCTGCTCCTGCCCGCTCGTGCTCTGTCTTGCTCTCTCTCAAAATAAATAAACAAACATTAAAAAAAATTTTTTTTAAATCAGTAGGGCCTGTGTGCTACTTTAACGGGAGCAAGAAAGGGTAGGTCATGAAGTCTGTGGGTCAGGCCATGGTGAATTTCTCATCTCTTTTTTTCCATACTCCACTCTGGTTGGTTGCTAAAACCAGTAGCTTTTTCTCTCTGTCCCATTCTTCATGGAAATATGCATTTCCATTGCAGATGTGTTCCCCAAAGGAGTTTTAGCTTGGTCAGAGAACTGTCAAAACTGCACACACAGTAGCTCAGAGCAGGGGAAACCATTGGCTTCAGGGAGAAAAGTACCCGGTTAGGTCTGAGGCTATCGTGATCCTGACCATGGTTGCTGACTTTGTTCGGAGTAAATGCTTCGTAAATAGTAACTGGATGAATCTACCAGAGGAACAAAAGCAGAGGTGAACAACCAAGGTGACATAGCTACAATCACTCATTCTGCAAAGATTTCTTAAAATTCCTGCTTTGTTAGCATTGGGAGAATTGCAAAGGAGACAGAGAGGGTCCCTGCCACCAAAGAGCTTATGCTTTATGTGGAAGAGGGAGGAGTGTTTGTATGTGATTTTCAGCTAACATTTATTTTATTTTTATTTTTATTTTTTTAAATTTTTTTTTCAACGTTTATTTATTTTTGGGACAGAGAGAGACAGAGCATGAACAGGGGAGGGGCAGAGAGAGAGAGGGAGACACAGAATCGGAAACAGGCTCCAGGCTCTGAGTCATCAGCCCAGAGCCCGACGCGGGGCTCGAACTCACGGACCGCGAGATTGTGACCTGGCTGAAGTCGGATGCTTAACCGACTGCGCCACCCAGGCGCCCCAACTAACATTTATTTTAATTTTTCCCCCAGCTTTACTGAGATACGATTGACAAATAAAAACTGATCTAGGGTACGCAATGTGATGATTTGATATATGCATACATTATGACATTATTACCATAATCAAGCTAAGAAAGCATCCATCACATCACGTAGTTACTTTTCTTGTGTGTGTGGTGAGAGCACTTAAGGTCTACTCATTCAGCAAATTCCAATATATAATAGAGCACTATTAACTATAGCCATCACGCTGTACATTGGATTCCCAGAACCTACTCATAAGTAAAAGCTTATATCCTTTGGCCAACATTTTGCCATTTCTTTCACCACCGAGAATGGCAACGGCCATACGACTCTCTGCTTCTGTGAGTTTGACTATTTTAGATTCTACGTGTAAGTAAGATTATACAGTAATTGTCTTTCTGCGTCTGGCTTATTTCACATAGCATAATGTCCTTCTGGTTCATCCACGTTGTTCCAAATGGCAGGATTTCCTTTTTTATGGCTGAATAATATTCCATTTTATAAAAAGATACCACATTTTCTCTACCCGTTCTCATCAACAGATAGGTTGTTTCCATATCTTCTTATTGTAAATAATTCCACGAACATTTGCCAAATACTTACTATGTGTCAGCAACTGTGCCAGGCAATTCAGGAGTTACGTGTCTCACTTAACCCTCACAGCGGTCCTACAAGGAAGGTGTTGTTATATAATTTTATAGACGAAGAATCTGGAGTTTTGAGTTGTTACGGAACTTCCTCAAGGCCCCCTAGCCAGCGAAAGGTGGAGCTGGCTTTGAACTCAGATCTACCTAACAGCAGAGTCTGAATTCTTGATTACTATGGGTTAGATGGAAAGGCTTTGATATGTTTGTTTTATCTTTTAAAATTTTTATCTCATTTATTTTTATTATGACCATTTTCAAACAGAAGAAGTTGAAAAATTATACATACACTGCTCCTCGATTCTAGATTAACATTTTACTACATTGCTTTATCACCTGACTATCCATCTCTCCCTCCCTCCATCCAACCATCAACCCCTCTTTTTTTTTTTTTTTTTTTTTTTTGATGCCTTTCAAAGGAGGTTACAAACATCAGTAGGAGCTAGGATTTGAACTGAGCCTGGAAGGATGTTATCAAGTCTATAAAGGCAGAAGAGATAGAGGAAGCAAAAGTCCATGTATGGGGAAAAGTGTGGGTGAAAGAACAGGGGCAGGGATGTGCATGATGACTTCATAGAACAAGACGGAGGCAATGACAGAGGGTGACGGGGGGGGACAATGACAATGAAGGATGGGTAGGAAGGCTGGATGGAA
>NW_024412404.1:30691036-30820839 GCF_014898765.1 Herpailurus yagouaroundi | reverse complement strand
GACAATGAAGGATGGGTAGGAAGGCTGGATGGAAGAGAACTTGGGCACACGAACAGAGGAGTTCCACTTCAACGAGAGTAAATAGGGGAAACAGGAACAGCCAGTTTCCAGTAGAAAGAACGCAGGTCATAAGCAGTATCGGGAGGGGTCGGTGTCCAGAAGGGCAGGAGTAAGGGAACACTAACCTAATGGAAGGCTACTAGTTGTAGCAAACTACGCATAAGGGAACCTGAGTCTGGAGAGCAGTGGGAATAGATAGGGAGAGAACAAAAATCACCAAGAAAATGTAACATAAGAAATTTGTTTGATTGTTGCTTAAATTCAAAAGCAATATTTTCTAGGATAGAATAATGTAGAACAACACAATCTAAATTAATTTTTTCTAAAAATGTTTTTCAACGGTGATCTTCGGAAAACACGTCCATTGACAGAGCTCATGGGTTAGCGGATACCCACGTCCTGCAGATGTTGACCTAGTCAGGCTCTGTGCCGGCTGCTTCCTGTACATCGTCTCCTGGAATCCTCACAGACCTGCAGGGGAAGGCACTGACACTCCTCCCAGAATTCCTCTAACCCTATGGGTGCCAACAGGAGGCAATTTTGCCCCTGCCCAGGGGACATTTGGCCATGTCTGACCAGGGGACATTTAGCGATGGTCATGACCAGGGAGGTTACTACCGGCATCTGATGGGTAGAGACCAGGATTGTTTCCGAACATCCTTCAATGCACAGGGCAGCCTCGCAATGAAGAATTATCAGGTCCAAAATGTAATTAGTGTGGAGAGTGAGAGTCTAACCTAATTAGCACAGAGGTTAAGATAAGTAGCAGCTCAAGTCATAATTTTTGAAAGGTACTGTTGGTCTAATTTTATTGATGAGAAACACAAGGCTTAAGAGGGCTAAGAAAATTTCCTAAGTTCACACTGCCAACGGGTGGCAAAAAAACAGGTGTTTACCTAGGTCTTTTGATGCCAAATTCAATGTCTTTCAGTTATACCGTGACTCCATGAAGAAGAAAAAGGGGTTAAAATCATTCCATGGCTTCAAGTCACGGGACATGAGAGAATTTTAGCGCCAAAGACCAGGGCGGTGACATCAACGAGAATAAAACAGAAAGTCTGGGGGCAACTAATGGCAGAGTGTACCTAATAAGTCCAGTTGCTCACAGGTCAACGTTGGAAGTGACGGGGTGGGGAGAAGTGAAGTGACAACGTCCCCTGGGGACCTGGCAAGAAGACTCAGAGGTCAGGACCGGAAATTTACTGCCTCGAACAGGCAGCTGTTAGCTACAGGCATGACAAGGGGGGCTTGGGAGATGGGTTAAGTAAAGAGAGCAGAGGAATTGGGGCTGAATTCTAAGACAATGCCCGTAAGAAAAGAAGTGCAGGAAAAGGAACCAAGGAAGACAACAAGGAAAGTGGAACCCGAAAGCTGCCCACAGGATGTGATTTTATTAAAGAAGGGCCAAGAATAGGAGTTCGGGAAGGTCGTGTTTCTTGGTGTGCTGGGAAGAATTTCCCTGTATCCGATTCCATGTATAATTTGTATAACTAATTGGTAGAACTGACAGCAGATAATACTTGTTTCTTTTTTATGCTGTTTGTAATTATTCTTAGACTCTGTGTTAGCCCTGAAAATAAACTTTCAACTTTCATTCAGGCAAAAGCCTCAGACTGCCAGCCCCAACCCCCAAGCTTCTGGTAGCTTCCAGTCTGACGTGGACACCCCAAGTATTACTTATCTGGAGCCAATGTTCTCATTTCTCTCTGCTGAGTCCACACATCCTTGTTTGACCAAATAACAGGAACAAACAATTCTTCCCATAATGGATGTACCCTAAGGTGTCACGCTTCTGAGAATCTCCACTGAAAATTGATTCCCCTGAACTATGGTACCGTATGAGTTTTGTTAACACACTTGTTACTTATTGGACACAAATGGTAGGGGTTGGAGCAAATATGCCGAGCCTCGGGGCTAGAATAGTACAGGTAGTGCCCAGCTCTGAGCAGGGGGGAAGAGGGGAGGGGAGGGGAGGGGTTGGAGCGCAGCTATAAATGGTAGCCGTGGTACCAGAGCAGCTGACCACACCAGCAAAAAGTTATTGACTAATAAGGATGTAACTGTTGTACTATGTGCCCCCCCCCCGCAACAAATTTGTTTCTTTTTTTTTTTTTTACTGTAAAATGACTATTAATGCTTATACTGGTTAAGATTTTTTTGCACGTTTACTATAGGCAGGAATTGTGTCCAGCACATTGTATGGATTACCCCATTCTGACCCTCACGAGGACTCAGTGATCTTGGTTTAATTATCAACCCCTCCACCCACCGTAGGCCAGATGAGGTTCTGACAAGGATTTGGGACAGCTGGAATACCGGGGCTCACTCCCTCGTCAAAATCCTGCTGCACACTGAAACTTTCTGTGCTGAGGAAAAGCTTGATATGCTGTCCGGTGTTCGTGTGGAGCGCTTGAAACTTGGTTAGTGCAACAGACTGACACTCAAACCCAAGCACACACGCACGAGACCTCTGAATTTTAACTAAAAATGTAATTACATTTTAATTACGTTTGTATTAATGCATTTCAATTACATTTTAATCAAAATTATGAAGTGTGGTAAATAGCCACATTTCAGAGCCGTATGGACCGTGCAAATGCAGAACATTCCCACCCTGGAAGAACGTTCTATTAGGTAGCACTGTTTAGGAAAAAATGCGGCCTTTTTCCTTTCCTTCCTGGTTGGATTCCAGGGCAAGCACACGGGTCTTTCTCCTCCCCTTCCTTCCCTAGCTACTCCAAACCCCCAGCCTCTGAGAAAAGAGATTCCTTTCCTCTTTCCATCTTCCCTTCTTCCTCAGGGTCCATCCGCATGGCATCAGCCTGTTCAACAGCCCTGCGTAGGCAGATGGGCGTGACCATTCCAAATCAGGCCCTGCCTGCAGCCTTACCCTCCACATCATCAACAATCTGCAATTACTCAACTTGCAAAAGACGGAAATCATTCTGCCAGAGCTACTATCGGGCAGACTCAATCTGAACATTCCAAGAATCACAAACAAACCCAAACACACAGCATTTAATGAAATAGACAAAACACATGTTTTGGGCTTTGCTAGAGCCTCTCTGTAAGCGATGACTTTGGTTAGAGGGAAGCCTGTGAGGTTTGTTTCTAGTCTCCAAAACTTTTTTTTTTTTAACGTTTATTTATTTTTGGGACAGAGAGAGACAGAGCATGAACGGGGGAGGGGCAGAGAGAGAGGGAGACACAGAATCGGAAACAGCTCCAGGATCTGAGCCATCAGCCCAGAGCCCGACGCGGGGCTCGAACTCACGGACCGCAAGATCGTGACCTGGCTGAAGTGGGACTCTTAACTGACTGCGCCACCCAGGAGCCCCTCCAAAACTTTTTAAAAGAACTGGTCGTCCTACATTACTTAAATGGAGAATCGGCCTTATTTGCCACTGAAAACAATGTTCTGAAATGCAAAAGCCCTCAAGCCTTGAACCTAAAGACCTTCACAGATGAGAGCTCAGGGCGCTCCAGCGCTCTACGTTTAGAAGTCCATTTTCAATGCTAATGAATTCTTTTACGAGCCATATTTTCTAATTCTTACGTGTGTTTTAGACATAGATTCGCTAATCATTACTTAGATGCAACCCAGAGGTTTTTGCACTGAAAATGGAACGTCAGTCCAGATTTACAAACAGCAGGCGATTGCGGGAAGGAGAAGAAACAAAACAGCCAGAGGGTAAAATGAGGAAGGACTTGACTTAGCCTGTTTTTTAAATATCCTAAAGTACCGCGTGGCTACTGCTCAGTAACTTTGCAGTCCCCTTCTCAAATTTTCCAAAAACTCCAACTCTTTCTGAAACTTCCTGAAACCGACTAAATGACCTAGGGATGCTTGTGAAGATGGAGATTAGGATTTAGAGGTGCCGGGGTTGGGCCGGAGATTTTGCATTTCTAGCAAGCTCCCAGATGACAACGATGTTGTTGAGTAGCAACGGTGTAGAGCCCAAGAAGCTGGAATCAGACTGGCAGCTGGAACCTGCTTCTGCCCGAGTGAGTTCCAGAAAGGTTAGCCTAGAATCTGCCTTACGTGGGGGTACCTCTGAGCAAGCTCAGGAAGCTGTTTCTTCAGGCCTTTGAGACGGCCGCCTTCAAGGCCAAGTTTGAGGACCTGGGCGAACCGCAACATAATCAACAGCAGTAACGCCTACTGGGGGCGAGTTACACCCGGGGCACCTGCACCTCCTTCGTCCAGTCCTCTAGGCAAACACAGGAAGTGGGCCCTATTATTATTCCTGTTTCACAGGTGAAGAAACTTGAGGCTCAGAGACTTAAGTAACTTGCGCAAGGTCACAAGCTTTTCAGGAGATTTGAATCCAGGTACACGTAACTCCAAGAGACAAGGCCCCGAATGGCCTCAGTTTCCGGTGCTGTGAAATGGGAAGCGCTGGCCCTCAGAATACAGATCCGGGCCAGATGGTCTAAGGGAGCCCTCGATTTTTTCCCTGGAGATCCTGCTCGCTGACGCTGCAGGGAAAAGTTCTGTTTGAGAACACCGGGCCCCCTCTGCTTGCCTAGGTCAGGGGCGCGCAAGGCTGCTAAGGGTCACGGCGGACCCCGGGGAGGGGAGGGCAGTCCTGGAGCGAGCTGGCTCGGGACACAGAGGGCCGACCCGTTACATAACCGCCAGGCGTCCCTCCGCCCCCGCGCCCCTCACCCCGCTCCAAGCCGCGGCGCGCAGAGCGGGTCGCAGTGATAAACCCCTCTCGCCCGCCCGACGGAGTCCGCGGCGGAGCTGGCGCGGCGGGGGCTGGACCTGCCCGTGCGCTTCGGCACCCGGGCGCTGGGCTCTTCCCGGCCGCGCTCCCCTCCTCCTCCCGCGCTGCCCGCGGGGCCCCCGGCCCCAGCCCCGCCGGCGCCTCCGCCCCGAGCACTCCCCGCCCCTCCTCGGAAGCGCGGACCGCGGCGGCTGGGGCCCGGGACGGGGGCCACGGCGCAGGGACACGGCCGGGTGGGTGCGCCCCGAAGACATGTCTGCGCGCCACGGCCCGGGATACAGCGGTCCACGCGAGGTGAGGACGCGGCGGCGCCGGGCGGAAGGGGGTTCGCGCGCCCTGGGCGGGCTGCGGGGCGCCGGGGTCGGCCCCGCTGGGCTGCACCGGGCGCACCCTCCCGCCGGCGGCTCTGGCGCCCGGAGCCCCCTCGGCTCTTTTTCTCCCAGTTCCCCGGGGCGCGGGGATCAGTTGACCCAGGCATCCTGCGCGGCGGGGCTCTCGGGCTGCGCTTGGTGGAGCTGGCGGAGGGCGCTCCGTCGGCTGCCGCGGCCCCCCGCGCCCAGCCTCGCTCCGGGAGCCCCCACCCCAACCCGGGTCCCTCGGGACGCCTGCAGGGTTAGGAGACGGACGTGTGCCCGCTCGTCGTGTCGGTGTCGGTGTCGGGCCAGCGCTCCGGCAGTTTCTGGGCAGGTGGCTGGAGAGGAAGCGGCTTTGATCTCCATCTCCTGTGCTTTCCAAAGGCGGACTGCCCGAAGTAATAGAGACCGTTTGTCGGCTGGATTCGGTTTTCAGTGTCTTTTTTTAAATCTTCGTCTGTCTCGGGTAATATTTATTCCTCGTGGGCGGTGTACTAACAACACACCAGCCTCAGTTGATTGAATTAAATTTTTCAGCTGTTTCTTGTCCTCAAGGAAAGTAGTGCGGACTCAGGGTCAAGTGTTGGCAAGCACAATTTTAAAGCACGATCCCAGTAAAACCTGGGGCTATTTGGTTAGCCTTCTGTCTTCACAGCCCAGCTTTCTGACCATCTTATAACTTTTTTTTTTTTTTAATGTTGAGACGGATGGAACCTACTAGAACACTGGTTAAACCATTCCAGTCTGATGGGGTTCTTTCTCATTTGTGCAACTTAACTTGTTTCTTGGCTGAGAGGGGGGTACTCTGAAGGCGCAGCCAGCTTAACCCAGGAAGAAAAGACTTCAGGCCTGACACATTTAGAAATACACTGTCTTGGGGCGCCTGGGTGGCACAGTCGGTTAAGCGTCCGACGTCAGCCAGGTCACGATCTTGCGGTCCGTGAGTTCGAGCCCCGCGTCGGGCTCTGGGCTGATGGCTCAGAGCCTGGACCCTGTTTCCGATTCTGTGTCTCCCTCTCTCTCTGCCCCTCGCCCGTTCATGCTCTGTCTCTCTCTCTGTCCCAAAAATAAATAAACGTTGAAAAAAAAAAAAAAGAAATACACTGTCTCCATAGGTATCTGAGGTCACTAGCTTTTAAAATCATCAACCGACCCTGCGGAGTTTGTCTCGCCCCCCCCCCCCCAATGTCACGCCAGACTGGGCTAATGGTGTCTGACCCTTCCCAAGGTGCCCAATGTATGTTTGTTAAAGAAAACAAACGATTAAATAAGGAGTAATTAAGTGACTGGGATTTGCTCACCTAATCACAGGATCTTGGAAATTGCTAAGGGTTTTAGAGATCATCTCCTCAAACCCTTCTCCTTGCAGGCCCGGAAGCTCAGATTCTGGTGGTCAAGGATTGGCTAAACTCCTACTGGTAACTGGTGATGGAACCAAGCCCACAATCCAGGCCTTCTCCTTCCCACTTCCTTAGACTTTCAAAGTGTATTGCCGCTAGGCATTTTGTTTTTGTTTTTGTTTTTTAATATTTATTTATTTTTGAGACGGGGAGAGACAGAGCATGAACGGGGGAGGGTCAGAGAGAGAGGGAGACACAGAATCTGAAACAGGCTCCAGGCTCTGAGCTGTCAGCACAGAGCCTGACGCGGGGCTCCAACTCACCGACCGCTAGATCATGGCCTGAGCCGAAGTTGGATGCTTAACCGACTGAGCCACCCAGGTGCCCCATTTTGAACTACAATGATAATACTGGAATCACTTATGATCATATCCTTTTCCTCTTCTTATTTATTTATTTTAACTGGTGTGATTTTGAAATAAACGAGAGGTTGATTTAGTCAAATTGTATTTGGAGTCCAATTTTTAAAAATGTGAACCCTTAATTTTAAATAATATTTACATTCTACCTGAACAACGATGAATATGCAGATATGTCCTAGGTGAACATCCAGAAAAGAAAAGCAATCAAAACAGGTGGACTGAATTTACCATTTCTCCCTGGAACGTCTTCTGATTCTCAGCTCTTGATGGTGATGATTGGTTAGAGTAAAAGGTGTAATGTATGATATTGGAGCCAACTTGAGGATCATTTGTGTGTTATAAGGAACACCATGACCATATTGTAGAGCTGAGACGGGAACTTTAAGCTGACTTCTTTAGTGTTTTATGCATTGCACATTTTTTTATGTTTTTCAGTTTAGTTCAATTTAACAGATATTTACCTGCTGCATTATATAATGCCTACTATGTGCCTGGTGTATTCTGGGCATTTGGGATAGATCAGTGAACACAACAAAGAAAGTTGTTCCTGCGGAGGTCAAGTTACAATTCATTCATGAGAATTTTTTCCAGATTTTGTTTGGCAGGTAGAAGAGAATTTCAGGGGCACCTGGGTGGTTCAGTTGGTTGAGCATCTGACCATTGATCTCAGCTCAGGTCTTGGTCTCCAGGTCATTGGTTCAGGCCCTGCATTGTGCTGGGTGTGGAGCCTACTTGAAAAAAAAAAAAAAAAAAAGAATTTCAGTTTTGCCTAAAGTAGGGAAATGGACATAAATGTTCCGGATTATCTTCCTTCCAATCCTATGATTCTGCTGATTTTATAATCACTGAAAAGAAAGAAGCGAATTCAGTGAAGTTACTTGGACTTCTATAAACCGATACCCTCCTATACACTCACGAAGAGCAAGTCCCACATTTGGTTATTTTATGGATGTTCATTCGGAGTCTCTTAAATTACATTATCTTTAGTGCAGGGATATCGCTGCCTTGGTGACATTAAACTTAAGCATGGAAGGATTAGTTTTCTCAGTAGTGTTAGGGTACCCGTGTTAGTGTTACATACTGTAATTGTACTAGTTTGTAAGATGTAGCTTCTTATTTATTTATGAAGATGGTGTATTGCTTTCATTTTTTCTCACTTTACATTTGTCTCCCATCCCCCTGACTATCCCATAGGCCACACAGTGTTGTGACTTCTTGGTAAATCCGTTACCAGGGAAGTTTTTATTCAGACATTCCAGTTTTAAGCATTTTCTAATTCTCTCACTTGCTTTTTCTTCAAAACAGCATGGTTTGCAAGCTTAGGCATGTTTATTGTTTTTAACAAAGGCTTATCAAAATGAACTTGGCAGTTTTTCAGTCGTACACAGCCAAAAAAAGTATTCAGTGCAGCTTTTGGGGCTGTTTATACATTCCTTACCTAACCAACTGCTTTGCTTTTAAAAATCGCTAATTTGGAAGCTATTTGCTTATGAGAGAACCTTTGTCGTATATCTCAAAACTCACCCGTTAGAGGGGTATAATAATTGAATTGAGAAACACCAAATCCACATTTGATGTTGGGAGATTCCGAGTACAAAGATGTCCTCTCTGTCTGTTTCTAATTTGTTCTACATCAAAGGACTTCGGGAAGTGTCATTATCTAACAATGTCCCATTTGAAAGTGATCTCTGTTAAACACTTGGAGGAGAGTCACGATTTCTGACGGCTGCTAGGCACCCAAGATGAGTTGATTTTCTTCATCCACCCACCACTTCAGACACCCATCAGGTACCCGTCTCCTTTACCCCTTCTTTTACTCCACACTCATGAATGGGATGAGTTGCTGTAGCCAGGTAGGAAGTTACACGCCATTAATTAATTATTTAATGTGCTCCTTCTTTACTTAATGAGTAAGTAATAAACACTTATCACTTCTACCCCCTCTGCATGCCATCCCCTCCATCCATCCCCCCCCCCCAGTACTCCTGGGTAATGGAGTACTGACCCACACTAAAACAACACATTGGGTTAGCCAGTGCCCTCCTTCCCTCTGAAACACCTATTGGTTGCTGCTCAGAGCACAGGGGCCACTATGGCAAATAGCTATCATCACAAGAAACTGGTGTACTTTGCTTTTATCAGCCCAGGTGTATGCTTACAGTGGCGTTTGCTCATAGTCCTGTTTATTCCAGCAGAACTTGCTAGTGTAATTTTGCAATTTAATGACGTGTCACATAAAGCGAAGAGATGGGAATGCCAAAGAATGCCTTTTCTATAAAAACTAAATTGATTGCCGTATAGGCGCATAAAAGTAAGTCATTTTTTTTTAAGTTTATTTATTGTTGAGAGAGAGAAAGTGCAGGTGGGGGAGGAGCAGAGAGAGAGAGGGAAAGAGAGAGAATCCCAAGCAGGCTCCACACTGACAGTGACAATGCAGGGCTCGGATCCATGCACCGTGAGGTCATGACCTGAGCCAGCGCTTAATCTGCTGAGCCACCCAGGTGTCCCAAAAGTAAGTTATTTTTATTTTTATTTTTTTATTTATTTATTTTTTTCAACGTTTTTTATTTTTGGGACAGAGAGAGACAGAGCATGAACGGGGGAGGGGCAGAGAGAGAGGGAGACACAGAATCGGAAACAGGCTCCAGGCTCCGAGCCATCAGCCCAGAGCCTGACGCGGGGCTCGAACTCACAGACCGCGAGATCGTGACCTGGCTGAAGCCGGACGCTCAACCGACTGCGCCACCCAGGCGCCCCTAAGTTATTTTTAAAAACAGTATCAACACATGCTACAACACGGTTGAACCATGAAAACATTATGCTGAATGAGAGAAGCCAGACACAAAAGACCACATGTTGTACGATACGCCCACCATAGGCTAATCCATAGAAACAAAAAGTAGATTCGTGGTTGCCGTGCTATGGGGGTGGGGAAAGTTGAGGGTGACTGGTGAGGGTTACATGGTTTCTTTTGGGGATGATGGCTTTGTTCTAGAATTAGATAATGGTGATGGCTTTGTAGTATGTGAGTGCACCGAACTGTAGCCTTTAAAATGATTAAAACAGTAAATTTTATCTCAACCTCCTCCCCCAAAGATAATGAAGCTAAATAGAGAAAGAAAAGTCAGCCAACAGGCTGCTACTATTTAGGCATGGAACCGACAGCTATAAATGATTGGAAAACTATAATAAAGCAAATCCAGAAAGATTTTGCACTCAGGTTTTTCCACAAGTGACTTTAAGGTACAAATGCTTTTAAGAAACAGAAGCAGGAAATTTGGGTGTGGTTTCACCAAGAAGGCAACCCAGAACTCCGGTCGTGACCTGATAGCTAAAGGTTAGTGAGTGATTTTGCTTGTATTTATGTGACTAATGTTGAAATACAATGTTTGAAATATGTCGTATCAACTTTTTGACTCTGCTTTTACTGACTTCTGACTGCCCCAGGTAAGAGAGATCTTAATTTTTCAGTTTCTTAGAGTACCCGTGTATCTTGAAAATAGCTCATCCCTCTGCTTCTGGAGAGAAATTCCATGTTTTATAAACATGGAATGTTATGCCTCTCTTATGGATGTAATGTTAGTTACTTCCTATTTATAAAGGGGACCTGAACCTAGTCTTCAAGCTTTAAATCCCCATAAAAGTCACTGTCTGTCTCCCCCCAAGATATCTTATGACTACTATATATAAACAGAGTAGCCACATAAAATCTTAACCACCCCAATACTTAAACATTTGTTAACTTTATAATTTTTCAAATATTTCTGAGCGCAATCCACTGGTTTATTTTCTGGTTTATTTAGCACATTACAGATTAAAGCTGTAATTACCTATCTGGGAGGCCAAAGGGTGTGATTTTTGTAATTTTACTTTTTTGGATGGAATACTTTCCACGGGAGTAAGCTCATATTTACCTACTGAAACCAGTCGTGTTTCTTGAAATAGTAATTTCACCGTTCTAAACTTGTGACTTCAAAACACCTGCATTCATAGCCCATGAAGGAACTGCCCCCCCCCAAAATCCCCCAAAACAAACAAACAAAACCCAAACCCACACTCACAACTAAGTTAGATCTGCTTGAAGGGAGAATAGAGAGCTATTTCTTCAGTCTGATGTTGGTCAACCAGACAACTAGCAAAAAGCAATCTTGACCATCATTATTAACGGGTCACGAATGCGGAAGCCCACTCACAGGCATCACTGCCATCAAAAAGAAGGTGTTTGTCCCAGGGGTACCTGGCTGGCTCAGTGGGTAGAGCACACGACTGTTGAACTTGGGGTCATGAGTTTGAGCCCCAAGTTGGGTGTAGAGATTACTTAAGGAAATTAAAAAGAAAAGTGGTTTGTCCAAGTTGAGGCCTGACTGCTCAGTGATCAGTCACTTGATTCAAGACTATATCAATGGTTCTCAGCGCTAGCTTCACACTAGAATCACCTAGGAGGGAAAAAGAGTATTTGTGCCAAGGACCCGTCCTCAAAAATTCTGATTCACTAGGTCTGAGTTAGGGCCAGGGCACCAGTGGTTTTCAGCCTCCCCTTGTGAACCTCATGTGTAGGCAGGGTTGTGAACCTGATGTATATAATACTTAGTAATTTTACACTTTTTCAGAACAACTTTTATTGAAACAAAGTATGATTTCTTAACATACTTGATGAAAATATTAAACATGAGACTTTTTTCTTCTTTTTAATTAGTACTACAATTTCTCTATATGGTACTCACTCAGTATATGGGAAGCTTTCCCAATGGTCGAATGAATTTTCACTGATTTTCCTCCTGTGGGAGGAATTCACTGAGCTTATGTCAGTACAATATCAGAATAACCAAATCAAGGGGTGCCTGGGTGGCCAAGTCAGTTAAGCATGCAACTCTTGATTTTGGCTCAGGTCATGATCCCGGGGTTGTGAGATTGAGCCCTGCCTAGGGCTCCTCGCTGAGCACGCAGCCTGCTTGAAATTTTCTCTCTCAGGGCGCCTGGGTGGCGCAGTCAGTTAAGCGTCCGGCTTCAGCCAGGTCACAATCTTGCGGTCCGTGAGTTCGAGCCCCGCATCAGGCTCTGGGCTGATGGCTCGGAGCCTGGAGCCTGTTTCCGATTCTGTGTCTCCCTCTCTCTCTGCCCCTCCCCCGTTCATGCTCTGTCTCTCTCTGTCCCAAAAATAAATAAAAACGTTGAAAAAAAAATTAAAAAAAAAAAAAAAGAAATTTTCTCTCTCTCCTCTGCCCCTCCCCCCTGCTCACATGTGTCTGTGCACCCTCTCCCCAAAAAACATAAAAAAAAACCAACCCAAAAACAAATCGACCAAGTTGGTGTTATTACAGTCAACCAACCAATAATTGATCAGTCACCCTACTTGTTCTATGTTTTGGTGATTGTTTTTCTTGAGGACAGTAATTTGGTCTTTTCTACAATAATCGGTTTCCTCTATAATAACTTAAAGATGTGTCCTTGTTTATTATGCATTTCCTCAAGTTGATAGATAGGAATCTTCATGTTCAAACTTGTTTCTGAATACTTTTTGTTTAACTGTATCAAAATAAATTTTGAAAAAACATGGTTTCTCTGTAAGAAATACCTAAGACTCGTAGAAGCAAGCAGCTTAAACCTTGCCTTATGTGACTTAAAAAAATAGTGTCTACTTTAAAAAAAATTTTTTTTAACGTTTATTTCTTTTTGAGACAGAGAGAGACAGAGCATGAATGGGGGAGGGTCAGAGAGAGAGGGAGACACAGAATCGGAAGCAGGCTCCAGGCTCTGAGCCATCAGCCCAGAGCCCGACGCGGGGCTCGAACTCGCGGACCACGAGATCGTGACCTGAGCCGAAGTCGGACGCTTAACCGACTACGCCACCCAGGCGCCCCAATAGTGTCTACTTTTAAGTTTTTCCTTACCGTTAAGATTTACTGTCTTTGAGAAAATGTGATAAGGTGATAGACACAGTGAAAGACGCTGATCCAGTGCACTTCTTAGAACTGACTTTATGTTTAATGACATTTGTTCTTATTTTACTTCTAATACTGTTGGGAATTCTCACCCACTGTTACCAGTTCGCTGTCCCCAAATGTGCTTTCCCTGTTGATTTTTGTATTACAAGTAGCACCTTCATGGATGTTGGCCAGTCATTTTTGAACTGTGTTTTGCAGATTTCTGGGAGTTTCAAGGAGTCGCGGGGGCTGTTATGGGGCATGGGGACAATGAGGGGGAAAGATGTCCTGCATCCAGTTTGGGGTTCCCTTTGGTGGTCTCGACTGCAACCTGAGCAGGTGTGCTATTCTTGGTTTCGCATTTTGGATTTCCAAGTCAGATTTTATCTGAACAAAGGCTTTCTTGGTGAAAACAAGTTGGTAAATGATTAGGCCACGTGTTTGTAAGTTTCTGCTTCTGCAACCCTGCCAAATTTGATTTATGTCATTCTGGTAGCTCCTTATTGTTTCTAACTGCTACTGTGCACCTGTGTTGAAAAAGCATGGGAAGACCTTGGTCTTACTAACTTTATATCCTCTGTGCCTGTGCAGACAGCCAAATGAGCAGTTAGATATTCTGGGCAAGACGCATAGATTGGGAGTTATCCGCGTAGAGACTCAGTTTAAGTCCCGCATGTATGGAAGTAATCGCCCAAGGAGAGCGTCTATAGAGAGACATGAGGTGAGTCAAAGATAAAATCCCGAGGAATGGCTGTTCTGGGTCAGGTACCCTCTGTAGTCACATTTTGGTCAATGGAGTTTCCTCTTTACTTTGCCATTTCCCCACGTATACTTGGGCATAACTGTCAAAAGAGTTGGAGTATGACTGTCTATGTGTGTGGGTGGGGGTAGGGGATGAGGTCAGAGCACATAGACTGTGGAAACCATCCAAGGATGTTTTCTGTTTCTTTGAATACCCTACATCCTAGAGGGCTTATTCTTTTTCTTTTTTTTTTTTAATTTTAGAGAGAGAGAGTACACGCATGTGCAAGCAGAGGAGAGGCAGCGGGGAGGGCAGAGAGAGAGAGAGAGAGAGAGAATCTTAAGCTCCACACTCAGTGTGGCTCCCAATGTGGGGCTTGATCCCACAACCCTGGGATCACGACCTGAGCCAAAATCAAGAGTTGGACACTCAAACGACTGAACCGCCCAAGTGCCCCACCTAGAGGGCTCCTTCTGTATGTGTGTTGACGAACAGAACAAGAAGATAAACTTGAGTGATTGCCTCATGGGTTTGGTAGTGAGAGAGCCATTGCAGTATTTTTGGCCTACAGTGATTTGTTAAGAAGCATTATGGTTTCTTGACTTTTAAAATCCAGACGTTGCCCCCATGTCTTCATTCTCCCCTGTGGAACCAGAGTGGTGACTGCTAGGCTCTGGGTAAGGTCCCACTGAAGCCCCGGGGTGAGTCTGCATTCCAAAGGGTCTGAAGCTTTTTTCTGTTTCATTGACACAGACCCTGCCTTCAGTGCTGGCCAGCTGTTTGGCACATTTACTTACAAGTCTCAACAGGCAACAGTGTATTAACATAATTTATGAACTCATGAACCCTCTTAGAAAAGCTCAAAGTACCATGGTAAAGAATAAATAAATGTTCATAAATAAGATAGTGGCAAAAATATTTTGCTTAATAGTTAGGGGGTTCCAACAATAAGGAGATTGGTCGTTGTATCAAAAAATTAAGCACCGCACATTTATTTCCTCTCACTTCTACTTCTTTTGGTTGACTTCTTCCCCACTCAAAAAAGATAAAGTACAGAAAACCAGACATTCTAATTTTATTAGAGGTGAAGGTCTAATTAAAATTTCAAATGACACTGAATAGCTGCTGCATCCAAATCAGCATCTTGGAATTGCTGATTTGAAAAGCAGAATGTTTTCTGCTTTCTTTGTAAACCCTTGCACGATGGTATACCTAATGGGTGGCAGACACAGGCAACGTTAACGCAATGCGTCAGTTTGGGTTTTTTATTTTTATTTATTTATTTATTTTTCAATGTTTATTTATTTTTGGGACAGAGAGAGACAGAGCATGAACGGGGGAGGGTCAGAGAGAGAGGGAGACACCGAATCTGAAACAGGCTCCAGGCTCTGAGCTATCAGCACAGAGCCTGACGCGGGGCTCGAACTCACGGACCGCGAGATCGTGACCTGAGCTGAAGTCGGACGCTCAACCGACTGCGCCACCCAGGCGCCCCATTGGGTTTTTTAAATTTTAATAGTTTTTAAGCTGGGAAGACACATTTGAATCAGATGAAATGGAATTCATTACTTTTAAAGCCCCTAATAAAAAACATGTTGGGATTAAGTAATGTTAAAATAACTCAGTGAGTTTACCGCTTCCTCAGGCAAGTGTGTGCTGAGTACCCAGCACGTGCTAGGTACTTGTGTCAGGTACTGAGGGCCCACAGAGAATAGAGAGGATTTTATCCAAAGGCCTACAATCTCCTAGGGGATCCAGATGTGTGGACAAATAGTCACGGCATTGTGAAGAGTCCCCTAAAGACCACCTGCTACCTGGTTCAGAGCCAGAGATGCTTCATGCTGCCTAGGTTGATCAAAGCATTAAGGAAGGGTAGAAATTCATGAGGCAAACAACAGGTGCAGGCACAATACGTGCAAAGGCACTGGGGTGGGAAAGTCACACCGTGGATGGGACTTCAGGGCGGTTAGGTATGGCGGACCTGCAGTGTATGCATATGGCTAGATGCTAGATAGGACCAGAAGAACTGGCAGGAGCAAGATCATTTAGGGTCTTTGTGTACCACACCACTGAGTTTCAGTTTTGCTTTAGCTGCTAAGAGTAGTCCTTGGAGGCCTTTAAACAGAGGGGTGGGGTGGGATTGGGGGTTCGGTGAAAAAATTAGCTTGTGTTTCAAACATGTATGTCTGAATGAGGCTTGAAGAAAGGTCCAAGAGGGTGACACACTGGGGGCCTGTTGAAATAATACAGATGGGAAGTAAGGTTAATGCCTCACGTAAGACTTTTGCTTTATTCATATTTATATTCTCCGTGCTTGCTGCCCTTATGGGGATGTGGTGGAGATGGCTGGTTAGGCGATTTGATAATCTGGGCAAGCAGTCCAGAAGGTGGGCATCACCAGCCAATAGGCTCAGTTGAGCATGACAGGATTGGATGAACAAGACATAATTGGATGTAATTACTCGGGGAGCATGTAAAGGATGACGTGTGAAATGGGTCCAAAAATCGTGGAGGATAACTGGGGTGTGTTCGTTCGTGTTATACCCAGGGCACCTCTTGGTCATCGTGCCTTTCTTTTTCCACTCTAGTTACATGTTGATCTTTTTCACTAGCCCAACGGTGAGGGCAGAGACTATGTCTTCTTTACAGTGTCACTGCCATTGTTCACGGTTTAAGTCCTGTGTGTGGAAGTAAGCACCCAAGGAGAGTGTTTATAGAGAGACGTGAGATGGATCAAAGATAAAAATCCTTGCACAGTTCCAGAAAGTGCCACTCACGTGCCTGAGTAGTTGCGTCTCACGGTGAATAGTGCCTTCTGGACTTGTGCTTCAGCTGTCCATGCCTTACTTGTCCCAGCGTTTGTCACGGTGCCTGAGACATGGTAAGAGTTCAGTAGTGTTTGTTGGATGAGTGAATAAATGATACACCATCGAATGAGTGGTCAGAGGAAGAAGGATCTAGCAAAAGAAAGTAAGAAGTATGGGTATGTAGGGAAGAAGGATACACAGGGAGGACTCCTGTCACGGAAATTCAAGGAAGAAAGAGTTTCAACAGCGAGAGAGTGCCAAATGCTGCCGAGAGGTCAATGAATTACGGATGGCAGAGTTACCACTGGCAATTAGGAGTCATTGGTGACGATGTCTAACACAGTGTGAGCAGTATGTAGGGGAGGCAGAAGCCAAATTCCATTCCATTGAGGAGGGAGTGAGAAGAGGGATGAGGAGACAGTGTAGACAGATCATTAAGAGGCTGGGTTTGTGAAGGGACAAAAGTCACTGGGGGCACCTGGGAAGGTGGCACGGTTGGAGGGGGGTTTCTTCCCTTGTCTTCTCTTCCCTTCTTTCCCCTCTCACATTTCTCCTTCCTGCTTTCAAGATGAGAGATACTTGAGGGGCGCCTGGGTGGCTCAGTCGGTTGGGTGACCGACTTCGGCTCAGGTCATGATCTCGCAGTCGTGAGTTCGAGCCCCGCGTCACGCTCTGTGCTGACAGCTCAGAGCCCGGAGCCTGTTTCAGATTCTGTGTCTCCCTCTCTCTCTCTGACCCTCCCCTGTTCATGCTCTGTCTCTGTCTCAAAAATAAATAAACATAAAAAAAAAAATTAAAAAAAAAAAAGATGAGAGATACTTGAGTAACTGTGTAGGCTAAAGAGGATCCAGTATAAAAGTCTAGGTTCAAAATATAGAAACTAGAAGAGGGGATACTAACCTGAAAAATATAAAAGGACAGGTCTTTCTTTTGAAAGGAACAAAAGGGATCAGGGATGTGTGTGGATAGGGATGAACGGGAGGAATAAGCTGGAGGGGAAAAATGGAGTAAAAGCGGCCCCCATTTTCCCTATAAAATAGTAACAGCATTTTTGGGACAGTTTATATGTTCTAAGCATCGTTAAGGCTACTTTACATGTGTTAACTCTCTGAGTTCTTGCAACAATCACGTGAGGAGGGAGTTGTTAGCCTAATTTTAAAAACAAGACAACTGAAGCCGGGAGGGGTTCAGCGTCTTGCTGAGGTTGTACAGCTGCTAAGAAACAGAACCAGGAAGCCCCTAAAGCTGTTCGCCATCCTGCCGAGGGGTACATGGAGTACTTAAGATTTTGAATAACCACTGTGCAGATGGAGCAGGTGCTGATATTGTTGCTGAGTCACTTCGAGCACTTAGTTTACGTGTTGGAAATCTTAACTGTGCCATTTAATTTGCAAGGCTGAGAGATTTCCTCTAGCGAAACTTGCCTTACCGGTTATAGGGACGGACAAGTTTGGATGGTCTGCATTGATTCAAAATTGGGGATTGGTGGTTTGGAAGGAGTGGGGGTGTCAGAAAAAGAGCAAATGACATAACAGAGAATGAGCTCTAGCCCCTAAGGAGTGGGACAAGCTGAGGAAATGGGAGAAAATGGAGAAACCAGGGACCTGGGCGCTCAGGGAGGTTGGAAACTAGGTGCAGTAGGAGTTAGGGAATTGCTGTTGGATAGAAGGCTGGGGTTTGAGGGGCGCCTGGGTGGCGCAGTCGGTTAAGCGTCCGACTTCAGCCAGGTCGCGATCTCGCGGTCCGTGAGTTCGAGCCCCGTGTCGGGCTCCGGGCTGATGGCTCAGAGCCTGGAGCCTGTTTCCGATTCTGTGTCTCCCTCTCTCTCTGCCCCTCCCCCGTTCATGCTCTGTCTCTCTCTGTCCCAAAAATAAATAAACGTTCAAAAAAAAAAAAATTTAAAAAAAAAAAAAAGAAGAAGGCTGGGGTTTGGGAGGGATACTGACATCTCACAACAACTGTAGATTCCAGAAGTGAGGATTAGCACAGGTGATGATTGATGATGTGGCTTTGGGAGTACATGGCTAAATTAAATGGAGGTGAATCTTTTTTTTTTTAACTTTATCTTTTTTAATTTGCATCCAAGTTAGTTAGCCTATAGTGCAACAATGATTTCAGGAGTAGATTCCTTAATGCCCCTTACCCACTTAGCCCATCCCCCCTCCCACAACCCCTCCAGTAACCCTCTGTTTGTGCTCCATATTTAAGAATCTCTTATGTTTTGTTCCCTTCCCTGTTTTTATATTATTTTTGCTTCACTTCCCTTATGTTCATCTGTTTTGTCTCTTAGAGTCCTCATATGAGTGAAGTCATATGGTATTTTTCTTTCTCTGACGGGCTAATTTCGCTTAGCATAACACCTCCAGTTCCATCCACGTAGTAATACTCCAA
This sequence comes from Herpailurus yagouaroundi, assembly GCF_014898765.1. Taxonomy (NCBI): domain Eukaryota; kingdom Metazoa; phylum Chordata; class Mammalia; order Carnivora; family Felidae; genus Herpailurus; species Herpailurus yagouaroundi. The sequence goes on along the minus strand of NW_024412404.1, from coordinate 30,802,070 downwards.
TACAGTGATACTGCCGAGAATACTCCACATCTTCTTTATCGAACGGAGGTGAATCTTAAGGGTTGTGATGAGCTCAAGGTTGAGGCTGAGATCAGCCAAGATGTTGGGGACATGTTGACTAGATCCTTTCTCTTGTTGGAAGATGGTGCCCACTAGCCCCGTGGACTGGTCTGGACTTTAGAAAGCTGTAAGACAAGTATGTTACAGTTCCAGGGAAAGATACAAAAGGTTGACAGATATCCGGCATGCAATAAATATCACTCGCTCTCAATAGAACATTGTCAAAAGACAGTTGAATAGCTTCTATTTTGCACTGTCGTTTTTGAAAAACTAACTTGCAAGTATCCGTTGGCAAAACAGCACATTTCACAAGTAACTTCTGATGCTTTCGCCAGATCGTCCTTATCAACCTGCCAAGAAAGGACTGCGTGCTCTCACGAAACCCCCTCTTCCTCTTCCTTCTCCCTCCTCTTTCTTTTCTCTGGTAGTGTGCAGTACAGCACTCTGTGGGCGGGGAAGCAACCGGGGATCATCAGGCTTCCAGCTGTCGAGCTTTGTTGTGATTTGTGGGGGTGGGGGTCATGGGAGAGGGGCCAGAAACTTGAGTGGGACTCAGTGTGGTGTCTTTGCTTCTACAGTTAGCCATGTGATGGGAACCAGCAATATGCATTCCCTTTGTACAGCTGTGCATACCACTGTCTGCTTTCCTCCTCTGCCCATTCAGGATTTTGGAAGTCAAAATTAGATCTGATGTAAGCTTAGAATACCCACATGTGAGGATCTGGGGCTACTGCACAGGGGAAAGGACATGTGTGCTGGGCCCGATGTGTAAATGGCATTTGTAGAGAGTATATCAGGTGGGCAGTTTGGGGGTACAAGGACAGAAACTCCAACCTGGCCTGGCTTCACTGGTAAGGAAAAGGATCCTTTGTGCGGTGGAAAGTCCAGGAGCAGAAATGTCTGCGCTCTGACTTTAGTTCTCTGTGATTCTCTTGGCTCTGCCCCTGCCATGGTCCTCAGATGGCTACGGTTGTTTGAAGGGCCACATGGAAGGGGAGCGACGGCATCTGCTCAGTAGTGATGAAATCTTTCCAAGAAGCTCCCGAAAGACTTTGTTGTCGCTGGCAAAGTTTGGGTCACTGCCCTTTCCTTAAATCAGTCCATGACTGGCTGGCGGAACAGGATTGCTATGATTCTTGATTAACCACTTGGGATGGACTGGGATGTTGGGAATCACGTCCATGATAGAGAGAAGACTTGAGGCCATTATTATAAAATTCCAGCCTCCTCAAGGGGAAGGGGCCTTGGAGGACCGTCAAGTCCCCAAGTCAACATTTGCTGGCAGTAAGGACTTGGACAAATTATTCTGTGAGCTTCTGTTTTCTCTTACAGGATCACTGTGGGACTCGAAAACACTTTATATAAACTTTAAGGAGCTATACAAATGCTAATTTTTCATTTAATAATGATGATGATAATAAGGATAACAGTTTCATTTACTGAGCACTTACATGTTCCAGGCACTTGCAGAAGGCATTTAATGCATTTTCTTCATTACTCACTAAACACAGATTGAGCAACCATTATACTCAAGGTGTTCTCCTAAGTGCTTTATTTCTGATCTCTGTTAAGCTGAGATCTGGAAAAGTAAGGCTAGGGACAGAGAAGGGGGGCGGGGCGGTGCTCCGTTTCATGTACGGATTTCAGTTTTTCGGACTGTGTGACTGAGAAGTGGCAGCTGGTTTGTGGTGCCTCTGACAATTGCTCTGTTTTCTGCCACTGATGGCCTTCGGCTAACTAGTGCAGGGCTCCCTGCACCGGGGATTTGCCGCACACAGGTGTGCACGTGCTTTTGATGCTTTTCTTTTATAAGCGTTTGCATGTTTCTGCTCTTGAAATAGAGGGATTTATAAGTGTTTATTAGGTGCTTGTCTGTGCTGCCTCATCTGAGCCTCATGAAGTCAAGCCTTATTTTGTATTTGTACTGAGGCTTAGTGGTCATGAGATCCTCAGGTAATGAAGTCTGTAGGTGGTGGGGCATCGGTTTTTTGATGTTGCAAATTGCCCTGCTGTGAACATCATTGCAAAGTGAACTTTTTTCATATTTTGGTTTTGTGTCCTTCAAATAGTTTCCCTGAAGGAGAATCTGGGTCAGAGGGTCTGAACTTTTTATACGGATTGCGTGATTGGTTCACGGAAGGTTTTTGAATGGTGAAAATGGCACACTTGTAGTGTTTTGTTTTGTTTTTTAATGTTTGTTTATTTTAGAGAGAGTGAGAGCAAGTGAGGGAGGGGCAGAGAGAGAAAGGGACAGAGGATCCGAAGCAGACTCTGCACAGACAGCAGTGAGCCTGATGCAGGGCTCGAACTCACGAACCGTGAGATCATGACCTGAGCCGAAGTCAGACGCTTAACAACGGACTGAGCCCCCCCTACGCGCCCCGGCACACTTGTAGTGTTACTTGGGGATCATGTGTTTTCTCATTCTACGGTGTTTTATATGCCCGGGATCATAAGGTATTTCCAGAAAATCTGAACTGTTCTAATACCATACAACTTACGTTTTCCCAGGTCCCCCCTTGCAATTATAATAAAAACAGTGTTACTGTGGCTCAGCCCCTACTGGATTTTGAGGAGGTCCCGCCTATGTCAGTTCCTCCCATTAGTTCCTAACGTCCTGGGGAGAAACTAAACTTCTCCATCTTGATTTATCCTTTCCTTAGTGTGTGAGTTGCTGCTTGCAAATAGACTCCCTGCAGGGCTATCTTTGATGCACATCTGCTTTTTATTCTTAGTTCTGGCCCTCATGCTGGGAGCTCTGCTATACTCTTAGACAATATGTGAGCAAATTGATGGGGAAAATGAAGAGATATACTGTGGTTTTTTGCTGATGCAGTATGAATATGGGATATCTATTTTGGTGTTGTGGTGCAAATAGAACGACTTCCATTCGGATGACTTGACTTCCCCTGTAATTCTCTCAACGGTTCCTAAAATACTTCTCTCCCCAATTCTTCCTACCCCACCAGATCTGTTGATGAATGAAGCTACGAAGCCAATGGAAAATCAGGGGAAGAAACCACTGCTATTCTTAAATAGATTTTTAAAAAATCGTAATTGCAACCATAGCCAATTTGTATGTGTATTTTGCTCTTTGTACATTTCCTCAGCTAGTTTTTCACACTAGTGTGTTGAGTGGGATAATAGGAAAAAGCAAAAGAGTGGGACCTTGCAGGGGACTCTCAACAGAGCACACAGTGTGACCAGGGCTGGAGGGGACACAGAGAGTGCCGTGGCAGCAGCTAAGTGGTTGGAGGGAGGGCCCAGGACAACCCTATGTAGCACGTAGGACACTGGAGCCCCAGGAGGCCACTCCTACCTGGTTGCTTACACAGCAAGTCAGTGGGAAAGCCTGGATTTCAAACCAGGTCTTTCTACATTCAAATGGCACCTTCTTTATTTGCTTTTTTTGTTTTCTTTTTCCAGATATGAATTTTCAAAATTACCTCTAAAATAATTCAGACTTCACAGAAGGGAACAAAAGGGCATACTGCTTCCCCCACCTTCTCTCATATCTGAGGCTTACGTTATTTTTTATTTTATTTTAATTCTAGTATAGTTAACATATAGTGCTATCTTTGTTTCAGGTGTTCAGTATAGTGATTCAGCACTCCCATATGTTACCAGTGTGGACAAGCACACTCCTTAATGCCCCCAGCCCCACTCACCTCCCCTCTGGCAACCATCAGTGTGCTCTCTATAGTTAAGTATCTGTTTCTTGGGGTGCCTGAGTGGCTAAGTTGGTTAAGCGGTTAAGCGTCTGACTTCAGGTCACAGGTCATGATCTCACAGTTTGTGGGTTTGAGTCCCATGTCTGTGCTGATGGCTCAGAGCCTGGAGTCTGCTTTAGATTCTGTGTCTCCCTCTCTCTCTGCCCCTCCCCTCTTGTGTTTCTCTCTCTCTAAATAAATAAATAAATAAATAAATAAATAAATAAATGTTAAAAAAAAAAAGGGGGGGGCACCTGGGTGGCTCAGTTGGTTGAATGCCAGCTTCAGCTCAGGTCATGATCTCACAGTTCCTGAGTGTGAGCCCCGCCTCAGACTCTGGGCTGTGACAGCTCAGAGCCTGGAGCCTGCTTCAGATTCTGTGTCTCCCTGTCTCTCTGCCCTTCCTCTGCTGATGCTCTGTCTCTCTCTCTCTCAAAAATAAATAAAAACTAAAAAAAAGAAAAAAAGGAATCTGTTCCTTGTCTTGTCTCCTACCCTGTCCCCCCTTGTTTGTTTGTTTCTTAAATTCTACATTGTGAGTGAATCAAGTTTACATTTTACATTTTCTAATCTCCCCCTTCCACCAGTAGGACTCAAGAAGCTATTTTCATTTTGAATTTTTATTTTTATTTTATTTTATTTTTTTCAACGTTTATTTATTTTTGGGACACAGAGAGACAGAGCATGAATGGGGGAGGGGCAGAGAGAGAGGGAGACACAGAATCAGAAACAGGCTCCAGGCTCTGAGCCATCAGCCCAGAGCCCGACGCGGGGCTCGAACCCACGGACCGCGAGATCGTGACCTGGCTGAAGTCGGACGCTTAACCGACTGTGCCACCCAGGCGCCCCTCATTTTGAATTTGAACTATTTGCCTATCATGGATTTAGGGGGTTCCTCACCCTTATTGGAAATATCAGTTGGCCCCCAAAGTCTCGTACCTTGGACAGAATGTTAACCCAAAAGAAGTGCTAAAATTCAAATGGGAAATTACAGTGCCACTTAGTTCCTGTGATTTGCCAATTAATAGGAGGGGATTAAAAACTATTACTCTCTTCCTGTCCAAGTGGAGTTCAGTTTGAGAACCTTCCAGTAGTGAAGACTGGTAGACACTGAACTAAATTTCCCCTTCCAGCTTGATTCAACCAAGCTGCCCCAATTACAAGTTTGAAGGAGTTTATAATCTAGTAGGAAACAAGGTAGGCAGTCACCTTGCCAGGTAAAAAACAGGGTGCAGAGCAAATAACTCCTGGGAACAAGATCACAGAGAGAATACATCTATTCCAAAAGAAATCTTACCAGTTATTTACAGTATCCGTTCACAAGGAAATGGTCGGTCATGGCAGTTAAACCAGGGTTTGCAAAATCGCCCCTCTTTGGGAACTCAAGCGTGAAGTAGCTGAGTCTTGACCTAATAGGGAGGGAGCGGGCTGTCGCCAAATTGAGGAAAACATTCTTTCGCCATTGGACAGATCCTCAAGTTCTGTTCTTCGTGCCAGGGATATATCAGCCAACAAGGCTGACAGAAATCCCTGCCCTTCTGGAGTTTACATTCTAATTTGTCACTGCCTTGAAAAACAAATAACCAAGCCAGTTAGACTTCTCTCTAGAGTAAAAGTCAATGAGTCAGACACATTGGTGTGTTCCTGTAACCAAACTGCCCAGATCCCAGCTTTGTTTGCCTGGAGGCCCTTTTCACATAGCTGATGTTTCTGGATAAGTGAGATTCTTGTAATTACAATAGACGTTGAGGTGGCTAATTTTTGGCATCCTGCTCATTCTGTTGCCTTAATTTGCCAAATAACCATAATTATAAAATACTTTTGGCTCTACAAGGCAGCCCCTGGTCTATTTCGTTCCAGTTTTGCTACTGAATTGAAAATAGAGCATTGGGAAAAAGGCCATCTGTCCTTGCATGGATTGTGTTAATTGGTGATGCCCTAGTGCCGTTGACAACCACCCCAGCTCCCTCGGGGCTCCCCTGCGCTGGGAGCTCCCCCCACCCCCACGCCCACCCACCGGGAGCCGTGTGACTCTGATGAGGTCACTAGAATAACACGCTTGAGAGCTTGGACCTCAGAAACCATGTGCCTTTTCTTTGAGCTTCTTGTGGGAAAATGGGGATAAGGAGCATTTGTGACCTGCTCTTACCTCATTTTTGCAGATGGAACTTCTGCTGGGTCTGCAAAGTGAGGCGAAATTGATAGTTTGGGAGAGAGAAAGCGCTGGCCACTGGCAGGGATTAGAGTCCTCTGTTCTGTTCAGCCTTCGATGCCTGGGAGACTGTCTTTAGCAATTTAGCGGGTATTAAGGATGTGAATGTCTGTGGCCCGGATTCCTGTCTCAGGAACTTCTTGGCGCGTGTACCCACGAGCTCCTGCTTGCCTTGCATGTGGGGGGTGCTGTGCTGACCCCGGAGGCAGTGATTTTGCCACGCCAGCGTCTCAGCAGTCCCGACCTGGGGCATGTTCCGCTGGGGGGACCTGAGAGTCCCGACAGGCCACGTTGTATTACAGAAGTGGTCTTGGGTTGTTACCGCGAATCTGTGTGCCCTCAAGTAATCCCATCACCCACTGAAATTGCTGCCAAACGCCTCACGGGCGTCTTTACATCTACACAAAGTCCAGTGGGCACTGTTGGGAGCCCAACGTTTGTGTCTCCCCTGCATATGTCGAAGCCCCAACCCACAATGGGGTGGTCTTAGAAGGTGGGGCCTTTAAGGTGTTAAGTTTAAGTGAAGTTGTGAAGGTGGAGCCCCGTGATGAGATTAGTGTCCTTGGAAGAAGAGGAAGAACGGGGAGGGCTGAGGAGAGGCCATGTGAGCACACAGCCAGAATTTAGCCCCCTGCCAACCCCAGGAGGAGAGCTCTCACCAGAGCCCCACCATGCTGGCACCCTGGCCTCCGACTTCCCGCCTCCACAACTGTGGTATTTTGTTACGACAGCCCGAGTGGACTAGGACAGGCTCAAGTGCCTCTTTTTAGTGTCTTACCTGATCTGCCAGTAGGGTTGATAATGCTGTTCCTTTCTTCTTTGACCTCTGACCCCGTGCTCTCCTGGATTTATCTTTACCTTTCTCAATTTCCTTGCAACCTCTACTTCTCCTGACCCTCCTTGAGAGATTGAGATTCCTCAGAGTCCTGCTCTCTCTCTTTACTCTCTCTCTCTTCCACCTACCGTCAGGACACCTCACTCCTCAACTTGGGGTCTGTGGACCAGCACACAGGCCTCACTTGTGAGTTTATCAGAAATTCGGATCTCAGGCTCCACCTCAGACCTGCTGAATCTGAATCTGCCTTTAACAGGAGACACTCACAGAAGTCTGAAGGGCCTACTCTTTAACGTCTCAGTGACCAAGGGTGCTCCCCAGCACCTGTGTACATGTGGACACCAGACCTCTCCCCTGGGCCCTAGACCAGTCCCATAGGGATAGCAAATGTTCCCTGTCTAGAGCTTTGCTCCTCTTTTTCCAAATAAGCACCTATTCCTTTGGGCAACCGATAAAATACAGGGGCTCTTCAAAAACTTAAACAAAATTGTTTTTTAATGTTTTGTTTATTTTGGGGAGAGAGAGAATGCGAGTGGAGGAAGGACAGAGAGAGGGGGACAGCAGATCTGAAGTGGCTATGCACGGAGAGCAGCAAGCCCGATACGGGACCCAGACTCACAAACTGCGAGATCATGCCCTGGGCCAATGTCAGACACTCAACCAACCCAGCCACCCAGGTGCCCGTCTTCAGAAACTTTTACTTGAGAACTTCCATTTAGCCTCACCCTCCTGGTTAAATGGTTCCTTTGGGGTTAAGAGAGCTAATCTAATAGGCAATATGCTCTGATCTGGCTGACCCCATTGTTCAGCTGGCCTCTCCTCTGAGTGATCCGTGCAGCTAACAGCCTTTGCTAAATATTTTGAATATTGCCCAGGCTTTCATGTTCAATTCGTACCTTGTCTAGCTTTTTCCCTCTGTAGTAAACTTGAAAGTATACAGGTACTTAATAAATATTTTTAATTAGTATTCATTATATTTGTTACTAACTGTAACATATTAAAGGTACTAGGACTTAATAAATATTTTTAATGGTGAGCAAACAGCAAGTTCTCTTGAGTGAAGTGCAAGCTTTCCAGAATATTTGTGAATGACCCTAGGTAGGGTTCCCTGGGAATGTAGTGTGACCTGATATGTCACATGATTGAATCATCCAACATCTTTTTGGGACAAGAAAAGTCAGAGGCAATGCAACTGTCCGACAACAGAGGATTGGTGACATTAATTATAGTAAATTCACACAAATACTTTGCACCCATTACGATGATCAGAGTACATTTATTAACATTCATGATGTCAAACTAAATGAAAAGAACAAAGTACAGATAAAATGATTACAGTTTTGGATTTTTTTTTTTTTTGAGAAAGCAAGAACATAAGTGGGGAAGAGGTGCAGGGGTAGGGAGGAGAGAGAGAGAGAGAGAGAGAGAGAGAGAGAGAGAGGGAATCTTAAGCAAGCTCCATGCTCAGTGCAGGGCCCTACACGGGGCTTGGTGCTACTACCCTAGGATCATGACCTGAGCAGAAATCAAGAGTCAGACACTCGACCAACTGAGCCACCCAGGCACCCCAGTTTTGGATTTTTTTTTTTGAGGTATGGTGAAATATATGTAATGTACAGTTTACCATTTTAACCCTTTTAAGAGTACAATAACATTAAGTACCTTCCTATTGTTAAGCAACCATCACCATCGTCTATCTGCAGAACATTATTTTTTAATCACTTCAAACTGAAACTCCATACCCGTTAAACAATAACTTCGCATTCTTTGTCCAGCCCCTGATAACCACCATTCTTTTTTTTTTTTTCAACGTTTATTTATTTTTTGGGACACAGAGAGACAGAGCATGAACGGGGGAGGGGCAGAGAGAGAGGGAGACACAGAATCGGAAACAGGCTTCAGGCTCTGAGCCATCAGCCCAGAGCCTGACGCGGGGCTCGAACTCACTCACGGACCGCGAGATCGTGACCTGGCTGAAGTCGGACGCTTAACCGACTGCGCCACCCAGGCGCCCCGATTCTTTGTGTTTCTATGAATTTGACTCACCTAAGTGTAGTCATGTATTTGTCACTTTGTGACTGGCTTATTTCCCTTAGCATAATGTCGTCAGGGTTCGTCCATGTTGCAACATGTGTCAGAACTTCCTTTTTAAGGCTGAGTAATATTCCATGATGTTCATAAATTTTATTTTGTTTACCACTTGAGTTGCTTCTACCTCTTGGCCCTTATGAATAATGCTGCTATGAAGATAGCTGCACAGATATCTGTTCGAGCCCCTGCTTTCATTTCTTTTGGGCATATACCCAGCAGTGGAACTGGTCAGTCCCATGGTAATTCTATTTTTAATATTTTGCAGAGCCACCATACTGTCTTCCAACAGAGGCTGCACCATTTTACATTCCCACCAGCAGTGCCCAAGCCTTCCAATTTCCCTGTGTCCTTGCTAGCACTGGTTATTTTCGGGTTTTGTTTTTGTTTTTTATAGTCGCCATTGTAATGGATATGAAGTCTCGGTGTTGTTTTTAAAAAGATGTATTGACAGGCATACATGATATAGAAAAAAAAAATTCTCCAAAGGATTTACTCCAAATAAAAACAGTACCTATTGGGTGGCAGGATGTAGATGATTTTTGTCATCTTTGTAGATGATTGTTCTCCTTTTGCTCTATGCTCTCCTTTTTCTGCATTAAGGATGTATAATACATGTAATTAAAAATGCCTGAAACTCAGAGTCAAGGTTTATCAGTTCAGATGTCGGCAGCAACTTGTTTGCCTCTGGCTGTGCAGCGCTCACGTGGGTCCTCACAACTTGCTGATTTTGGACTTGAGGCTGCCCCTGTCATGTTGCCACTCTTCACGTTGAGGCCGTCCACGGATGCTCCAGTGCTTGGGGCCCGGCTGCTGCTCATTCCTCTGCCCAGTGAAGCAGAACCAGGTTTTCTTGGCATTGGATGAGATGCAGGAAACTATTATAACCAGGTGTCAGCTTTCTGGTGCCCTAGGCCACTTCCTCCCCCATTTGGATTTTTAGCACAAAGAAATCTCCTTTTTGGGGGTGTTTACTCAGCAAGGTTTGGGCCGGTCATCTTAACTGATGGCAAATGGAAGGGAAAGTTACTTTCTTCCTATTCTGTGAATTATATGCTCTGTAATTTTCCAAAGAGTTTCAAGGCTCATACATCACAAGATTGACTCTGTGTCGGCTTAAAAAGCAGTGAGGAGGGTTGCATATGTACCAGTTCAGAAAGAACCGAAAGAAAAGCTTTCATGGAGCAAATTACTACCTTTATGAAAATAAGGGCTGTCCAGTTTACAGTAATATAATTTATTCCTTTTTTTTGCTTACTGTATTTGTTGATGTGGTAGCTGAAAGGATGGCTTTCTGCTTGTTTTTTTTTTAGGGGTGGAGAGGGAGCCAGGGACGGGTATAAGGAGAGGCTTCAGTTAAAGCTCTCTGTACTTGTAATTGGGTGTTTTAATCAATTACCAATGACCTTTTGTGGGGACCCTCTTTTGGTTGCTTTGCTTTGACGGGACGATTCTGGCTGCCGAGTTCGAGGGCCAAGATTTTGAAGCAAAGTCCAAGAGACTGTCGGAACCGTCCAAACTTGAGCTGTTAGCACTTGTGCTGATCTTGTGCAGATAGGAGACAGACTGGTGAGATCCGACAACTGAGCCTGGGGCCTCATAGAGATGGAAGGAGTGGAAGCTGAGGACAAATTGTGTATCGGGGAGGCGCGAGAGCAATTCCACATCTTCATCATGTTACATCTGGATGAGGCATCGCTGTTGCTTTTATCTCCACATTTCTTCCCTGTGCTCAGATTTCTCACAGACCTCTCAAGAGAGAAGCCGTCGATAACTTTGGGTTTGGCTTTCTGCCACCTTCTCCTCTCACTTCCAGCCTCCTCCATGCCTGCCATTCCTTTCCGTCAGCATAGCCCCAGCCTGGTGCAGGCCTTGGTGGCCCAGATCGTATGGAGGCAACTTCAGACTCCACTGTAGGCACTGTTCCTGCCCACAGCCTGACTGTGGGCTCGTCTCTGGTTACTCTGGGCACACCCACCCCTGACCCAGCTGGCCCCGTGGTCTTTTTCAGGTCACTGCCTCTGACTCACCTGCTCGTGTCTCTTTCTCTAGGCACATCTAGAATCCATGTGCTCCAGCACCCGCTGCACCCTCCCTCCCCTCTCTCCCTACAGTGCATAACCACTCATTTTAGGCTGTTCACCATTATGCGCATCCGCAGGGAGAAGGCAGGCAGCCGTTGAAAGAGGTCCTGCACAGGTTGATGGGGGAGGGTACAGGGACCTTTTGTAATTCCAAGTGGGATCGGGATAACAACTATGGGTTAGATGGCGTTACATTAATTGTTCCTGAGTTTTCTTTTTACCAAAGTTAAGTCACCACCTCATTTTAAAACCTTTTTTAAATAAAACAAGGCCATGTTTACATGTTGAGGTTAACCACGGACCTACCACTTCAGTAAGACATTTTTAATATAAAAAGAAAGTAATGAGAAAAAAGGTGGAAGCCAGTTACATGAGAAGTAAGCCATTTCGATGTATTTGTAATTTAATAATGTTTGTTATGCTAAGAGAGAGTTGCCCCGTCCTTTTTAAAAAGCCTGTTGTTGAATGATGTGGGGCTGCTTTTGAGAACATTCACTGGAGAGAAATGAACTGAGTGCTTGTCTGTCATTGACAAGGTACAAACAGGAACCCCCTGACCGTGACCTCAGATAGTAATTTTAATTGTGGGTAGAACACGCGTTTCCTATAAGCTTTGCCAGGCACTGTTGCTTCTCATTTGTTCAATTTCTGCTGAAGAGGTAAAAGAGAGACGACTGCTGGCTTCTTTGGACAGATGGAGGTCTAATGGATATGAAGTCGGGGAATTCCTGATCCTTTGCCAAATTAATATTCATAAGCGTCGTGTTGGTCTCAGTCTGTGGCAACCCGTGTGATTTGGCAGCTGGAAACTTTAGTGCATGCTCCTTATGGAATGGGTATTGACTTTATCGATGCCCGGCAGATGCAGAGCTAAGATGAGTGATGTTTATTTGCTTCTGTAATCCCAAGGGCTCAAGGCACTTGACACATTTTTGATAGCCCTCCAGAGTGTGGCTCCGAAACCCTGCAAACCCCTGGGCAAGATGCTGAATTCTCAGGAGCGTTGCTCGTCCTCTGGTGAACGCATGCAGGATCCAGTTCTCTGTCGTACCAGGAGTATTTCGGTGGGCATCACTCCTGCCTGAATCCCGGCATCAGATGGAGGTTGTGCAGGCTGTATACCGCCTCCGCTCCTCTTGTAAGCAGTTGTGAATCTGTGAGTAGCCAACCTACGTCACTGAAATGGAAAGCAACGCGGTGAGGATCAAATTGTCTTCTATTTATGAGGCAATGAATCTTGCATTTTCAATAAATATTGGTTGGGGGCTTGCTGTATGTTAGGCTTGTTCTAGTTGCTGGGAATCCAGCAGCATTTAAAGAAGATAGGCAAGATTCGCTCCCTCATGGGGCTTACAGTTTTGTAGTGAAGACAAACAGGAAACAAGTTAATGAATGAGACAACTTCAAATAGTGGTAGCTACATGAAAATGAAAAAGCCTAATTAGTGCAGAGTTACTAGGATTTGGGGGGGACAGGGAACGTCGTAAATTATTATGGTGGGGAGGGGCTATCTTAGAGGCATTTGACCTAAGATCTGAATGGTAAGAAGGGGCCATCTATGTGAAGATACGACATGAGGGGGGCTTGCTGGCATGAAGGGGCTTTCTAGGCATGAAGGAACAAATGCAAAGGTCATGAGGCAGAAATGAATTTGAATTTGGCAAGTTCAGAGAACAGAAAGAAGGATACTGCTCCTCCCATGGTTGAGAGGAAGAGTTCTAGAAGATGACATTTGAAGATTGAAAAGGGTCGGATCATTCAAGGCCTTATGTTATAAGGATATTAGGTCATATTCTCAGGGCAAGGGAGAAACCATTAGAGAGTCTTAAGCAGGGTCTGATAAACAGTGCTTCTTTCTACCCAACTTTACAGTTATAGTCTATGGTCTTCCCTTTTTATATCCTGACTTTTTACTATATAATGTTCCAGATTTTTAAAAAAATTTTTTTTAATATTTTTATTTATTTTTGAGACAGGCAGAGACAGAGCATGAACAGGGAGGGTCAGAGAGAGGGAGACACAGAATCTGAAACAGGCTCCAGGCTCTGAGCTGTCAGCACAGAGCCTGACGCAGGGCTCGAACTCACGGACCGCGAGATCATGACCTGAGCCGAAGTTGGCTGCCTAACCGACTGAGCCACCCAGGCGCCCCAATGTTCCAGATTTTTTATAAATACTTATATATATTTCATTAAAAAAAAGAGATCATGCCTAGTTTTACAACTGAATTCATCCACATATCTACATATCTGGAACAACTTCCCTGGTCGGTAATTACATGTTACAGTCCATCGTATATGCATCATAGCCAATGTCATTAACCCCAATCAATTGAACTAGTAAGGGTTACTGTCTTTGTTTTCTCTGGTTATAAAAGTAATACTTGTTCCTTGTTATATTTTTTGTTTTGTTTTTTGTTCTTATGTTTTTAAGTAGTACAGAATTAGATAAAATAAAATTGTACCTATTTCTAACTTCATTTTATGTCGTCTGAGTGCCCAAGTTTACTATTTGGAGGGAATAATTACCTAGTTAACATATGTACCTAAAATATAGTTTTGACCTCAAAAAGAAAATGTTAGTTTATATATGATTGAAAGGGTCTTTTTTAATTAACAGAGACATGCTCTTAATGAAATAATTTTGGGTTTTCTTTTTCTGCCTGATGTCTATACCCTTCTAATTCCTTTTTTTTTTAATTACATTTTTTTGGTGTTTATTTTTTGACAGAGAGAGAGAGAGAGAGAGAGAGAGAGACAGAGTGCCACGAGGGAGGGGAAGAGAGGGAGACACAGAATCTGAAACAGGCTCCAGGCTCCAAGCTGTCAGCATAGAGCTTGACACAGGGCTTGAACTCACGGAGTGAGAGATCATGGCCTGAGCTGAAGTTGGATGCTTAACTGACTGATCCACCTAGGCACTGCCCTCCCCGTACCCTTCTAACTCCTAAATCAGTAATTGCACACAGGATAGCAATAGCATATAGTAGGATGTATGCTAGATTAGGAGTTAGGAGATCTGAATTTAGTTCCACTCTGCCTTTAACCAGCTGTGCATACGTAGACAGATTGGGCCTCCGAGCCCCTAACCCAGTGCTCTTTCCCCTGCACCATGAGGAATTCTCCCTTGTGCTTTTGCCAGGGACCCCTGTTGCACCATCGTGCTTTCCTCCTGAAGCTGAAAAGACCTGGTCTTTGAGTTTTCAGAAATCGGATGCAAACAATGCAACATACAGTATTTTGATTTAAGAATGATATACATTTCTTATTGGCATAAATAGTAAATGTTCCTCTGAATTTCTTTGTTTCTACTTCTACTCTTTAAGAATACATAAATAAAACCGAAGAAGCTTGATACCCAAGGAGAACGTGTTGATCAATGTGGCACATGACCAGAGGGATGGGTTCTGAGTGGACTCAGCATATGCATACAGTAGTCCCCCCCCTTATCCTCAGGGGATACGTTTTAAGATCCCCAGAGGATGCCTGAAACCAAGGGTAGTACCGAACCCTATTTATACCATGTTTTTCCCTAAACATACATGCCCATGATAAAGTTTAATTTATGCGTTAGGCAAAGTAAGAGGATTAACGGCAATAATTATAAAATATAACCATTATAATAGTATACTGTAATAGAAGTTATATGAATGTGGTCTCTCTCTCTCTCTCTCTCTCTCTCAAACTATCACATTGTATTGCACTCATCTTCTCCTCATGATAGTATGAGATGATAAAATGCCTACGTGCTGAGATGAAGCAAGGGGGATGATGTAAGCATGGTCTTCTTAAGGCTTAATTGTTTTGCTTTTCATATTTTAGTTGTATAGCACACCAGAAGCTGATGTATGTGAATAGTGTGAGATGGGGGGCTGTGGGGTTTTGTGTTAAGATTTTTGCACACTCACATGTGAGGTATGTTTTCATCACATATTTTCTGTGTTTAGGGGACACCTATTGTGAACGTTGGATCTCCTGAACTAATCCAATAATTTTCTTATGTCTCCACTCTAATATTCTATGTCTTTGTGTTTTTGTCTGCTTTTTGGGTAGACAAAGCTTTACCTTCCAATTCTCCTATTACATTCTAAATTTCTTTTTTTTTTTTTAATTTTTTTAATGTTTAGTTTTGAGAGAGAGAGAGAGAGAGAGAGCGAGCACATGTGAGCAGGGGAGGGGCAGAGAAAGAGAGGGAGACACAGAATCCAAAACAGGCTCCAAGCTCCAGGCTGTTAGCACAGAGCCCTATGTGGGGCTTGAACTCACGAACTGCAAGATTGTGACCTGAGCTGAAGTCAGATGCTTAGCTGACTCAACCACCCATGCGCCCCTAAATTCCAACTTTCCACCATCATTATTTTTGATTCCAAGTGTGTTTTAGTTCCCAAATGTTTCTTTTTTAAAGACTCCTTTCGTTGTTTCATTTATGCACTTTTTTGTGTGTCTGAGGATAGTAACTATAGTGGTTTTTAAGTTGAAGTTTTTTAAGTTTATTTAATTTCAAGTTATTTAAGCCTTTACGTTTATTTATTTATTTTTGAGATAGAGCGCCCACAAGCAGAGAGAGAGGCAGAGAGAGGGAGAGAGAGAATCCCAGGCAGGCTCTGCACGATCAGTGCAGAGCCGAATCCGGGCTCAAACCCCAAACTGTGAGATCATGACCTGGGCTGCAACCAAGAGTCGGACGGACATTTAGCCGACTGAGCCATCCAGGCGCCCCATCCTTGCCTTTTTCTTTTAAGCTCTGAATTGTCCTTATTTCCTCTGAGTTCATTCCCCACCCTCCTCCCCTTCTGAATCCCCCATCCCAGCTCTTGTATTAGAGGCTTTTAATTATCTGGTGATCTTTGGTTGTCTGTTCATTTAGGAATGAGACACTAAGAAGCTGATCAGAAGGTCTTATGAATTGGCAGCTGCATTGTGAATGAGTTTTGTTGGATCTGGCAATTTTGTTGGACTTAGTTCCTGCATCCCCCGAGTGACAGTGCCTTTTTCCTCAGCGTGGTCAGTCACTCCAAAGATAGAGCTCAGTCTTCTGCCTGGAGGTTAGAAGGCTGACTGCTAGTCTAATGGGGCCAGGGTGTTTCACCATTTAACATGATTTCTATTTAATCCCCTGTGTTCCTGTGGTGCCTCGCCTCCCCGCTCTATTCTCCTGTAGTCTGCTATCCCCAGTAGGTGTGCAGCCTATCCACAGAGTAAAATCTAGCTTTCTTCCAGGGAGGGGAAGGCTAATTGTCTAGGGGGCAAGAACTTTTAAAGACCTTCCATCAATCCTCCTATTTTTAACCCCATCCAGTTCTGGCTGCCTCTAGAAATCCTCTGTTCCTTCATGCCTGACACTTTCTGAGATTTTGCAGTTGGCTTACTTTTTATTGTATTCCTTCCCTGTTGGTTCGGTTCTCTGTCTTGCTACATTGTATATACCATCTGTTGGGTCACTCCCAGCTTCCCACAGGTGGTTCACCTCTTTAACCTGCTGTTCCCTTCTCTCCTTTCCCTGTGTCTTTGTGGCTTCTTTCTTAATTTCTTTACTATCAGTGGTGTTTTAGGAGAGAGCAGATATAAACCTGTGTTTTCAACCTGCTGTATTAAATCAGAAGTTGTATGTACCACAATTTATCCAACTGATTTCCTGCTAATGGAAATTTATTCCGTTGTGTTTGGAGTTATAAATCATGCTAATGACCGGGCACCTGGGTGGCTCAGTCGGTTGAGCCTCCAACTTCAGCCCAGGTCACGATCCCTTGGTTTGTGGGTTTGAGCCCTGCGTCGGGCTCTGTGCTGACAGCTCGGGGCCTGGAGCCTGCTTGGGATTCTGTGTCTCCCTCTCTCTCTGCCCCTCCCCCACTCTGTCTCTCTGTCTCCCCAAAATAAATAAACATTAAAATTTTTTTTTAAATAATGCTAATGTGCCCTTAATACAAATATATCTGAGCCCATGGGGGAGCGTTGCTCCGTGACATTACAAACTGTAGAAGCCTTGGGTCTGAAGTTAAGTTTGTTTAAAGTTTTGACAGATACTGCCTAATATGACTCAAAAAAATTGAATCAACTAATACTCCTATCAACAGTGTGAGACAGAACACATGTTTTTATTCATGAACTAGCTATATATCCTCCTTGATCCTTGACTGACAGATTTCTCTGTGGGATTGAAAACATTCTATTTAATAATTTTGGCAGATTTTCGCATTAGGTAACCGAAAAATTCAATACTGAACATTATAGTTCTTCAAGACAAAAAAATGATACCATGTGGGTGATTAAATTACCAACAGGAATGGAGCCAGTATGATTGCTTGGATTTTCTTTATCTCTACTTTATTCTTGTGGCTCATAGTACTTCAGTTTCATAGGCTTCCAGAACTTTAAGTATTAAAGGAACTGATGATCGATTTGGTAATAGTCTGCTTTCACAAAATTGCTTTAGTGAGCATCCTTCATTTGTCTGCTTCATGTCACAAACTCATTCTCCTGATCCTTCTGCTTCTGACATGGCTGCTGGCCTATCTGATTACGTGAGTGCTTCTGCAAAAAGAGGTAAAAAATGCAGTTAGGCCTGTAGAATGCTGGTAGTATAAGTATGTGGGATGGAGAACCAGCTGAGAATTGGGAAGAGCCACAGACAGGGAGTTTGACAGCTTTGGGTTTGCATCCTGGCTCAGCCACAGATTATTGCACGATCTTGGAAAATCATGTAGGCTCTGAGCCATATTTATGTAAGACAAGAATAACAATGGTTACAAAAACTAGTAAGGATTTTTGGGTGCACTGAAAGAAATCAAATTCAACATGACTAAAATCAAAAAACAAATTCATTTATTTACTTAACAGAGAACCCCAGGGATAGAATTTAGACATAGCCGAACTCAGATGTTTACCCAATTCCAGAAATATGTATTTCTTTACCTCTCGCTCCTTCTCTTTCCTGGGTTGGCTTCATTTTAGGTGGGGGTCTCTCAAAGTGGAGAGAAAAATGGCTTACCACGGGGGCCTGGGCAGCTCAGTCGGTTGGGCATCCGACTCTTGGTTTCGGCTCAGGTCATGATGTCACAGTTAAGGGGTTCGGGTCCCTCGTCAGGCTCTGTGCTGACAGTGTGGAGCCTGCTTGAGATTCTCCCTTTCTCTCTGCCCCTCCCCTGCTTGTGCTCTCGCTGTCTCCTAAAACAAATAAACGAACTTAAAACAAAATAAAACAAAAAAATGGCTGCCCGCAGCTCTTTATATCCATTCTGGGTCTTGGGAAGCCCATGCAAAGAAAGCACTCTTTCCCAACTGTTTCGGCAAATGTCCCGCAGCTGACTCTTAGCTCTAGCTTTGGCTCATAAGTGTCCGGTCAGTCAGTGTCTCCAGCTGGCCAGGCCTCTCCAGGAGCGTGTAGGTTCTCAAGGCATGTGAACGGAGAATAGATAAGATGCCCAAGGAAAGCTGCTGCCGCCTCTAGGTAAGGACAGGATGCTGGGCAGAAAGAAAACAAGAGCTGTTTTTCTCACTGGATGGTCTCAGGCTTAAATACCGTAATATTTTGAATATAAGCCCCATAGCGCATGTAACATAGTATTCTTTTTGTCCCATTTTATGGATACTCAACCCACGTAAATTATTTGTAGTTAATTTTTGCAAGTTCTTTTAGGCCTGGAGGGCCTCATGCTTATTCCTAAACTACTCTTGTCCCAGGCCACGTGACCTGAAGGATAACTTTAAGGGAACGTTAATAACCTTTAGGGGATAGTCTATGTGCATTTATCATCATCTTTATAGAGTCTTGTTTAAAATGCCTTGGTCAGGGGCACCTGGGTGGCTCAGTCGGTTAAGTGTCTGACTTCAACTCAGGTCGTGATCTCATGGTTCGTGAGTTTGAGCCCCGTGTCAGGCTCTGTGCTGACAGCTGGGAGCCTGCTTCGGACTCTGTGTCTCCCTCTCTCTCTGCCCCTCCCCTGCTTGAGCTCTGCTTCTCTTTCTCTCTCAAAAAATAAATACACATTAAAAAAATATTTTTTTAATGCCTTGGTCAATGAGATAATGCTCACGATAGATTATTTTATCTTGGTATATAATGGTTATGGTCAATTAAGACATGCACAGTTTTAAAACATTGAAGTTGATCTTTTGTTTGCTTGTTAGTATGACACCGAAAACAGAAGAAGCCATTGGGAGGACATGGTTATCATATTAGTGCAAAGTATGACAGCATCTTCCAAATATTCCCTGTTTCTCTTGGCAGCCAATCTTGACATTATCCGTGAACTGATCTAAACTTTTCTTGAATCTACTTATACCTAAATTGGTATTGCCTCCGGAGATGAGAGCCATAATTTTTTTGTGGGTCCTATCGATACACCTCATTTTGTGTGATGGTATGTTGAGTGAGTACTATTTACAGACTATAATAAGCTGCAACTGTATTTTTCATCTCCTGTTTTCCTTTAGAACGTGTTCCATAGGGAGTAACCCTCTGCCATCTCTCTAAATGAAAACGTGGACAGGTCCCATGGCTCTCTGTCCATTCTTGGGTAGCAGGTGGCCCCATGGCCACCTCAAGTCCTGAGCATGGTCTCGATTCAGACATTAGAATAGCTAACCCATGCAGGTAGTGGAAACATAGAAGTGAATTTAATGTCAATCCTCACCTCCTCCCCCAGGCAAGGCCACTAAAATGTTGGCTGTTTGTAGTGGCAGAAGGAGGCATGATTCCTTCCCCTTCCCCAGCTTAATGTTTCTTCCTCACTAGCTTGCTGTAATTTTTTTTTTTTTTTAACTCCTTGGGACCTGGCTTAAGTAGGAGAGGGGATTAGGAGAGTAGGGCACAATGTTACACTCGTCAGCTCTTTATCTGGCGGGTGATGTTTGTTTGTTTTTAGTTCTTGTTTTTTGTTTTTGGGTTTTTGTTGTTTTTCAGCCCTTGGAGCACAGCACCTGTGAGGCATGTAGTACTTCTCATCTGGCTGCCTGCAACCCCCTTGGCTCCTGGTTCTCCAGGGATTATGGACCTTTGCTGTTAGAGAACCATCTCCCATCAGGAGGCCCTCCTGGGCAGAAGTGTAATGGCTCTAGACAGTTCTTTCCTCAGCAGGGTCTGTGCCTGGCCCAGGGGAAACTATGTGGCACCTGTTGAGTCACCTTGAGGGACAGGGGAGTTCTGTCTCCTTCATGCCAAGGTCAAACCCATGTATTAGCCACTCTTGGGATTCCCTGGGCCTGGACTCGTATCTCCCTCCTCTGTTCTCAAATGCAGAGTCCAAGTAGCTCCCCCCCCCCAAGGTTTCACTGACACCTTACTTTTTCTAAACTTGAGGTAGGGTGGGGGTATCCCCTCATCTCTAAGGAAATTGTCTTTAAAAACTCCTATTTATTTATTTCTTTATTTATTTAGATAGATAGATAGATAGATAGATAGTGAACAGGGGAAGGGCGCCCAGTGTGGGGCTTGAACCCATAACCACAAACGAGATCACGACCTGAGCTGAAATCAAGAGTTGGACACTTAACCGACTGAGCCACCCAGTTGCCCCCCCCCCCACCCAAAATCCTCTTTTTAATTTCTAACTCTCAGTTCTTTTGTATTTTCAAAGCTAGATGAGGAGCCCAAGAGTTGTGGAATGAGATTTTTGTGTGTAAGTTCCAAAGACAGTCATCTGGCCCGTCACAATAGAATTTCACATTTATTTTACTTGGGTGTTTCAGATAAGACTTTAATGTTAACAGACTTGTGGTATGATTAAAAAAAAAATTTTTTTTTTTTTTCGTCTCTGTCCCTGGCTCCTGGCACAGCACTCCTAAAACTCTTGGCATTTCCTGAGTGATAGGGGAATGTCTTTTGTTATTCATAAGGAACGACTTCTTAGCACACCGGAGTCTGCTAAGGAGGTGACGTAGGGTGGGGCCCTGGGTAGCCTCAGGATGGGGCTGGTCACCAGAATGACCATGTGATTTGGACTTGCAGCCATACTCACTAATTTCCTCGGAGCAGCAAGAAGTGGGGCTAGAGATTGGGCTCTGTAGTGAGTCAGGTGGGAGTTTGTTTTTTGGTTCTTGTTTTTTGATTTTGGGTTTTTCGTTCTTGTCGCCCCACCCTTCGAACACAGCACCTATGAGGCATTCAGTACTTCTCATCTGGCTGTTTGCAATTCAGAGAGCTTCCAGGTTGGTGAACACATCCACATGAATTCATCCGCCAGGAGGGTGGCCCGCCCCAAGTCCACAGACGGGAGCGCCCGACTCGGGACCCTTCTGGTCCTTGCCTTATGTACCTTTTCATCGGTTTCCTCTGTATCCTTTATAATAAACCCGTATATGTAAGTAAAGTGTTTTCTTGAGCTCTGTAAGCTGTGCTAGCAAATTATCAAACCTGAGGAGGGGGGCGTAGGAACTCGAGTTTCTAGCTGGTCAGTCAGGAGTACAAGTGGCCCAGAATTTGAGATGGCGTCTGGAGCGGGGGCAGTCTTGTAGACGAGGCCCTTAACTTGTAAGTTCTGATGCTAACTCTGGGTTGATAGTGTCAGAATTGAATTGTGGACACGCCGTTGGTGTAGGATTGCTGGAAGACTTAAGAATCAGAGAATACTGTATTACATATAAGCCACCGCAGTCCCTTCTAGCCTTCCGGAATTGCTGGCAGGTTCTGAGATTTGTTGCAAGTCCAGATTCATCATACCTACTCGTCGTGATTTTTTAATCTTCAAGCCCATTAACCTTTGATCTATTTCTTTGCCTACTGAAGAAGAGCCCTACGTTTTCATTTCTCTTCCTATGAAGACCTTTGATGTCTTGAGACACTGTAGTCATCTTTCGTGGACCCTTCTGAAATTGTTCTATTTTTCTTGATTTTCAAGTGAATGGAACTGTAGCATTATGGATGCTGATGTTTGATACAAGGGGAATTACATTTTTTTAGTTTGTCCCCATTTCCCCTTGATGATGGCCAGAAATTATATTGACTCTCTTGATCACAGAAGCACTTGAACTGATGATACCTTTAGGGACTATTCAATAATAGATTTACACCTTTTTTTTTTCATCATTTCTGAAATAACAAACATTATTATGTGTTCACAGGTTTAGATACATGTAATACACTATTGACTCAAAAGGAAATACATATCCAAATGATATTATCCTCATAAAAGCAGCTACCGTAGGAATTTTTAAGGTCAGTCTATTGTTCACAATATTTTAGAGCCTCATGTTTTGAAACTGCTTTAAATCTTTAGCATATTCTTTTGAATGTCCTCAACAATGGCTATTCACTCCAAGAAAGTGACTGATTTTTGGAAACATCAAAAATCATTGGAAACCACGTCTGAGTGTGATATTGATTATTCATTTGAGCAGTACTGTTAAGGTCAAAATACTGTGTCTATAAAATGGTGGGCCTGGTTTCCTTATTTAAATGAAAACAATACCAAGAATAATTGTAAGGCTTTTTTGACAATGATAATACCATTGATATTGATATACCCACATTTTGTAGAGATAACTGTTTAAAAGTAACAAGTATAATCACTCTTTCTTTCCTCATGAAAGACTCCTTCCATGAGGCTGTAAGATATCTAGTGCCGACAGGGAAGTGAGCCACTCTCTAGTCACTTTCCTGACATATCAGTTCTCATTTTGACTCTTGTCACATCAAAGCTTCTACTTATCCTGATACCGTGCAGAATGATCTCAACCAGACCTTGCCATGTCTGGCTATCGTCTGTATCTCAGTTCCCCTTGAGCTTTTTCCATCCTAGGACATATCCTTCCTCCTTATTTCTTTTATAAGTGGGAAGTGGTCCTTTGGGAATCCATACTGCTCAGAAAAGGAGCATCTGTAGATTTGTAAGGCATCATTTGGTGGAGAACTGTCATTGTAATTGGTTTGTTGCTGCTGGTATCCCAGGCGTACGTATTGCAATGCCCAAATTAATTAAAGCTAGATTATTTAAAAAATTGTTTCAGTTCATTTATTTATTATGAGAGAGATGAGGAGAGAGACAGAGTGTGGGGGAGGGGCAGAGAGCTAGGGAGAGGGAGAGAATCCCAAGCAGGCTCCACATTGCCAGCGTGGAGCCTGATGTGGGGCTCGAACCCACAAACCTTGAGATCATGACCTAGGCTGAAACCAAGAGTTGGGTATGTAACCTACAGAGCCACCTAGGCGCCCCAAAGCGAGGTTATTTTCAAACCTCACTGACTCTCCCACAGTCTATTCGAGGGTGAGGGGGGTTGGTTGCCAAGCTCTCAGCACTTCTGGAGGCTTGGAATTAATTCAGAAAGGAAAGGGAAATTCTGCTATGCAAAATCAAGGTACCATGATGCCACCGACAGTGAGGAGCAGGTACCCAGATCCTCTTCTGAAAGACTATTGCGTATGTGACTCCCTGAGCACAGTGCCTCGCCTGTGGATCAGCGCTCACAAAATAGTAGCTTGTTGCTATTTTGATCATATTCATCTATAGAATTAAAATGCTGAGTTGTCTTTTGGCCACACCATCCTGGGTATTTCCTTTAAATACCCAATTAGTCAGTCAAATGTTATTCCCCCTTAGAGAAGTCTTGTTGCCTTGCCCAGGATGGCCATGCTCATTTGGAGGAATCTGACCCTTCATACAGATCCCACAGAACCTATGGCCTCCTTCCCAGCCAGCTGTGAAAGGGATTGATGGTGGCCCTCCAGCAGCTTTCTGGAGCACTGCCGCCGGGCAGTGAGAAGGTCTTCATTTCATCCCATACTTCCAAATTTCATCCTTGAGCGTCTTTTGACCTGCAGGGGTCCATTCACCGCTAGGAAGCAACACGGATCTCTTCTGGAACACTGTGTATCTACTGCTTTCTGACCTAGGACCTTTGAACTGCCAACTGCAAAAGGAACTTTTCCTCAGAATTACATTATCCATACTAGAAGCTGAGTCGAGAAGAGGAGAAATAAGGGATCTAGGAGGCCTCTGTTTCTGTAACATTGGTTTCCTCTCCTCCCTCTGTTTCTACTTAGTACATGTCACGGTCACATAACTTACATATGTAAATTACAAATTACATTTGGCTCTGGTTTTTCAAATCTTTCTTCCCCAGAAAGAGTTAATGATCCTTTGTTTGTTTGTTTGTTTTTAATCTTAAACCTCGTTCTTTGTCTGAGATTGAGGGGATGTCCATTTCTCAGTCTTTGTGGACTTCTTGTTTGTTTCCTAAACCACAGGAGGCGTTTCCATGTAACCCCAGATGCTCACCCGTGCCAGGCAGTGAGCTTGCTGCCCACCAACCCTGCAAGACACGCATCAGCTTCCCCTTCCATCTTCTGGGGACCAAATAGCTCATTAGGAACTATTTCAGCTAATTGCCACAAATGCTAGAGATTTCTGCCTCTGCTCTGGTTAATTTTACAAAATGACTCCAGGCTCTTGACTTTTTCTGGGTCTTTTCTTTTTTTATCTTTTTCTCTTTGTTTCTTTTATTCTAGGTTGTCTCTGTTGCTCTCAGACTGTCAACAGCGATCTCACACTTGGTTACAGATTTGTCTGTGATACCAACCCCCCCCCCCAACACTATGACTATTGCTTACCGTTGGTGGGCCTGAAACCCATAACTTGTTCATGTAGAAGATACAGTGGAAACACACTGGCCTTTGGAACATAGACCTCAGCCATTCATCAGCCTTTTTTTTTTTTTAAGTTTATTTATTTTGAGAGAGAGAAAGCGAATGTGGGAGGGGCAGGAAGAGGGAGAGAGAGAACCTCAAGCAGGCTTTGCACTGATCGTGCGATGATAGCCCCAATGCAGGACTGGATCCCATGAACTGTGAGATCATGACCTGAGCTGAAATCAAGAGTCGGATGCTTAACCAACTGAGGCACCCACGCGCCCCCCCCCCCATCAGCCTTTTTTGCTGTGTTCTTAATTAGTTGCGTTTTTGAGAAATGAGAACCAAGTAAATTGAATTTATATTATTCGACACTCTATTCTAAGTGAGGAATACCAGTTTAAGACATGAGTGATTAAGTACCTGCAAAGCTGTACTTCTCAATCTTATAGATGATTGTCTTGTAGAAATCAAAATGTTTATTTTCTTGGTTCAGATTATTCTCATTCCAAGATCCTGCAAGTATCCAATATAACTCAAGCCTTTATTTATTCTTACTCTGAAGATGTTAAGTAACTCCTTCCCTTGCCCCCAGAGAAGACAATTCTGTCATTGTCCACATTCTTTCAAAACACAGGTCAAAGAAGACCAAATGAGATTCTTATGGGAGCCTAGAATGTCCTGAGCAAGAACGTCAGATTCTCATTCCATCCAATACAGTTGTTAAGGTGGACATGTTCATTCCCTGTTATTTACTCATCAAATATTGCATCACTGAGGTGTCTGGGTGGTTGTCGGTTAAGCATCCGACCTCAGCTCAGGTCATGATCTGGCGGTTTGTGGATTCAAGCTCTGCATCAGGCTCTGTGCTGGCAGCACAGAACCTGCTTGGGATTCTCTCTTTCCCTCTCTCTGCCCTTCCCCTGCTTGCACACATGTGGGCGAGGGCTCTCTCTCTCTCTCTCTCTCTCTCTCTCTCTCCCCCCCCTCCCTCTCTCAAAATAAATAAATAAACAACAAATATTGCATCACTTTGTAAGAGGAGAACAAACTTGGGGCACCTGGGTGGCGCAGTCGGTTGAGCGTCCAACTTCAGCCAGGTCACGATCTCGCGGTCCGTGAGTTCGAGCCCCGCGTCAGGCTCTGGGCTGATGGCTCAGAGCCTGGAGCCTGTTTCCGATTCTCTGTCTCCCTCTCTCTCTGCCCCTCCCCCGTTCATGCTCTGTCTCTCTCTGTCCCAAAAATAAATAAAAAACGTTGAAAAAATTTAAAAAAAAAAAAAGGAGAACAAACTTGGAAATTATAGTGAAAGACCATGCTGGAATAAATTTATTTTACATACACACACCACATCATACCACATACACATACATGAAAAGAAAAACAACAATAAAAATTAAACTCTGCCAATTGAATTGTTTCCTTAGACAACCTTAAAATATGATCAGACAGCTTCTCTTTCCACAAATAGATTTCTTGTTTTCAGCCTGTTGGGAAGAAAAGAAGTGAGGGGTACCCTTTAATTCATGTATGAGAGAGTGGTCCCAAAGCAAAGCCCTCTCAGGTATTACTGGAAGGAGAAAGATCTTGACAAGTTTGAATAAAGACAGTAAACATAAGCGTGATAAACATAATAAATGGGAAATGTTATCTCTGTAAAATATATAAAAAAGCATATATAAATGTATGGAAAGTGGGAAAACCCAGCTTACTTAGTTACAACTGTGTAAAAATGGTTTTGTTACTGTTTGTAAGAAGGCTATGAGTATTATGAGACTTTCAAAAAATACACGAAAAGACCATTCATCATCTTACTTTCCTCACACCACTACTTTCTATTTTTGTACATTCCTTTCTCATTTTGTCTGTATGCATCTGTATTTTCTGTAGGTGTGCTCAGAGCACGCACATTTTGTGTTCTGACTTTGGGTTTGCCCAGCATAGGCGTGTTTTTGGTGCTGCCCCAGTCCTCATGACCATCATCGGGAAAGGCTTCATAATAATCCATGGCTTGGACGTGCCCTCCCTGTACCTCTTAGGAAAAGTCATTAAAAGGGAAGAGAATGTGGCTACGGATGTTTGGTATACAGGTAATTGCCTGCAAAGAATTGCTGTGTGCATTTCAAAAGGACCAACTAAGTACTGCAAAGAAGTGAAAATTGGCTTACATGTTCAAAAGACATTGTATTTCTTGGATGTATTGTTTTCTCTTTCATTTTCTCTGGCACTTTCTCTCCATTGTTTACTCTTTTGTATCGTCTCTGTAGCATAAGAGAAAGTTGACATAACAACATGAAGTCATTGGGTGGCTCCTTGGCTTTTTTCCTTTGGATACTCTAGCAAAAGAAACATGGGTACTTTCAGCTATAATGAAGATACTCATTGACTAATAATTTGCTAATCATGTCACTACTGGAACTAGTAACTGGTATGAGTTTAACTTAGGTAAGTATTTTGTGAGTGTGTACTGTGTTAATACGTGAATTTTTTGGTCAGCGCTAGGTGCTTTTACGTGTACTTCGCCCTTCAATCCTCATTAAAGCCCTATTAGAGAGGAACTATTAACTCCCACAGACACAGCGGTAGACTGTGATTCAGCAAGCTAAGTCCCGTGGTCAAGGCCACTCAGCCAGCAGTTGTCTGAGTTGGGTTTCTAAGCCGGAGATGTCTGGCCCCACCCCAAGCGCACTGTTGTGCATGCTTAAAAATGTGATCCAGCGTTTGTATTTGTGGCAGT
Source organism: Herpailurus yagouaroundi (assembly GCF_014898765.1). NCBI lineage: Eukaryota > Metazoa > Chordata > Mammalia > Carnivora > Felidae > Herpailurus > Herpailurus yagouaroundi. The sequence goes on along the minus strand of NW_024412404.1, from coordinate 30,774,784 downwards.
TTTAAAGACGTCAAGGTCAGTAGTAGAGGGAGGAGGGAACCCCTGGAATCCTTTAACGGGGGAGATCCCATCAGAGGAATGTGGATTTCTTTTTTCTCTTAAAAATGTCTTTCTAGGGGCACCTGGGTGGCTCAGTCGGTTAAGCGGCCGACTTCGGCTCAGGTCATGATCTCACAGCTTGTGAGTTCAAGCCCCGAGTCCGGCTCTGTGCTGACAACAAAGAGCCTGGAACCTGCTTCGGACCCTGTGCCTCCCTCTCTCCCTGCCCCTCCCCTGCTCGTGCTCTGTCTCTGTCTGTCTCTCTCTTCCAAAAATAAATAAACATTAAAAAATTTAAAAAATAAATAAAAATGTTTTTCTAGGGGCGCCTGATGGCTTCATCGGTTAAGCATGACTTGACTTCAGCTCAGGTCATGATCTCACAGTCGTGAGATCGAGTCCCACGTTGGGCCCTGTGCCTGCTTAAGATTCTCTCTCTCCCTCTCTCTGCTCCTCTCCCTCACTCACGCTTTGTCTCAAAAAAAAAAAAAATTTTTTTTTTAACCGTGTTATGTCACTATGTCCAGCTGCATCATGGCCTAAGAGCCTCTTGTAAGCCTCCTTCTCAGGGAACTGCTCTTTGAGAACATTTTTCACACGCAGCCTCAGAACACACATATGTGCTCCAGTGTGAAGTCTCTGGAGAGGGGAGGATGATAGGTCTTCTTCTGCAGTTTTTGAGGTTCCACTTGATATAACTGTTATCCCCCCCACGCTATCTCAATATAAAAAATTATAATAATCAGGGCACCTGGGTGGCTCCGTCAGATAAGCGTCCAACTTTGGGTCACGTCATGATCTCACGGTTTGTGAGTTTAAACCCCACATAGGGCTCTGTGCTGGCAGTCCTCTGTCTCCCTCTCTGCCCCTCCCTCCCCCCCTCTCAAAAATAAATAAACATTTAAAAAATTATCATAAAATATTGAAATCTTATCCCTCTCCTATGGCTCATGGAGGCAGTCTGTAACAATTAGGGTAGTAATAGCTAACATTTATTTGAACGCTTATGCTGTGGGGAGGGTCTATGCTTCGTGATATAATATGGGTTACCTATTTCATTTTCCAAATAACTCCACGAGGTAGGCATTGGGATTTGAAAGGATCAATAAAAAACACTCATCTTTTCCCTAAATTCTGAACCAGTGTAGAGGTAGAAACGGATATCCAACAGAAGAAGATCAAAATGCCACCTCCAGTGCTAATGATTACCGATAATTGGGGAACGAGGCTTGGGACTACCAGCCAAGTAGGATTGCAATACGTTCCCCATAAACAATACAGATTTACCTAGTCGCAGTCCCTGCCAGCCCCGGACAACCACAGGCTTACTGGCAAGGGCACCTGCCCCTATCTCATTTATAGTGTGGAAGACCTGAGAAGGATGAGCACGGTCTACTAACAGGCAGATCCCAAGTGGAGGGGCGGGGGGCGGGGGAGACAAGGGTGAGAAAGGCGGAACTGAATATGTGCAACTGTATCTGTTTCTCCCAAACTCACAAATCAGGTAACTGCTTTCCTCCTATGGAGAAAAGGAAGTGAGGAGGTTGAGACAGGTTAAGGATGTCACATCTGCTGGAGTCCCTGACACATGGAATCAATTGAAAGAAGGCCTTTGTCCCCATTTGTAGGTATTGTACATGGATCTGTCCTACAGATATGGCAGCTGGGGCACTGAGACACTAAATAAGAGTTGCAATTAGTGAGTAGCAGAGAAGTCTAAATGGGGTCACTCTGTAAGTGATGGATGGAGCCAGGAACACTGGGGTGGGCTTCAGTGTGGCTCAGGTACAAGACAAAGGGAAATTCACAAGGGAGGGCAGATGTGAGAGGCACACAAGCAGAAGCCATGAGTTGTACTCGCTGGTTATGAGAGCTAGGGAGTTGTCAAGGGGACTCAGAGTGTTCTAGTATGCCTAGTTGGAAAATACTGAAAGCATTAAATGCGTGCGCGCGCGCACACACACACACACACACACACACACACACACACTGTGTTTCCAGGGGAGAATAGCCTGTGCTCTTTTGGACATGTGAGTGTGAGGTACCCTGGAGGCTATTGGAAGTTTGAGTCCACAAGTTGAGGAATGTCGGCAGCAGAGAGGCAGATTTGGGCATTGTCCCTTTAAGGGTGAGTGCTGGCTGAAACTAAGTGGGGACTAAAGTAAGAGCAGCAAAGGAGGAGGTTCAGTTTCACAACTGAGTTTTGTATTTGAAATAAGCCACAAGGTTGGAGTTGGTAACCTTGAGCGACTTGCTCTTGTCTAAAGGCAAGCCTGGCTGCGGTTCAGGAATTGACCTCATCTTTTAACCAGAGCCCCGGTGCATGACACAAGCTTACAGCCCACACTGGTGTGCCGGACGGCTTCCATTTGTCCAAGTTCACTGTTTATCCATTTCCACCCTGGGAGACTGACGTGTGGGCTGCATCAAATGGGTCCCCCTTGAGTCCAGCCACTGAGAGGACTTGGAAGGCATCTGGAGTGCGAGGCTGGTGCATTTGTGTCCTTGGCTCTTTTACTGTCTGATCCTTGTGGACTGGCTGCTTTCCTTTGCTCAGGATTTTCTATGGTGACTTTATAGAAGGTTCCAGTAACTGTCCTTCAGACCTAGAGGTGGTAATATCTTCCACTATTACTACCCCCTGGGGACTCTACTGACCTTTGTTAGAGTTTATGAACACAGCTCACATCTTTCTAAATGTCTTTGTGGAAGCCTCCCCAACTTCCTGGCCTTGGATAAAAAAGGACCTTGGATAAAAAAACAAAAGAAAACCAAAAAAAAACCACCTAGTAGACCAGAAGGAATTTATGGTCTCCAAGGCACCAACCCTACCCTTAATAGACAGAGAGGGGCTTCTAATCGGGGGGTCTCTGACTTGGAAGGAGACAAGAGAGTTAGCACAGGATATGCAAACCCACATGCACACGCAGCATCCTCATCCATAAACAGAGTCATATCTTACACAGTTGTCAGGCTCTTTCAAATGTTTGTAAGTGCCTTAGTGATTTGTAAAATAAAATATATTTGAAAATACCGTGAGATTCATTTTAACTGTTGTCTTTATGTATTTTCTTAATCAGTAAACATATTAAAAATATAACCATTGCTAGAGTGCCTGGGTGGCTCAGTCGGTTGAGCATCTGACTCTTTTTTTTTTAACTGTTCTTTTTAATGTTTATTTATTTTGAGAGAGAGAGAGAGAGAGAGCGTGTGGGGGGGTAGAGAGAGAGAGGGAGAGAGAGAAAGAATCCAAAGCAAGATCCGTGCTGTCAGCACAGAGCTCGAAGGCAGGGCTTGAACCCATGAACCGTGAGATCATGACCTAAGCTGAAATCAAGAGCCGGGCATTTAACTGACTGAGCCACCCAGGCACCCCGAGACACCGACTCTTGATTTTGGCTCAGGTCATGATTCCAGGGTCATGGGGTCGAGCCCCACATCGGCTCTGTGCTGAGCATGGGGCCTGCTTGGGATTCTCTCACTTGCCCCTCTCCCCAACTCGGGCTCGGTCTCTCTCAGATAAAATTAGCACATATGTGTGGGTGTGGCCATGTTTGGCTAAGGAAATATTTTATTTATTTATTTTAGGAAATATTTTTAAACGTTTAGTGCAAACTCACACATGAAGAAGTTGGCAACTACTTCCAAGGCCTTTGCTGTTAAAATTCACCAGACTTTTCCTTGGGCCCCAAACTAGGAGAAAGTAGAATGAACTAGTTCCGTTCTAACTCGTTCTATCAGGATCGAGACAGAGGTGACCACCCACATCTTGAAAGAATTTTTGTAAAATCCTTTCCAAGTTTTTTTATTTCCAGAAAGAAACTCAGGTCCTCGGTCTTGAACCAAAAAGTACACCACATTCTCAGCCTTGGCAACACCTTGTCCTTTGCGTGACCTACCGCGGCTCAAGCAGCGAGCAGAGTCTGCGGAGCGCAAAAATAAACATCTCTAAGGGCCTGTGGAATTTGATGGCCTGTGCAGTGTGTGAGGCAGACCGTGGGCTGAGTGCCAGGCCCTGTAGGTGAGCCCTCCAGCAACCCGTGTGCATTTTTAGCCTCTCTCTTGGTCACCAGAAAGGCCAAGCCTTGATTAGAAGCACGGGATTTTCAGCCTCACACCCACCTCTCTTTTTCAGAGAAGGGAGAGGGGCTGAAAATGGAGCTAATTGACCCTGTCTCTGTGAGGATGTCTCCATAAATTCCCAGTGGTGTGGGGTTCGGGAAGCTTCTGGTTTGGCGAACGCATGTAGGTGCTGGGAGAGCGTCATGGCTGGAGACGGCGTGGAAGTCCCGCGGCCCTTCGCACATACCTTGCCCTATGTGTCTCTTCCATCTGGATGCTCATCTGTGTCCTTTATCGTACCCTTTTACAGTAAACTGGTAAATGCGAGCAAGCGTTTCCCTGAGTTCAGTGAGCTGCTCTAGCAAAATAGTTGAACCCAAGGAAGAGGTCATTAGAACTGCCCGTCTACAGTGTGTTGGTCAGAAGTTCAGATGACATCCTAGGCTTGTGTCTGGAGGTAAGGTGAGAGGCAGACTTCTGGGCCCAAACCCTCAACCTGTGGGATCTGACACTCTCTCTGGGTTGACAGTATCAGAATTGAGTCGAATTCTTATTGGTGTGGGGGAAACCTCCACGTGTCTGGTGACCAGAAGTGACAGAAGCGTGTTTTGTGTGGGAGGTTAAGGAGACTCATGGGAGAGAAACACCCAGAGGGAAGAACCAGGTTTTCCCTACTCAGGAAGGAAAAATCTGAGGTTTTATATTATACTAGCAGTGAAGTTGTGTTTCCAGGTTTAGCCTGGTCGGGGGTCAGGATCTGGCCATGCTTGGTGTACTCAGTGAGGTACATTCACTTAAGGCTCTGTTACCCAGATGCTGGGAAGGCTGGTCAACCTGGTTTGACGATGGGTAAAAAGAACAAAGAATGATGGGTAATTTCTTCCCCCCATTCCTCAAGCTCCCCTTCCCCCTTCCCCATGCGATTTGAGAAAATGTCCAGAACGTGAGAACTGGGGATATTCATTCCCTAAGTATTTATTGAGTGCCAGTGTCCGAGGCACTGAAGCGTCAAGGGTCCCCGCTCCCAGGGAGTTCACACTCTGTGCAGACTTCACTGTGGCTTTCAAACGGCCATTCTCCACGACCCTGTATGACCTGAGGGGTTAAGTTCTAGCCCACCAAAATAACGGACTGGTTGCCCCTCCCATCCCAACCACATGGCAGCAACAGCGATTACAGAGCGAGGAAAATGTTGTGGTATAGACAGGCGGCACTGTGCTCCAATAAAAGGCTCTCTGTCAGCTAACAGAAAGACCCTATGAAATTCATCACAAGCCCCGAGGTTCTCCTCTGCAGCCAAGAAGCCTCTGATATAACATATTCTCACCTAATAACTCCATATGCCGTAAGAGTGCAAAATTAGACTCCGCAAGGCCACGGAGTTAGACTCCAGGATTTATTCACTGAACCACACAAATGTTGAATGCCAGCTTCATACCAGACACTGTCCCAGGCCCAGGGATCTCTGACTGCATATTGTGTGTGTGTGTGTGTGTGTGTGTGTGTGTGTGTGTGTGTATACATACATGTATACCCACACATATTTTTTTTTTTAATTTTTTTTTTTCAACGTTTATTTATTTTTGGGACAGAGAGAGACAGAGCATGAACGGGGGAGGGGCAGAGAGAGAGGGAGACACAGAATAGGAAACAGGCTCCAGGCTCCGAGCCATCAGCCCAGAGCCTGACGCGGGGCTCGAACTCACGGACCGCGAGATCGTGACCTGGCTGAAGTCGGACGCTTAACCGACTGCGCCACCCAGGCGCCCCTACCCACACATATTTTTATCAAAGAGGGCTATAGCTCAGGCCTGTCACTTCTTTTACATGCCCTTCCAAATAGGAGAGAAAAGAACTCCGTCACTGCAGAAGAAAACGGTGGGAGCAAGCTCCTGGTTATGAGTTGCACCATCAACAAACTATTAGACGCAGAAGTAAGCATTTTTTCTGACGTTGCCTAGACTCAGCAGCTTCTGTGGGTTAGGAGCTGGCGGCGAGGGAAAGAATGTTGCTTTCTGCTCTCTGTGCCTTACGGGAATCACAAGTCGTACCTTTTTCTCCCTTGTGTAGACCAAATACCATATAAATTGCTCTGCTGTTTATTCTAGGTCTTCGGTAACGTATTCCTGTCCCCGAAGTCTCACACAAGGTAGGAACTTGAGCAGCTGCCTTGCCAGAAGTCAGAATTTCTCAGTTTAGTGCCCAAAGGTGCCCAAGAGACAGCCCCAGCTTTCTGGTCGAAGTCAGTAGTTGTACTCCCCTTTTACCAGGATCTGTTGGAGGACTAAGCAGAGAGAAGCAGAGAGGAGAGGGGGCAAAAGCGAATCACTAGTTTTTCTTTACTAAGAACAATATTTTTCATAGCACACATGTGATATCATTGAGCAACAAAAATAAATAAATCCATATGCGTTAGCAGTCATCCCTAAGACCCAGAGACTCCGATGGAAAAAATAGGTGGGTCCCTGAGCCACAGACTGTGCAAACCCAAGCAGAGAGGACTTTCTTTAACTTCCCTCCCCATTCAGTCCTTGTCAGAGCTTGTGTTTGGCCCAGGCTACGAGTCTGCAGGGTTACCAGCTGGAACGCTTTGCTCCACTGCTATAAAGGCTATAAATGCTGTGCAGAAAAGTGTTGGAATCCTCTCATGGCATACTTGGAAGATTGCCCTTCGGTGTACCTGGCGTCCTCTGTGATTCCTCGCCACTGAAAGGATCAGTCAACTTGGATAGATTTCGGCATCTTCCGTGGAATGAACGTGGTAGCTCTCTCTCTCTTTTAGGCATTTATAAACCTCTCTCAGCACTGCTTTGGAGTTTTTAGTGTAAAAATAATGCAAATATTATGTCAGGTTTGTTCCTGGACATTTCATAGTTTTTGATGCTACTATAAAGTAGTATTTTTAAGTTTTAATTTGTAATCGCTCACCCTAATATATAGAAATACTATAATTGACTATACAAGACAAAATAATAAATTCCTGTTCGTCAAAGGTAATAGCTTCTGTTCTTCAAAATACACCACTAAGGAACGAATGGGCAAGCCACAGAATGGGAGAAAATATTTGTAATACATATGTCTACAAAGGGCTTGTATCTACAACATACAAAGAATTTTTATATCTCAATAAAAAGACACCCCCCCCAAATGTGCACGATATTTGAATAGACAAAAGAAGATGTATGAGTAGTTAATAAGTACATGAAAAAACTGGTTAGTATCCTTAATCATCAGGGAAGCACAAATTAAAACTAAAAGGTGTGGGGCATCTGGGTGGCTCAGTCGGTGAAGCGTCCGACTCTTGGTTTCAGCTAAGTTCGTGATCTCATGGTTCGTCTGTTCGAGCCCTGCATCAGGCTCAACACTGCTGGTGCGGAGCCTGCTTGGGATTCTCTCCCTCTCCCTCTTTCTCTGCCCCTCCCCTGTGATCTCTCTCAAAAATAAATAAATAAACTTAAAAAGAAACTACAATGTGAATCCATTATACACTGGAGCATCTGGACTTCTGATATATTACTAATAATATTGTACAGCCATCTTTGAAAAAAAGTTTGGCAGTTTCTTCTGAAGTTAAGTATATACTGGGGCGCCTGGGTGGCGCAGTCGGTTAAGCGTCCGACTTCAGCCAGGTCACGATCTCACCGTCTGTGAGTTCGAGCCCCGCGTCGGGCTCTGGGCTGATGGCTCAGAGCCTGGAGCCTGTTTCTGATTCTGTGTCTCCCTCTCTCTCTGCCCCTCCCCCGTTCATGCTCTGTCTCTCTCTGTCCCAAAAATAAATAAACGTTGAAAAAAAAAAATGAAGTTAAGTATATACTTACAACATGACTCGGCAATTTCATTCCTATGTATTTACTCAAGAGAACGAAAATAGATGTCCACAAAAAGACTTGTATAGGCGATGTCACAGAAGCTTTGTTCATAATCGTCTAAAACTGGAAACATGTCCATCAACAGATGACTACATAAATAAATCGCAGTATATCCATTATGTAGGTTACTATTCAATAATAAAAAGGAATCTACAGATGCACACAGCAACCTGGATGAATCTCAAAACATTATCATGAGTGAAAGAAGCTGGAAACAAAATAGTCCCTGTTGTGTGGTTCCATTTTTATGGAATTCTTGACTGACAAAACTAGTCTATGTCGGACAGAAAGCAAGTCAGTGGGGGCGTGGTGCTGAGGTTGGTTGAGACTGACTTCAGAGGAGCACGAGGGAATATTTGGGGTGATGGAAATGTTCTATATCTTGGTTGTGGTGGTTGTGGTTATGTGAGTGTATACATCAAAAAGTCATCAAAACAAAGACTTAAAAATGGGTGTGTTTTATCGTGTATGAATTGCACCTCAATTTCAACACGTTTCTAGCAGCCTTTGCAAGTTGAAAGTACTCTCTTGCATCTTCGCTCAGTCTTCTGGGATCAATATTTAGCTAAATCCAAGGTTAATCTCTAAGTGTTGTTTCTCCTTTCTGTGGTGTTTATCCCTCCCTCTCCTCTATGCCTGTCTGGCTTCGGGGAGAACTCATGCGTAATGGTGGAGGAGGTGGTTGGCATGCAGGTCCCTGAGTTCGTACTAGCCTAGGCACAGCTTTCCTTGGTGTTGGTGCCTGGGCGTCCTGCCCGCGACTCTCATCTGGCTGGTCTCTGGGTGTTGGCTTCTGTCCTCACTGTGTACCATGCTGACGCATGTGCTACTGGTGAAACTTACAGTCCGTACTGCCTTTATGGCCAGGACCTGGGGGGATTCCCCATCTTTCTTGTTGCAGATCCTCGTGTGAAGATCAGCCATGATTTCCGTTTGGCTCAGCCTGTTTCCCCTTTGCCACAGCCCTGCCTCTCATCGCTTAGATGTATTTCATGTCTCCACTGAGAATACGGAAGAGCATCTGAGCCACTTCTGTGTCACATGGGAGGTGAGGGACGGTCAGTAGGCACTGTCTTTGGCTTTCTCTCTGCCCTGACACATCACAGGCCAAGGGCACCCAATGAAGTTGGGTCTTTCCACAGTTACCCACAGGATACATAGCACAAGCCTTATTGCAACCCCCTGCCCCAAATACCCAGTTTAATTCTTCGCTATACCACTTACCTACCCTTGCTCAGGACTCAAGAGAATGGGAAAGGCAGCTCATCACTCTTCCTTTAAAAAAAAAAAGGGGGTGCCTGGGTGGCTCAGCCGGTTGAGCGTATGACTTCGGCTTAGGTCATGATCTCACGGTCCGTGAGTTCGAGCCCCTCGTCGGGCTCTGTGCTGACAGCTCAGAGCCTGGAGCCTGCTTCCGATTCTGTGTCTCCCTCTCTCTGACCCTCCCCCGTTCATGCTCTGTCTCTCTCTCTGTCTCAAAAATAAATAAACATTAAAAAAAAAAAAACAAAAAAAAAACCTTTCCCCTTCATCTCTGGGCAGGCTTCTACTTTCCCTTTGTGTGGTGGAGACTTCCCCTACAGCACAATCCTATGGTTCCTTATTTATGGATGAAGTTATTATGGACAGGACCCATCTTCTCATTTCCTACAACAGTAAACTTCTGGGCTTAGCCTTAATGATAGAACGGGGCCAATGAGAGGAAACCAGCTTGCCAACCTAATATCAAGAGATATTTCCAAAAGTTATCTGCAGTAGAGGAATATTTTAGAAATGCCAGAAGAAAAAAAAAAAGACTGGCAACTTTCATGATTCTTAAGTAAAAACAAAGAGTAGAATCAATCCGAGTTTACTGAGAGTGTCTGGACTACCAGGTCACTCACCTCTGGGGGAAGAGGTCCTTAATAATCAGTCACCTGGTTTGAAACATCAGTAATTCAACTCCCTGGTTTTATAGATCAGGAAATGGTAGCAGAGAGGAGGTGATTTGCACAGGGTCATTACTAAGTAGTATCAGTTGGACCCAATGGTCTTGATTCCTGCTCTTGATATCTTTCTCCCACACACCCTTATCTGTTTTGTGGCTGCAAAGCAATTAATAAAGAAGCGTACTTGATGAAGGTTAAGGCACTGGACATAGAAGGGAATGGAGGAAGGAAAGAATAATAGACCATGTTGGGAGCCTAACAAAATGAGTGGTTCCAGGACCACTGTGGACTTTTCTCCAGCAGTGTCCTGACTGTAAGAAATATGTGGGTCTTCTGACAGAGGAGATCACTTCAGAAAACTTTACTGAAGGCAACATGAAAGATTTGCCCCCAAAATGTAGTGCTATATTGGAAAGTTATGGACCATTGGCAAGAATTCTTTGCAAATGTCTAGATTTTTGAAAGCAAGGAGGATGAAGTGAAATTGAGCATATAGCCTAATTTGTACTGTGAAGGAGTAATCTTAGTGGGACATCATAATATGGAGCCTCTTTTGTTCCAAAAAGATTTTTCTGAAACCAGAATGAGATGCAGAATGCAATTATATTTCAGTGGTTGGACGTCAAAATGAAATAAATTGGAGGCTGATTAGTAAAATGACGAACTACGTGATGGTAACATGCTTCCTTTGCATACTGTTTTAGGTATACTATTAACTCAGTAAAGGACTTTTTCATTATGTTTGTGCCGTATCGGGCCAGTTAATTATTTATAAGAATGTGCAGACTAATACTGTAGGGGACCTGCAGGTTGCTCCAAAGTCTCTATGAAACTAGGTTAGCCTGGTCTAACTTGTGTTCTTCTGAAGGCGTTTAAATCTAGTAAGTGACCTGTTTTGAAAGAAACACGAGTTATTTTTTGGGCAGTATACCCTTGTGTTATTAACCTGTGGGCTCCCTCCCCTTTCTTTCGTCATGAGCACTCACACGAATGGGTGCTCAGCCTTCACCATTATTTGCACGGCTTGTTGAAAGAAATGCCCAATAGCCGCTCTGAAATCTGGAGGGTGGATGGGCAGGCGCACCATCCAAAATCCGCCAGACCACGCGTCTCCACCTGCATCTCCGCATAGCGCTGCCAGGTGAGTCCCTTCTCTTCTCTGGGCTTCAGCATCATCACGGTGAAGGGGAGAAGACAGTGCCCAGCTCTGAGGCTTGGGAGGCTCACGTGTGCCTGCTCAAGAGGACTGATTCATCATACGACTGCGCACCGATGCTTTCAGAGCTGTTTCTCCCCACCCTGGAACCCCGTGAGAATGTTCCTGGGTCTGTGGTGTTACCCAGGTTGACTTTAACTCAACAACAGACCTCTGTTCGCTGTGCTGTCAGCTCGGCGCTGCTTGGGAGGGTTACTCCCCTCTTTAATTTGGATTCATGCAATTGTATCTTTTGAGAGATCCTCTCAAGTTGGTCCTTAACTCCTAGATTGTGGGAATGCCAGGGAGAAGCTGCTCGGCTGAAACAAACGGAGACCGCAGAGGCGAAGTAAAAGTTAATGATGCTTAATGTTTTTGTAATGAAACGGAACATTTTCTTTTGCCAGGCCTTGTTACCTACATCATATCTTCTACTGAACAATCACCTAAGTTTCATTGTGTTGCATCAATAAATGATACAGTTCTTTCTAGTCCTCGAGAAACTATGCAAAGAAAATTTTCGTGCGCATGTCCACGGTGCAGGAGTGGATCTGAATTACCTAAGAAAACTATATATAAAATGGTATCAAATACAGTTTTGAAAATGAATCATAACAGTCATACTGGCTGTATACTTTTCTGCATAGTGTTTCCAACTGCATTCCTTCTGGCACAGTCTTCCTACTCTTTGTGACAGTTACGAATATACAACTTTTACGTGAGTCTCATATCGCTTCCTTCCCAATGCACACACAATATTAGTGGCTGCTTTTTGCCTTACCATTGCATCACAAATGTTTTCCCATATTACGATATTATCTTCTTGTTTATGGTTTTAAAGGGGTGGATACTGTTCCATTTGTTGCTTGTGTCATAGCTCTCGAACACTTCCCAGTTGTTGAGCACTTAAGTTGTTTCTGTTTTATACATTATTCATAATGCAACTATTATTTTTCACCCATAGTGTCCATCTTCTCTTAAATTGTTTTCTTAGGATAACTTCCCAGCAATGAGATGACTGTTCAAAGAATTTGAACAACTTTTTAATTCCTGATCTATCGCACTGTATTATACTGCCTCCTTGGGCATTCTATTTTTTAATTTTTTAATGTTTATTTATTTTTGAGAGAGAGAGAGAGAGAGAGAGAGAGAGAGAGAGAGAAAGAGAGCAGGAGAGGGGCAGAGAGAGAGGGAGACACAGAATCCAAAACAGGCTCCAGGCTCTGAGCTGTCAGCACAGAGCCCAACGTGGGGCTCGAACTCTAGAACAGTGAGATCATGACCTGAGGTGAAGTTGGATGCTCAACCTACTGAGTCACCCAGGCGTCCCTGTTTGAGCATTTTTGAACAGCACTGGGCAGCACTGACTGGGGATGGTCCTTACGCTGGACATTTATGGGTTCGTGGATGTATAGTCTTAAATTGGAACACAGCTTACCCTTGGGGTTATTTTAATGGGAAAACCTATGAAGAGGCTAGGACCGAACCAAGGCAGAGGTTTCTGAGTTTGGCTTTTTGACTCATACAATTGATTCTGTCATTTCATGACACTTGCCACCTCATTATGTCTAAGCAGTGAGTTATTTCGTTGTGTGTGTGCAGGTGTGGGCAGAACTTCAAATGCTAGTCCCATTAAAATTGTGAGAGAGAGATGTGCTGGACGAAAAGTATCCCATAAATGTGACCCACATGTGGCTGTTCAAGAAACTTGGAGTTATGGCAATGTGGTACAGGCAGACGTTCAAAATCTGTTGCAGGAGCCTGTCAGGTGTCGTATACGAGTGAAACGGCAGGGCTGGGTGATACAGGAGGTCAGGGACAGGGTGACGTGGGGAATATGGGCCTTATCCAGGAATGTGCTGGTACTTGACTCCTTCTGATAGCTTCAACAAAGGAATGCCAGCTCGGTATCTTTAGCACTTCCAATTTTTCAAGAGAGTTTGGAAATCTAAAGTTTTAGGTGTCTTGGTCCATTTGGGCGACTGTAACAAAACTACCACAGACTGGGTGGTTGACAGACCTTTATTTCTCACAGTTCTGGAGGTGGGAGGTTCAAGATCAAGGTGCTGGCAGGATTGGTGTTGGGTGAGAGCCTGTCTCCTGGTTCCTAGACAGACTTCTTTAAGCCGTGTCCTCATATGGCAGAAGGGGTAAAGGAGCTCTCAGGGCCCCTTTTATAAGGGAACTGATCCCATTCACCGTGAACTCACAGGCCACCAGTTTGTTCGGGTGGCTTTAAAGAGGCACACCTGTAAGGTTCTACCGTGAGCCGTTTCCTTCAAAAATTGTGGTTTTAAAGTAAAAGATATCTTAATAGTTTGATTTGCCCATCATTTACCAAGTGGTACATAGCCCGTGTTCCAAACAATGCGGGCTTCGCCATATTTGAAATGGTGTTGCATTGAATTAATATTATTTCAGATTTCTTCTGGTGACCATGATACAATCGTACCGACCACTGAGTGATTTGCTCAGTCCAGTGGAAAATGTATCTGTCCTGTCAAAACTCTTATTTTCGTCTCTTAAATAATTCATCCCTAATGGTAATTTAAGAAGTCTGTTTAACATACTAAAAAATACCCTGAGAAACACCTTACGTCACCGTTCCTGTGAGGCCAGAATCCAGCACAGCTTAACGGGGTCCTCAGCTCAGGGTGTCACAGGCCGCAGTCAAAATGTCAGCCAGTCTGTGTTCTCAACTAGAGGCTCAGTTGAGGAATAGAGGAATAGAGGAAAAGAAGTCGGCTTCCAAGATCACTTAGGATGTTGGCAGAATCTGCTTCCTTTCTGCTGTAGTACTGAGAACTTCAGTTTTCTGCTGTCTCCTGGAGGCCGTCCTCAGCTCCCAGCAGGCTGGCCACAGTCCCCTCCACGTGGCCCTCTCCATAGGCAGTGTGCAGTGTAGCAGCTTGCTCTTCAAGGCAAGCAGGAGAATGAGAGCTTTCATTTCTAGCATGACTGAGCCTTACACAGGATGCCATCATCGTGGGATTCCTGTCCAGTCACCTGTGCCCTACTCTGGTTAGGAGCAAGTCACGGGTCCCACCCACACTCAAGGGGAGGGATGATACAAAGTCAAGAACACAGGAGGAGGGACCATAGGGGTACGGTAGAGTCTGCCCACCATAGGATTTCCAGTGCCCTAAATACTGCCTGGCGCATAGTACACAGTGAGTGCTGGTAGTTGATTGAATTAGTTGCAGCCATACTTTTTGAACCACGTATTGCTATCTTTTTCCCAAGTCTGTGGTTTATCATCTGGTTTTATTTATTACACGTTTTGATATGTAGGAAAGGTTAAGTTTTAATTTAGACAAATCAACCAAATTTTCCCTTGGTTTGTTACGTTACTTTACAACTCAAGGGGCCCTTCTCCTATCTAGAGATCAGATAAATATTTGCCTCTATTTTCGCCTAGATTTTTAATGATTTCTTTATCCTTTTTTTTTTTTTTGTTTTTTACATTTAACTCTGACCTATCTAGGGGCTATCTAGGGGCGCCTGGGTGGCTTGGTCGGTTAAGCGTCCGACTTCGGCTCAGGTCATGATCTCACGGTCCGTGAGTTCGAGCCCCGCGTCGGGCTCTGCGCTGACAGCTCAGAGCCTGGAGCCTGTTTCAGCTTCTGTGTCTCCCTCTCTCTCTGCTCCTCCCCTGTTCATGCTCTGTCTCTCTCCGTCTCAAAAATAAATAAATGTTAAAAAAAATTTTTTTTTTAACTCTGACCTATCTAGTAGGTTTAGAACTAGAGGGAGAGGTGTAACATGATACAGTGAGTAATCCTTTTTTTTCTCCACTAATCTTTGCTACCTTATTTAGCTATATTGAGTTATTATATACTTGCTGCTGGACTCTCTATTCTGTTTCATTTATTTGCCATTCTCTTCTTGCTTTAATTACACACTTACAAAATACAGCATTGACAAAAAATTTTTCATTAAAAAATAAAAATTACAGCATCACCAGTCAGAAATGCCAAAGAAGTTACTATCAGACTCATTCAGTGTAATAATTAGGTACGTGGTCTAAGCTGTTGTAACAGAGAGACTGAAAATACAGAGGCTCAAATAAAATTGAAGCGTTTTGGTATTTTGTGTAACTGTGCAAAGCTATGTGTAGTCCAGAGCTACGAGAGGCAACCCTTCTCCACCATCATCTAGGGACCCAGGCTCCTTCCACCCCATAGCTGTCCAGCCCCCAGGGCGCTGTCCTGGTGTGTGTGGGCATAGCTGTCTCACCCTTACATCCATGCTCCAGTCTATGGAAAGGGAGTGGTGGAAGTCCTGGGAAAGTGCCTTGGCCTTTGAGCTCATGAGCCAGAAATGGCGTATTATTTTTCCTTGCATCCCTTTCATTTAGACTAAACCATGTTATAAAGAAGATGTGGTGTGTATGTATGTGTGTGTGTGTGTGTGTGTGTATGTGTATATATATGTGTATACACACACACAATGGAATATTACTCTGTGATAAAAAAGAGTGAAATCTGCCATTTGCAATAATGTGGATGGAAATAGAGTGTATTAAGCTAAGCTAAATAAATCACAGAAAGACAAATATATGATTTCACTCATGTGAAGTTAAAGAAACAAAACAGATGAACATAGGGGAAGGAAAGGAAAAATAAGATTAAAAACAGAAAGGGAGGCAAATTATAAGAGACTCTTAAGTACAGAGAACAGGGGCGCCTGGGTGGTTCAGTCGGTTAAGCATCCGACTTTGGCTCAGGTCATGATCTCACTATTTGTGAGTTCGACCCCCGCGTCGGGCTCTGTGCTGACAGCTCAGAGCCTGGTGCCTGCTCCAGGTTCTTTGTCTCCCTCTCTCTGCCCCTCCCCCACTCACAATCTGTTTGTCTCTCAAAAATAAATAAAACATTAAAAAATTAAAAAAAAATACAGAGAACAAACTGAAGGTGACTGGAGGGGTATTGGGCAGGGATTGGGCTAAACGGGTGATGGGCATTAAGGAGGGCACTTCTTGGGATGAGCACTGAGCGTTACATGTAAGTGATGAATCACTAACTTCTACTCCTGAAATCATTAGTACACTGTATGTTAACTAACTTGCATTTAAATAAAATTTAAAAATTAAAAAAAATAGGCTAAACCATGTTGCCACATCCACCTTCAAGAGAGGTTAGGAAATATGGTATCAAACTGGGCGGACATGGATTTGGCTAAAATTTCGGAGGATCTATTATTGAACAGAAGGAGAAGGGGTATCAAGGACAGCTAATGGCCTTTGCCCCAGTCCAGGATCCATAGCTACAAATAACCGTATTTAACAGGAAAAGAATGATCATTTTTGTCAAGTGAAAAATCAGCCTCTGGATATGACCATAAAATACAAATATGTCCTGGTTTTTGGTTTTAGATGGCCAGTAACCCGTGTGCCAGGTAGCAGTCTGTGCCAGTCTTGAATGCCAACAGGAAGTCACTGGACAGCAAACCTCTTCCAGGATCACAACTGGGCTATTGAAGTAACTCGAAAAAGAGGAAAAAAAGAGCTGAGGCCATGGCAAGAAGAAACCGAGTTCGGTCTACCTCTCCTCCAGATGGAGGCTGGGGCTGGATGATTGTGGCTGGCTGTTTCCTTGTTACCATCTGTACTCGGGCAGTCACCAGGTAGGTGGGATTTTCTTCTAGATTTATTAAGATGATCTGGCTTGTCTTTTCTTCTAAGTCTGCTTCGTTCTATTTCTGAACCTCTCATTGTGAAAATATCTGTGTATATGTACAGGGTGTGTGTGTGTGTGTGTGTGTGTGTGCGCGCGCGTGCATTTCCTTTGCTTGGATATCTTTTTCTTTGCGAGGAATGTGATTTTCTAATACCTGAAAGTCCTGGATAGTGGTGTCTTCTATAATATCTGGCACATACACCTGAAATGTGAGGACATTTTTAGACTAAATGTTGTGGCTATTCCAGCCGTTTGTTTTCGTAAACAGCTCATCTCGGAAAAGAAAAATACATAAGGTCAAAACAATCCTTGAAAACCTCTTGGCTCACCAGATACTGAGCTGTTGGAAAGCTTAATACCTAGAATTTAAATTCTTCTGCTTCCTTTTACATTTGGCTGGAGGCTAAGTTCTAGGTTGAAGGAAAGTAACAGCGTAAGTACAGGCTTCTCTCATTCTTGTTCATTTCTCCTCGTTCTTTTATCCAAGGCCCTATTGTTGAATATGCTTAAGTTAAACCCATGTACATTGGGACTCATTCATCTCACTTATACTTGGAGTAAATGTATGCTTGAGGTCTGCATGTGCTAGCTCTTCCCTCTACTTATGCCTTCATTGAAGTAGAACTCTTTACTCTTCTCTGGCAGCACACCCTTAGCAGTGACCGAACGTAATTTGCCCTGTAAACTTTATTTGATGACATCATCAATAAAAGCATCAGTAACAAATACATAACGCAGGAAATAAGCAGGCTCTTTGTGTTTGGTAAAATAAGAGTTGGTTGATTATGTATCATAGAAACCTATAGATTTGTTTAACATAATATGGTATTGGGTCTGTTTTTTTTTTTTTTTTCCATCTCTATCATGGGTCTTGTGTTGTGGGTGTGAGGAGTCATAGAGTTAAAAAGGAATCTTTTGGTTCTTACATGTGGAAGCTCCCATCATTTCCAACATGGAAAAGTTCTGGAACTGACTTCAGTGCTTTATAAGGAGGTTGATATCTTTATAAGGAGGTAGTGGAGTCTTCGTGACCCCTTTATTTATTTATTTATTTATTTATTTATTTATTTATTTATTTTAACGTTTATTTCTTTTTGAGACAGAGAGAGAGCATGAACGGGGGAGGGTCAGAGAGAGAGAGAGGAAGACACAGAATCTGAAACAGGCTCCAGGCTCTGAGCCATCAGCACAGAGCCCGATGCGGGGCTTGAACTCACGAACCGTGAGATCATGACCTGAGCCGAAGTTGGACGCTTAACCAACTGAGCCACCCAGGCGCCCCTCATGACCCTTCTTAGATGGAATAGTTTTATATATCCCCACGAATAGATTAGGACACTGGTGCTAACATAGGTTAAGTAACTTACCTACAGTTTTGGTCTAGTGGGACAGAACTGGACTGGATTTCTAGTCTTTTTTACTTCTTGTCTTGTTTACTTGCCATTGCATGTGCGCATATAATCCACCAACTCTTTCCAACACAAACCAGATTATCTTCCTACCTCATTATTTCTCACACATGCACCGTATCTGCCCCATCTTCCATACACATGTATATATTCACACACATATCCTCTGTTAGTGCCTTTTCATTGTGAGAAGTGACTACTTCAGTCTTCACCTTTGTTCTGCTCTAAGATGCAGGCACTTTGAGGAAGTTCTGTGGCCAGTTCCTTGTCCCCTGAAACACTCTGCACCTTATCCTGTAGAACAGTGTGGGATCACCAGACGTAGGTTTTCTAAAAATTGCCTTGGTGATGGAATCGCTGTCTTAAGATCTTACTTCCTAATCTCCATATGGTTGTCACACCAGTGATGAGAAGTCATGGTGCCAGGGGACGGCTGTTTCTAAATTCTTCTAACGGAGGCTCTCTACCCTCCTTGTCCTGTTGGCAATTAGTCATGTTAGTTGTCACCCCAATTCATGTACAAACAACTGCACATTAAGGCTTGGAGACATCTGGATTGTTTGAGTGTTGTACTCTGAAACTATGGAAGTGACTTGGGGCAGGTGTCTGTAGAAAATTGAGGACTTACCTCAAGGACACTGATTTCTTGATGGTCTTTTATGCTCATTGGCATCTTATATGGCTTGTCTTGTTTGGCAGGACATTGAATCTCATTTTTTTTTTTTCTCAATCACAGTGGAATTGCTGTGGAACCCATGACTGTCACCCAAGGCTGAAAATCTTGCATATTTTTTTCGGTTGTATCCTTAAGTTTTCAACTTCAAGTTAATGGAAATCAAGTTCCCTAATATCTAGGTATACGTTCATTGAGGACAATGCTCTATCTAGGTGTTTTCCAAAAATACAGAGATGCTGGAACACCGCCTGGTAGGCGCGGGCACAAATAACTGAAATACAAATCCAAATGGGCTAAGTATACATCGGATAAAAACAGCGTGTAAAATAACGCTGGTGAGAGAGGGGTTAATTCTGATCTGGGAGTTCAGGACAGCTTTCAAGAGACGTTGTCCCTGGAGTGAAGTCTTGAAGAGTGGATAGTATTTGGCCAGGAGGAAATGAGAGGGAGAGAGGTTTCAAGCTACATTAGGTGCATGTACTTTATCTGCTTTCCTCACTTTGTGATAACAGTGGGCAGTCCCCCTTCCTGAACTGCTAAGGGTTTAGCCAGAAACCAGAAGAGCGTTGTGGCAGGTAGCAAAGACCTGTTCTCAGAGGTTAATGGGAGAGGCTGAGAGGGGCATAGCTGAGCCAAATTAAGTTTAGAGGAGAAAAGTGCAAAGGCACGGCCAGCATTGGAACTCAGTGTCGTGAACAGGCAGCAGCCAATAGGACTGGAGATAGGGCCAAGGAAAGCAGCCCCTAGGGTGATTTGTCAATTCAGAGGATCAGTGCCTATTCTGTTGTGCAATTAAGTCTTTTTTTCCCTGTTTAAACTGTATACTTAAAAATTAAACCATACTTCCAGGTGCTAAAAATTTGAACAATACAGAGATACATAAAATAGTCTTTTTTCTCATCGCTTCCTGAATGTCAGTTTCACTGCCCAAAGTTAACCTTGTTATTAGCTTCTTCAGGTGTGCCCCCCCCAATTTAAGAACCTTACATCCATCTGTAAAGCATATTATTATTCTTTTCCTTGACACCAATAGGATCATACTGTACACACTGTTTTGAACTTATTATTTTTTGCTTAATTATATCTCTTGGAAGTATTTCCATATTCAGCACATACAGCTCTACCTCACTGAAAAAAAACAGCTTAAGATTCCATCACAAGGATGTGTGCATAATTTATTTAACACATTTTGATTGAAGGACTTATATTGTTCCCTGGGTTTTGATTTACAAACAATGCTCCATACAGTCATGATCCAGACCACTTTAAAATCAACTTTCAACTCTTGCCTTGTAACTGATGATGCCGCCTTACACGTAAAGTTTACATAAAGCTCGAAGTTGTCTAGGCTATTACAGCCGTCATTCTCATTTATTTATACTCTCTGTTCATTAATGTGTGTTGAGTACTTATTTTTTGCCTCAAGATATCTTATTACCAAACACATTCTCTATTTCAAGAATCACATTTCATCGTGAAATTATGTGACATTCTGTTTGTGAACTGACAGCTTGAGTTGGAGTTGATGGTTGAAAAAGCAATACTTGATTTGAATGTTCAAAGAAAACCTCCAGCTGTAAGACCTAACTTTTCTCAGGGCACCTGGGTGGCTCAGTCTGTTGAGTGTCTGACTCTTGATTTCAGCTCAGGTCATGATCCCAGAGTTGTGGGATCGAGCCCTGCGTCAGATTCTGCACTGAGCTTGGAGACTGCTTAAGATTCTCTTTCTCTCTCTCCCTCTGCCCCTCTCCCCCACTCACTCTCTCTCTCTCAAATTAAAATAATAATAAATAAAATAAAAAATAAAAGTAGTACATGCTCATCAAAAAAAAAAAAAATCAGAAAGTAAAAGGAAAACAAAAGTTCTATAAAAAAGAGCACCTGGGTGGCTCAGTTGGTTAAGTGTCTGACTCTTGATTTCAGCTCAGGCCATGATCTCATGGTTTGTGAGTTCGAGCCTCACACTGGGCTCTGTGCTGACAGAATGGAGTCTGCTTGGAATTCTTTCTCTCCTACTCTCTCTCTGCTCCCCCCCCTCAAATTAAATATTTTTAAAAAGTTATATTAGGGGCGCCTGGGTGGCGCAGTCGGTTAAGCGTCCGACTTCAGCCAGGTCACCATCTCGTGGTCCGTGAGTTCGAGCCCCGCGTCGGGCTCTGGGCTGATGGCTCAGAGCCTGGAGCCTGTTTCCGATTCTGTGTCTCCCTCTCTCTCTGCCCCTCCCCCATTCATGCTCTGTCTCTCTCTGTCCCAAAAATAAATAAAACGTTGGAAAAAAAATTTTTTTAAAGTTATATTAAAAAAAGACCCATTTTTCTTGACATCTTCTGGATCCAAATTAACTTAGTTGCAGTAGATGTCTAGAGTCCTGTGGAATTGGGGATCTCTTTTAACAATGGCTGAATTCCTATAAATAGTAGCTAATGTTAGCTGAGTACTTGTTCTGTGCTGGTTAACATTGTTCCAAGCACCTTTCATTTATTAAATCATTTAGTCCTTGAAACAACACACAGAGGTCGAATAATGTGTCCAGAGTCACAAGGGTAGTGAGTAGTACTGCTTTTAACTACTAGGCTACACTGGCCAGTGGATCACTTCCACA
This sequence comes from Herpailurus yagouaroundi, assembly GCF_014898765.1. Taxonomy (NCBI): domain Eukaryota; kingdom Metazoa; phylum Chordata; class Mammalia; order Carnivora; family Felidae; genus Herpailurus; species Herpailurus yagouaroundi. The sequence goes on along the minus strand of NW_024412404.1, from coordinate 30,753,326 downwards.
TTGATGCACTGGATGACTTCATCAACTGGAGAACCATCTTTCCCAAATACCAGATGTTGTCAACATCTAGCTCTATAGGAGCCAGAGAAGAAGTTTTATTTTTTAAGATTATTTTTTCTTAAAAAAAATTTTTTTTTTAATGTTTATTGATTTTTGACAGAGAGAGAGAGAGAGCTCAAGTGGTGGGGTGGGGGGTGGGAGGTGGGCAGAGAGATAGAGAGACACAGAATCCCAGCAGGCTCCAGGCTCCGCACTGTCGGCACAGAGCCCGACACAGGGCTCAAACCTGTGGACTGTGAGATCAAGACCTGAGCCCAAGTCGGATGCTCAACCGACTGAGCCACCCAGGCGCCCCAAGATTTTTCTTTCTTTTTAAGAAATCTCTACACCCGACAAGGGGCTCAAACCCACAACCCCGAGGTTAAGAGTCGCATGCTCCATCAACTGAGCCAGCCAGGTGCCTTGAGAAGAATTTTATAGCAGAGTGGCAAGACGGAGATACTAGGCATGTTGGCCCCTTGAGGGAGAGTATCTTTGAGAATGGTATTTCATACAGATGACACTTGCATGATAATTTTGTTTCCTTATTCTTAGGAACAGAGCTTATCAACCACTGAAGGATGATACTTGCATGATAATTTTGTTTCCTTATTCTTAGGAACAGAGCCTATCAACCACTGAAGGATGTTAGGAGTTGTTTGCTACTGAGCATGATCTAATGAATGCATTATGACTGATCCAGTTATGCTGATCAAACTGCTTATTTCAGAAATGAGGAAAAGAGACTCTGAGAGATTAAGAAGCTTTATCCAAACTCTCAGTTACTCAGTGTGAGGATCAGCGATCAGGACCCAGCTTTCCTGACACATCAGATGCACAGATTTTCCAAAGGACAATAAAAATTATTTCTGGAGTGAGAAGCACGTGTGCTCCCGATAACATTTATTTTCTTTAAGGTCATGCCTGTGTTTAGAAGCCATAAATCATGGAACTTTACCATTTGAAAAGTACTTTTTTCCCTTTTGAGAACAAGTAAGAAGTGATCCTTGTTTTTTGAAAGTCACAGTCAATCAGAAGCATGTTCATGGTTATTAAATTTTGCCTCTGGCAAGCCTATTCACATGGTTAGATAAGAATCTCGGGTATTATTTTTGAACTTTGCATACCTAAAGTTTGACTGATATGACTAATCAGGTCAGTTAAGAAAACCATCAATCAGAAAACTAAACAGCAATAAAACAAGATAAAAAAGTTACAAGAGACAAACATAGTCGCACAAATATGAAATCCCTCAGAATGATTTAGTGAAGAGAAGAGACCGGCGTACCATCGCAAAATGTCTTCTCATCATCTGGGACCCTTTTTTCTTAGTCACCCCATGTTCTTTCCCACCTCTAGCTTCGGGATCTTCCTCCTACTGATACTTCATTCTGCCAGCTTATGAACTCAGATTCTTCACATCTCTACTTCACCTTATCTGGCTCCACGTTCCTGGTCAGCCACCCTCCAGTCTTCCTCTTCCCTTTCTCATTCATGTCCTTGAAGTTGCTGTTCAACCTTTTTTACTTCCTTCGCTTCTAGTCACTTCTTTACCAACGCTAATCCTTCCTTCCTTCTTTCTTTCCTCCCTGCGATACCTTGAACCTTGAACAATATTTAATGAACACCCAGGTAATGATATGAGAGCCAGTGCAGACATGGTCTTTGCTGTGACAGAGCAACAGTCTAGTGGAGAATACAAACCAACGCAAAGGGAATCGCCATATCCCTGTAGTGTGGTAGGTGTCCCGCACGTCACGTAAACACTTACGAGAGGTATTAAGCCCAGACTCAGGTTGTCAGGGAAGCCTTCCTGGAGGAGTTGACCATTAATGTTTATTTTTGAGAGCGAGAGAGAGAGACAGAGCATGAGCAGGTGAGGACAGAGAGAGAGGGAGCCCCAGAATCTGAAGCAGGCTCCAGGCTCCGAGCTCTCAGCACAGAGCCCGACGCGGGGCTCAAGCTCCTGAACCGTGAGAACGTGACCTGAGCCGAAGTCTGATGCTTAATCGACTGAGCCACCCAGGTGCTCCTGGAGGAGTTGACTACTATCTTTAGACTATAAGAATGAGGGCAGCTGAGAGAGCAGCCTAGAAAAGAAGAAAACTCTTTAATGCTCAGAGGTGTGAAAAAGTATGGGTGGTGTGTTGAAAGTGATGGAAATAAGTTCAGTCTGGCTGAAATGAGGAATGCATGGTGTAGGTTAGGGGAAACACCGAGAAGGGTCAACTCCTGCGGGGTCTCAGAAGTCATGTTAAAGAGTTTGAAGCATCAGGATCTCTTTCGTGTTCTAGTAAGGTCACTGACCATTGCATATAAAATGTACAGAAGGCAGCCAAGTGTGAATTCAGGGAGATGAGTTAGGAGGGTTTGGGCTGCAGTCCAGGAGAGAGGTATGGGCATGAATTATGAATGATAAGGGGAATGGAGAGCTGTGGAGGCATTTGAGAGCTATGTATAAGGTAGAATAAAACCTGACCATAGATTAGATCAGTGGTTCTCAACCAGGCTGATTTTGACCTCCAGGGGACAGTGGGCAATGTTTGGAGACATTTGGGGGGTGGAGGCCAGGGATGCTACCAAACACTGTATGATACACAGGACAACCCCTAAAACCAAGAGTTGTCTTTGTTAAAGATGATGGCCAAAATGTCAGTAGGACTTGGGTTGAGAAACCCAGGCTAACGATCACTTAACTATTTTGATAATGAGGCGATGTCTATGAAATTATTATTCTCTTTTAAGTTTATTTATTTATTTATTTTGAGAGAGAGAGAGAGAGAGAGGGAGAGAGCATGCATGTGCACACACGGGCAAGGGGCAAATTTAGAGGCAGAGAGAGAATCCCAAGCGCTCTCTGCGCTGTGAGTGCAGAGCCTGAGGTGGGTCTCTATCTCACAGACTGTGAGGTCATGACCTGAGCTGAAATCAAGAGTCGGATGCTTAACCACCTGAGCCCCCCCCCCAGGTGCCCCTTCATGGAGTTTTTAATTTGCTCTTCGGTGTTCTTACTAGCATGAGTTTACCTTTCATCTTTACATCCTGCAATCCCCGTTTTGAACACAAACGTGAGCGTTGAACTCATGCAGAATCACTGGAGCTCAGGCACGTGTATGTATTTCATTTTCACCAGAACAGGGGAAACCCTGCACCAAAAACCAAAACGAAACAAAACAAAACGACCTCCACCGTTTTCACTTCGTTTCTTGATGCACTCACTTTCTGTCAACATTCTCTATCTTCCACTTCCTGATGAATAAGGGAAGACAGAGAAGGAAAGGGAAAGGAATGGTGGGTAGCCCTACCTTTCTTTTTTCCTCCATGTCATGATTTTCAGCGTAAGTGGTTGGCTAGTAAAATACAGAGACATAACCTGAGTCAGAGAGGATATAGGAATCCTCAGTGCTTTGTGTTTCCTAGAACACTGTTGCTTGCTTTCTGCATTTGAAACAAGTTCTGATTTGAAAGGAAAGCATGGCCTCTCTCAGGAGTGAGAGCCTTCCTCCCCCTACCCCCATGCTTACTCAGTTGTCAATGTAACATAACTTGCACACACTCTGAGTCTAACCCAACACCCACACATTGTGAGTCTGCCAGAGTTTATGTGTCTAATACCACACGTGTCCATGGGAAGACGGAGAGTCGCAAACACACGTGGTGCGTGTATCTCCTCTGCTCGCGTGCATGCCCTGTTGCTCCTTTGGACTTTACTTACAAAACATGAATTCAGAGATGAACGTGTTAGAAATTTTAAGACCGTGACAGCTGAAATTCTGTGCTTCTGAGTGCCAGATTCTGTGCGATTGCAGAGGATGCACGCTGGGAAAGCTGGCCCTGCCTAACACAGTTGTCCTGGTTCTACCTGATTCTCCTCCTTCTTTTTTCTCCATCACCCACCTTCACATCTAGCAGCAACTGGAAAGGGCTGGGGAGAGAAATAACAGGTTACTGCGGGCTGCTGAAGCATGATGGGTTAGACGGTAGCCCTATCCAGAGAGACGACCTCCTATCTCATCCTCACCAAGACCTGATCCTTCCCTGGCTGTAATCGAGTACTAGAAGCTCCTGCCCTGAATTGGGAAACTTGCTAATCTGTATGACATTCATTCAAACTTGTACAGTGATACAAATCATTGCTCTAAAATCACTTACATCTTTTTTTCCTAATTAATTTTTCAGTGTAAAGTTTCTCTGTCTCTGTATGTCTGTCTGTCTGTCTCTCTCTCTCTCGTGATTATTTATAATGTCACCATTCACATATAATGACTGGGTAATTTTTTGGTTTTTTCTCTATTTATATGAACTATGATTTTATCAAAATAAGCCTTTACTATATAAACTACTTTGTTTTAATTAACATTGTATTGTGAATTTTTTCCCAAATCAATAAATACATATCAAATCATCATTTTTTAACACCTAAAAATATTTCATTTTATTGATGTCAAAATGTACTTAGCCAGTCCCTTATTGATGGGCAAATAGGTTGGTTACAATATTTGGCCTTTATAAATAGTTCTTTAAAATATATCCTTTTATGTGTATCTATTATTACTATTATTATCATCATTTGATTATTACCTTTTGTTAAAACCTAGAACTGAAATTGCTGGGAGAGGAGATGTAGAACTCCTTTTTTTGAGAGAGAGAGAAAGAGAGAGAGCAGAGGATGGGCAGAAAGAATCCCAAGCCCCAACATGGGACCCGATCCCATGAATTGTAAGATCGTGACCTGAGCCAAAATCAAGAGTGGAATGCTTAACTGGCTGAGCCACCCAGGCACCCTGAGAGATGTATAATTCTTAATTGTCAAATTTTAACTTGTGTATCAACCTCTTAGAAGTCACAGATGTTGGTGAAATATGAAGATAAAAAAGAACCCATATTTTTGACCTGCCATATTTCCCGTAAAACCTTCCCTACAGCGGTGATCCTCATATCCACTTGGCTTCAGCAGCCCTTCTAGTGGATGAACATTCTTTCTCATCCTTTAGAGTGGCTCCGTAGCCATTGGGCCATTCTGACTTCCTACCTACTATGGTCCAGCAATGTACCACTGAAAACCAATTAAACCAGCTGAACCAGAATTTGAAACTGTGGTTTTGATCCATGCTCATTCATTTTTTTTTTTTTTGTATAAAATTCTTGCACTGTATTTTTCAGATGTATTTCCATTTTTTTTGTGGAGTTCCAGACATACTTCACTCAGGATTATGCACAAACAGCTTGGATCCATTCCATTGTAGACTGTGTGACCATGCTCTGTGGTGAGTATCACCAGGGCTAGACAATTATTGGTTACTCTTGAACTGTACGTGACACTGGCCTTCCACTGCTTCTGTTTACCAGCTTTTTATGAATAGAAGGGCTTTGCTAAAAGTTGGCTAAGACTATATAAAAAGAAGAGACCGATCCTACCTTCAGCCAAACCCAACCAGACCTGCCCTTGGAATTAATGGTCTTCGCTGAGGGCAGATAGAACAGGTGATTAACACTCTCAAAAAGACATACTATTTGGTGCTCCCATATAGAGATAGGGTGCTGGACCTCACAGGACTCATCCTGATTTGGGAAACAGTTAACCATACAGTATATGCTTGACCTCTCTTTGCTAAATGCTATGGTCCCTCATTCTCCAGTCATGAAAACGGTCATTGGATCGCACTATGAGCCATTCCTATATGATCTCCTTAAGCAAATGCCAAGAAATCTTGTTCTTATTCTGTTCCCTTCCCAGAGGTTCAAAATGTGGCTCATGGATTTTGTTTTTCATGCGTAAACCTTCATTCTTAGAGAAGTATGAGGGAAGGATAGGATGGTACAGTCATGTGATCAGCACGTTCACCGTCACTATAATTTCATTCAGGAAACCCCAAGGGTACTATAGAGGACATACAGAGTCATCTCAAAATCCATGGAATCTCTCAATCCATCTATGTCGTAGAGGAACGCTAGTCTTGAGATTTTTCTTTTCGAACGTTTTAAACCAAAGTTCTTAAATGAATGTCTTAGAGAGTTTCTGAGATTGGGACAAGTTGGAATGATCTATTTGCAGTCTAGACCCATTTAATCATTTCATTTAAATGAATCCTTAGTATTAAAAAAAACCCACTGTTATCTCTTCAGGCCATGTCTTGTGGCAAAAAGGAAATCCCATATTATTTAATAACTTATAAATAACATCAACTGATTCCACTCTAGGTACTGATTCATACTTATTTTTAGAAAAAAAAATGGACATACTCAGGAATCAGTTGAATTGTGCTGAAATGTATTTCCTTTGTTGGGAGGAATTTGAGAGCAGTTCTGGGATGAAGAGCACGTTTCATGAGAAGGCTAAGTTGACTCTGTCTACTGATAACCCTGGAAGGTCTTAAGGGATCAGAAAATAATATCTTTGGGTTTTCTTTTTTTTTTTTTTTTTGTTAATTTTTTTTTCAACGTTTATTTATTTTTGGGACAGAGAGAGACAGAGCATGAACGGGCGAGGGGCAGAGAGAGAGGGAGACACAGAATCGGAAACAGGCTCCAGGCTCTGAGCCATCAGCGCAGAGCCCGACGCGGGGCTCGAACTCACGGACCGCGAGATCGTGACCTGGCTGAAGTCGGACGCTTAACCGACTGCGCCACCCAGGCGCCCCATATCTTTGGGTTTTCTACCCTGTTTTCTTGTTTGTTTTGTTTGTTTTTTTAATCAGGAAGACTATCACTTGGTTTTCAGGGTCATGTTATTAGTCACAGCCTTTGTATGACCATGCCAAGTGAGCCATGTTTATCTTTCTCAGATGACACAGGTGACTCATTTCCCTCACTGTTATCTTTTGGAGAATATTTATTATCCCCAGAAGAGGACTAAATGGCCTTCGGTGACCAACAGGATCACAGTGACTGTGTGATACAGCTGGGTCGTATTAGATGCGGCATTTTAAAATTCAAGGACTGGAGGCCATGCAAGGACTTGAGGCCTGTTGGATCCAGTTTCCATGTACCAGTTTCCATGTTGCTCATCTGGCAACACTAGTTGAGGTCAGGAGATGGAGAAGAGGCTGCAGACACCCACTGGGGGCACTTTTCTTTGAGTTTAGTGTAAGTTTTGTCACTTTCCAATAGCCATAGCGGCAGCAGCCTGGAGAATTAGATATATTCTCGGCAGTTTTGCTCCTTCCTGTTCTCCAGAGATTATATAGACACACTGCCACTGTTTTAACTAGGCAGGAGACATCAGGCTGACGGCTGGTTCTGTCACGTACATTTGAGTCGGGCCCCAGTTTCAACCTGACCAACACAAAATTATACTCCACCGATACCCGAAGAACTTGCTCTTCTGATCTTCGTACTAGGAATGCTGCTCAGCATGAGTTGTTCCATAGAAAGAATTCTCATGCTTTCCCCATGTCTCCTCTGCCATCAGTCTGGGAGGCCCAAGGAGACAGAGTAACAGGGTGAAATAACCCTGAACTTGGTGTCAGGTGCCCTGAGCTATACTTGTTGGTGATCTTGGACATGTCATAGTCCCCTGAACTTCAATTTCTCCTTGGTCTATTCCAGCTTAATTAATATTCTATAAACCTGAAAGCTGGCACAATTATAACACATTGTTAAACCACAAATAGAGTGAGGCCAACCCAAATGTCACTACGGATGTGAGGCATTTTCCTAGATTTTCTGGATTTTGATTTCTCATCCACAGGGTTTCCGAAAGGCCGAAAACAGTACCAGATTGTGGAATGGTCTTTTTCCTTGGCCTTTTCCTGCACAACACTACTGGCCACACAGTGTTGCCTTCCCTTCCCTACTTTCCTTCCCTACTAGTTAACTGTGATAATTATTGCTAATGATGCATGATTAATACTATGTGAAACATACAAGCCACATCCCTGTGTAAGTGGCATGTAATTTAAATAAGGAGCTATTTCACTATTTTAAAAGCACCCCCGAGCCCTGGAATTATGACTATAATAGAATGGAGAAGCGGAGGGCACACGGAAATGCAACTCAGCAGAACCAATCCTAATTCCAGCTTTGCTACTTGTTCTCCGTGTGACCATAGGCAAGTCATTTCCTCTGTCCTCAGTTTCCAAATATGTGGAATGAGCGAGACGGGCTTGATGCCGTAAAGGTCAACCATTCTCTGTTCTGTCAACGCAACACCACAGCCTTTCCACAGTGCCCTCAAGGCCTCTCTGCTGAACCTATTTATTATTGTTTTTGAAGCTCCACTTGGGAGTGTCGTCAGTAACCATTTATCCTGTCAAGTGGGAATCATGCTGGGTGGCTTGCTTGCATCGACTGGTCTCATCCTGGGCTCATTTGCCACCAGTCTGAAGCATCTCTACCTCACTCTGGGAGTTCTCACAGGTAAGGGCTCTTTGTACCGCTTGTCTCCCCACCCCCTTCAGGTGTTGTCAAGCAATCAACAGAACTGTATTCCGTAAAGTAGTCATCTTGTTAGATGCGTAACGTAAAATTTTTTTCATGTTTATTTATTTCTGAAGGAGAGAGAGAGAGCATGAGCAGGGGAGGGGCAGAGAGAGAGGGAGACGCAGAATCCAAAGCAGGCTCCGGGCTCTGAACTGTTAGCACAGAGCCGGGGCTCGAACCCACAAGCGGTGAGATGATGACCTGAGCCGAAGTCAGACGCCCAACTGAGCCACCTGGGTGCCCCATACTTGCATAATTTAGTTGACTTAGCTTATGTCTACCTACCTAGCAGTTAAAAGAGCTGGAAATGCAATTGATTGCACTCCTGGAATGAAAATGTATCACTCCTTCAATTCAGCCACATGATAGAAGTGATTTCCGGCTTCCCCTCTGGTAGCAGTGGATGGCTGAGATTCTGTACTCAGAAGCAATGAGATGTTAGCCAGGGCACCATAAATTTTCAGCAGTCATCATTCTCCCAACATCTTTGCCGAGACACCAAAACACTATCTGCGCTCGACCTGAGTTGCCCCTGCTTTATAGTGAGTGAGGAGCATCATCCAATAAATGGGGGTTTACAGTTTAAAAAAGAAAGCCCCTTATTGTGAAGATTTTTAGATTATGCATTCTCTCTCAATGTGATGGAATTATGCTTTAAAGAATTATGACGAACCCTGCAAGAAGAGAAGTAATCTATGTGCATCCCATAAATCATACCTAAGGGCACTGCATAGCATCAAGGTGGGGTCACTCGGTGGCACTGGAGTGGCATTTTGCCCCATCACTCAGAGGAATGGGGAATAGCACTAACTCAGTCTGGGCCGTAGGGGTAGCATGATCTGGTCAATGAAGGACATAATCTCATAGTGATTTTATAAATCTGGCTCTGTCCGCTTAAAAAAAAAAAAAGGTATCTGTTCCATGTAACCCAAAAGTCCCAACCGCTAGGTGTCCAGTCATCCCAGTTTACCAAGGAGTGCCCTGGTCTTAGCACTGAACATCTCGTATCCCGAAAACCCATCAGTCCAGGCAAATCTGGATCATTGGTCACCCAGCACTGCAGATGGGAATAGGAGCCAAAGGTCGTTCTGTTTTTCCATTTAGATGCCATGAGTTCAAGGTTTTACACTCTTCAGATTTTCTTGACTTAAAAGGAATAGAAACTGAAAATCCTTAAAAGGCTTTCTGCTGACTTTAAGGAATATGTTCAGGTTACTATGTGTACATGCTGTGTTCATACACAAAGTTGGCATGAAGTTTCCCCATTATGTGAAATGATTCTGGAACTTTCATGGGGTCATATATGCTATTTAAACTCAAATTCCATGAGTGGTCCAGATGATCAGAGTTGTGTTTTCATAGGCAGTGAAGAGTTGAAGTAATCCTCTGGATAATTCAAGATAAAAAGAGGTATAGGGTGGGGAGAATAAGTTTCTTGGGTCAGCATTATCTTCGTTTTCTAGTTAATTCAAATTCAGTTCGTGTAATGATTTTTTAAGCTCTTCCTTTCATTTTAATATTTCATATATTAAAATATATTTCATTTCATATATCTATCTATATATATATCTATATATATGACTTTCTTCTTTGGAAGCAAACCTTAAAAAAATATGGCTTTGGAAGCAAACCTTAAAAAAATATGGCAGATATAGATATCTGTAGATATCTATCTATCTATCCATCCATCCATCCATCCATCCATCCACACACACTGTGCTTCCCAAACTATGAATGACTGGTCAGGGAGACTCCTCTTTAGCTTGGTGTAGAAAATAGTTTTAAAAGGGTTTGACAGAAGGTCAGATTCTCTTTAATCCAAATAAGTTTATCCTGAAATATTTTGTTTCACAGTATACCAAAACTCATATACTTCTCTTCATCCTTAGGTCTCGGATTTGCACTTTGTTACTCTCCAGCTATTGCCATGGTTGGCAAATATTTCAGCAGACGGAAGGCCCTTGCTTACGGGATCGCTATGTCAGGAAGTGGCATTGGCACCTTCATACTGGCTCCGGTGGTTCAACTCCTTATTGAACAGTTTTCCTGGCGGGGAGCGTTACTCATTCTTGGGGGCTTCGTTTTGAATCTCTGTGTTTGCGGCGCCTTGATGCGGCCTATTACTCTGAAAGAGGACCCTACAACTCCAGAGCAGGACCACATCTGTAGAACTCAGAAACAAGACTTTAAGCGAGTGTCTCCCTGTGCAACTTTGACTAAAAAATGGGTGCAGACCTGCCTCTGTTGCTCTTTGCAACAGGAATACAGTTTTTTACTGATGTCAGACTTCGTTGTGTTAGCCATCTCTGTTCTGTTCATGGCTTACGGCTGCAGCCCTCTCTTTGTGTACTTGGTACCTTATGCTCTGAGTGTCGGAGTGAGTCACCAGCAAGCTGCTTTCCTTATGTCCATTCTCGGGGTGATTGACATTATTGGCAACATCACATTTGGATGGCTAACTGACAGAAGGTAAAATCCGTGAAACCACAGTCGGCGCCCTACCAGGGGACTCCCAGCTTTGAGATCCCCCTCATCCCCTTACCCTGTACAAAACCCACATCTGAGTGACGTCAATGAGTTTTCAGTATCTGAGGGCAACCCCCCTGCTGTTTCTTCTAGGTAGAGGTTGGAAACCTTTTCCCGTAAAGAGGTAGATAGTAAACGTTTTTGGCTCCATGGGTCATGTGATCACAAGTATTCAGTTCTGCTGTTGTAGCACAAAACAACTATAGACAATATGTGAAGAAATGAGAGTGGCTATGTTCCAGTAGGACTTTACTATGGATACTGAAATTTTAATTTCCCAGATAATTTTCACACGTTGAAATAGTATTGTTCTTTTGATTTTTTGTTCCAACCACTCAGAAATAGAAAACGCTTCTTAGTTCACAGATAGTGCAAAAACAGGTGGTGATCTAGATTTGGCCATGGTTTGCCAACCTCTGTTCTAGACGGTTCAGGATGATGGGTATGTCTAAATTGCAGAAACCTGTGGTAACCACAAGTTCTGGTGACACATTTCATTCCATCCGAAGTCAAGTCAGTGCTCAGGCTGGGTGTTGTGGTTTTAGTTTAAAGACAAAACAAAACAAAACAAGCAAACAAACAAAAAACACAGAGGCTGGCTGGAAATGGAGAGAGGAACAGAATTGAGTCCAGGCAGGGAGATTAGGTGCAAAACTAACACATTATTTATAGCCACACATTTGTGTTTGACCATGCGGATAGCAAATACTTACAGTATGATTTTAGGCTTAGAAACCCAAGTTGTAACAAATCCACTAGGTAGTTTCTTAAGCTAATGCTTACTGCTTGGATTGAAGAAGAGTGAGATACTCAGATTCTCTTCACACTCGAGCTGTGACCTGGGAGAGCAGTCATCACGTGGCTTCTCACATATTATGTCTTTGGTACTTACTCAGTGTCCAACAGCCATTCTCCAGTGCTATGAGTATAATATTTAAAGTTAATTCCAAATTTAATGGCTAAGGAAAAGCGGGAAGAGCTGGGGTCTCTATCTTGACAACTAAGACCACAAGAAGCAACCCCAGTGTAGGTTTGATAGAGGCATCTCTGCTCAGGGGCTATACCAGACCTAAGTTCTTCTGCTGGCTCTGCCCCTTACTATCCCTGTGACCTAGGGAAAATTAGTGACCCTCAGATCTTCAGGGGTCTTCAACTGTAAAACAGGCGAGTGCACTATTTTTCTGTTGACCTCTTAGCGTTTTGTGAGACTCAAATGAGACTGCGGGTTGAAAAACATTTGTAAAGCATAAATGGCCAGGGCTGATACTATACCGAGTCTTTGAAATAATTGGTATCAATGATGAGTTTGGAGCTATAGGGGGAAAAGGTAACGGAAGTACCACTGGGGAGGTCTTGAAAATAACACTTAGTCCTAGTACAAGACTGACATCATCTCTGGCCAGTCATTTTAATGTCTTCATATTCTAGCTTCTCCCTTGTGTAACTTGGGTTATTGACCACATGTGATGTAGCAGACACCAATGGGTGACGTACCTGGAAGCATCTAATATGGTAGACGGCTAGAAAATAGTCTCCTGACACTCGACTTGTTATTTTACAACTATCCTTAGGGTGACCGTATGGGATAGGTAACCTTCCCATTATACAGCTTAAAGAAATGGAGGTTAGAGTTCAGCAGTTAGTAGGTGACAGAACTGGATTCGGACTTCCGTCTTTCTAGTTTTAGAGCCTATTTTGTGCCACACCATGTTTCCTGGGAAGATGAAGTCTTGTGTGTTCCTATACCAAAAGAAAGAGAGGTAGACGACATGGATAACGGGAAGCCTTCTCTATAAATAACTGCAGTGCTTATCGCTGCATGGCCATGGTTCCAAAGCTCTTTGATAGAAGCTGTGCATTCTGCACTCATTCTTGGTCTTCAAATCCACAGGTGCCTGAAGAAGTACCGGTATGTCTGCTACCTCTTTGCCGTGGGACTGGATGGGCTTTGCTATCTCTGCCTCCCAATGCTCCAGAGTCTTCCCCTCCTCGTGCCTTTCTCTTGTACCTTTGGCTACTTTGATGGTGCCTACGTGACTCTGATCCCAGTAGTGACTGCAGAAATAGTAGGGACCACGTCTTTGTCATCAGCCCTCGGTGTGGTGTACTTCCTTCATGCAGTGCCGTACTTGGTGAGCCCACCCATCGCAGGTAAGTTTCCAGAGAGATTCCCCCCGACACTTCTTCCATTTGTCATACCGATGTGAAAACTGTCAACTCGCACGCAGACGATGGGGACTGGAAGTTAAGTTGGGAAGAGCGAAAGGGAAAGGGATTCAAGAGCCACCGAGGTATCATGGGCTCACTTGTATCCTTGTTTTATCATTTTCTTCCAGCCAAGTGGAGACTTTAGCCTACTTGGAAAGAAAAAGTCCAAAATTAGGGTCTTGATTCCATTCCACACTAACGATGGGAGCAGTGGAATGGAGCAGCTGTTCAGGCTTATAAATAAGTCAGGCACATTCAGAGGGAAGTCTGGAGGGAGTACAGGATTCCACTTGGGGAGAGTGGGCAGTGAGGCTGAAATGGTAAGTGGGTGTCATAGCGGAGGGTCTTGAGTGCCAGCCAAAGGAGCCAAAGGGGCCCTATATTCTTAAGAGACTATGGATAGTGTTTTTATTTATTTATTTTTTTTTAATTTACATCCAAATTAGTTAGCGTATAGTGAAACTATAGAATGATTTCCAAACCCAGCCGTTGCTAAAGCAGCCAACTAGGGGAAACTGTGGCTGTTTCACAGCTGCAGATAAAAATTCCTGGTTAGGGGTGCCTTGGTGGCTCAGTCAGTTAAGCCTCCGACTTCAGCTCAGGTCATGATCTCATGGTTCGTGGGTTCGAGCCCTGCATTGGGCTCTGTGCCAACATCTCGGAGTCTGGAGCCTGCTTCAGATTCTATATCTCCCTCTGTCTCTGCCCTTTCCCTGCTTATACTCTCTCTCTCTCTCTCTCTCTCTCTCTCTCTCTCTCTCAAAACTAAATAAACATTTAAAAAATTTCCTGGTCAGTTTAAATTCCGTGATACAGGACCATCTTTTTAGTGCTTCATTTTTTGGAAACTGCCCCCAAAAGGTCCCCCCATCCTCCCTTGGTAGCCAATTTTTGTGTGTACCAACCTTGGAGGGAGCAGTGTGATTCAGTTAAAAAGTCACAGTGCATAAATGAAATTTGGATTCCTGGATCCTTTTTTTTGGATTCATGGCCTTCATTTGGCAAATTAGACATTCTCGTTGCCAGGCATTGGAGGATTAGGGTGTGAGTTCTTACCATAATACTTCTCTTATTTAATTACCGTTAAAATGACAACTCTCTACTCAGTCTCTTTTGTTTGGTGCTACAGAAATGCATAAGCAAATCACAGGATAACTAAAATATTCGAGAGTACTTTGGATTACAGGAAACTTTGTGGGGCTTGTAACAATTTCTGCATACCGTTTTTGACTAATGAAGTGGGTGAAAGGAAAAATCATATACTTTTCCAGAGGATTTTCTTGGCATAGAAGTTTAGAGGAGTTTTTATTTTTTTATTTTTTTTTTTATATATGAAATTTATTGTCAAATTGGTTTCCATACAACACCCAGTGCTCATCCCAAAAGGTGCCCTCCTCAATACCCATCACCCACCCTCTCCTCCCTCCCACCCCCCATCAACCCTCAGTTTGCTCTCAGTTCTCAACAGTTAGAGGAGTTTTTAAAAAAACTTTTTAATCGTAAAATAATTGCCTGCCAAGGTCTAATTTGATGCCATCGATTCCCTGATCATTGTGGCCCATATTTTGCATATCATATGCCCTGGTTCTCCTCAAAATTTAGAGCGGGAATTGATATTGGGATTAATTTGTTGCAAAGGAGCTAAAGAAAAGAAGAAGAAAAAAAAAAGCCATGATTGCAGAATGATATCTTGTGAAGTTTGCGTTGGCCGCATCTAAGATGGCCCAAAGTTCTGATTTTCACTGTATGGGGTACAATGACTGGATCCAGCCGAAAATTTGGATTCTTCTATATCCAGGAGCATGTTAATGTCACTCAAGATAGACAGTATGTGGGTGTTGGGAATACTACCAGCATTTGGTACAATTATATTCTCTTAACACCAGAGATAAGTGATCCCAACATCAATAATTTGATGCTATTTTTATCTTTTCTACCATATTTTCTAGGATTAATAACAATATTTCTTGTGCGATTACTAAGAATGGGACACTCCTCCAAACACTTTACCTAGCGGTGACAATCCATTTAAGAACTTTTCCTAGAAAACAGAATGCATTTTCAGTTGCTGCACCACATTTTTAGATCTGCTTCTCATGTCAAAATTATAATGGTGGTGCTAGCAATCTATTGTTCTTATCCTTCGAAATGATTAGATTTGGGGCACCTGGGTGGCTCAGCTGGTTAAGTGTCCAACTTCGGCCCAGGTCATGATCTCACAGTTCGTGGGTTCGAGCCCCGTGTCAGGCTCCGTGCCGACAGCTCAGAGCCTGGAGCCTGCTTCGGATTCTATCTCCCTCTCTCTCTCTCTGCCCTCCCCTGCTCACACTCTGTCTCTCTGTCTCTCTTTCTCAAAATTAAACATTAAAAAAAAAAAAAAGAAATGATTAGATTTGAGAGTAGGTAAATAATTGAATTGTCAACTCCACAATGTAATTTCGCTGTTGCTTATTACAGGATGGCTTGTGGATACGACGGGCAGCTACACTGCAGCCTTTCTGCTCTGTGGATTCTCAATGATATTTAGTTCTGTGTTGCTTGGCTTTGCTAGACTTGTAAAGAAGATGAAAAAAACCCAGCTGCAGTTCCTGGCCAAAGAGTCTGATCCGAAGCTGCAGCTATGGACCAATGGATCGGTGGCTTACTCTGTAGCAAAAGAGTTAGATCACAAAGATGAGGAATCTGTCGCTGTCGCGGTGTCTGGTTACAACCCCACATGACCAGTGGCCTGGAGCCTGGGAATCTTCAGGGCTGAGAGAGTTGGGACCACCAGACCGTGTGTGTCTCTGAAGCATTTTATTTTGGCAGAAGCACTGCCTTCCGAGGAAATTATTATTGTTTTATTAACGCGTTTGTAGGGGAAAATAGCAAATAACAAAGCACGTTGGACTGGCTCAGAGTTTCCTCATTTGGGATTTGTGCTCACAATTGAACTCACATCTTTCAGGCAACGAGCATCACTCCGTGGAGAATGTTAGGACATAGCTGATGCAGTTAGTGGTAATTGGGGGTAATTTCAAGGCATGACCAAAGAAGATGACATTGGGAAGCTTTGTCTCCAACTCTCTGGCCCTCCATCTTCCTCAGTCAGAAGGTAAAGAGAAACAATGACGTGTAGGTGAGCTTACTTTATGCTTTTTTGGAGAAGGGGGTCTGTAGGAATCACTGCCTTTTGAAGAATCTAAAGTATTCTTCAGTGACTCTGTTTAAAGCCCTGATGAGAATCTCCACTGTGAGGAAGGGTTGGCATCTTCACCTCTCAACCTCCACTGAAAGCCTTCTTCCTAAGACTGAGCCCCTCACCTCTGACCCGGCCCTCACCTCTGTTCCTATCACATATAATAATGAGTTTAGCAGAATACGCCAAGTCACAAGGGTGATTCCTCAGTCTCACCTGAAATGTTAACACCGACACGTCTTTAGAAACAAAGCTTTTATTGAACTTGCACACACATTCCTGTTAGGAACTGAAAAATGCTGGCAGTATTCCAACTGGGCAGGAATTGAATTCTCAAATCAGCAGGGGTCTGATGGGAGTTTTCTTTTCAGACCAGACATTTAGGTTCATCATTACCCAAGAGGGAGGTTTGCCTGAAAAAGATTGTTCTAGAGATATTCCAGAGGTGAGATTCCTTTCTGCCTGTGTTAATTCTTGTTCCAGTGTCCACTGCCCTTTATCTCTTGATGGATAATCGTTCGAAACTTTACGGGCCTCTCCAGATGAATGAGAAGGCTTCAGGGGTTAACCTCAGCATCCTAGCCCTCTCATTAATTAGAGCTTTGTTCAGGCGAGAGGGAGGAGAAGGTTAAGAAGGCTAGAGGTGTGGTATTTTACAGTTCATAGAACTCTTTCACATACCTTCACTCCTTGGATTAGAATAGTTTACTCATTCTCAAGTACTCTATTTTCCTATAGTTTGGGACAATTTCTGACTCTTCAGAGGGAGGGTATCAAAGAGAAGAGAAAGGCCAGAGCCTCCAGCTTGTCTCCAACCGCTTTTAAATCCACAGAGTGATAGCCCTGAATCGCCAAATCGTGTCACACCTGTAAATTAGGAGAAGACTACACAATTGAAAAAGGATTTTAATTATAGAGAAATTTTAAATCTGAACCTGAAAGAAATATTTTTACCCTAAAGGCCATTTAATCCATTGTCCCTCAGGCGGTCTCACAAATGCCTGGTCGGCACTGAGGAGGATCCTAGGTTGACGAAGCGTGTTCACCAAGAGTCTTCGCCTATAACTGGATTATTTCATAAAATTGCATATTAATACATTGCTTTCAGAATGAAATACTGACTTGATTTAATGGAAGAAAACTGTAATATTTCACTGCTGCTTTCCAAAGATAAATTTGAATGTCGCCTGTTATCTTTTTACTTAGCTCAAGAATTAAGTTTTGAACCCACTTACTAGATCATTTGCAATCTACAAATAATACTTGGAAAATATCTGTAAAAAATCAAAGTTATGATGAACTTATGTGTGTTTGGAATAGCACTTTATACTAGATATCGTTTCTTGAATCTTCAAGCCTAAAGATTTTTTGAAATATAAATAGTTCTAAACATTCCTAGACATATTTTTTCCTAGCAGCCAGAGTAAAATTTTCGTTCTCAAGTTCTGCAATATGATTTCTCTGAAGTATTATAAGTGTTCCTGAAAAATGAGTATAGAAACCAGAGCTTTAAAAAATTTGTTTAAAGTATTTGGGATATTTTTACTTTCTACATGCATAAATTTGTATTTTACTTGCCCATTTGGAGCGCAATTTTAGAAAACCATCAAGGAAAATGTAGATCTTAGACTCCACCATTGTATCTCCACAAAATTTTACTGTTAAGGTTCCATGTGCCTATACTGTTTTTTCCAAAAGGGAGAGATTCGTAGGAATGATGTGTTTTGTGGAATCAAGAACAAAATTGTGGTAGGATGATTCTGCATCTTAAATATTTCTTCATATCACTGTGAGCTCTACTTTGAAATTGAGTAGAAAAGCAAAGAAGCTAACTTCTATTGATACACTGTACCATTGGGCCTTTTTTTTTTTTTTCAGATTGTGATTTTACTAGTAGATCAGATATTTATGCTCATATTTTCTTATTTCAAAAGCGTAATAAAATGAGTTTATATTTGTGTTTGGAAACACATTTTTCCCTGTACAAGGGGTTTGGATTGAATGGCGAGTGAGCTTGTCTGGATTATGCTAAAATGTAGCTGGCATATAAAGATGTGGTAAACAATCAAATAATTTACAAAAGCCAAACCCATGTATTGAGTGTTTTCAATGTATTAGCTACTGTGCTAAGCACTTCCTATGCATTGTATTATCTAATCCCCGTAACCTCTATTGTCACCACTTGATAGATGTGGAAGCTGGGGTATCACGTGGCCACTGCACTTCCATTGCCTCCAGGGAAATCCGGTAAAGCCAGGAATCTATCTGATGCTGGACCCTGCCTCCTTCCCCTTGTGCCTATCTGGGTTATCTTATGTGTGTTGAAAAGCCATTTGGAAACAGGCCCTCCCTCGAGAAAAATTTTTTAAAAAACCTTTGGATTATGCTTCAATCTACCAATTCGTATAGATAGGAAGATTCTAGAATGGAAATTTCCAAGAGTTTTCCCAAGAGTCTGGTTCTAGCAAGACCACTACTTCCAGGCTAAGTGGTTTAATTTGCTGTCTATTGATCCAGGCCTCTCTTGGGGAGCGTTTACGTGTGTGTAACAGGGAGAAGGAGAAGGTTGGGAAACATACTTTGTCCCAAAAGAGAGTTCCACCTTCTGCATTACCAGAGTCATGCTTTCTCAGTCAACAGTTGAATTCTTTCTTAAGTGCCTGCACCATTGCCCCTTGATGACGAAGATGGTAATGTCTATCTGGCACTCACCTTCCTCGTCTTAGTGGGTCTAATTCTGAAATTGTTTACTGAGCTGAGCTAGTATGAAACATCAAGGTAGATATCTGAGTTTCTCTTCTCATACTTCAAAGTTCGAGCCTTTATTTTTTTTTTCTAAACCAAACAATAGGTTTTTATACCTGTTGCCAGAGCAGCTACTAGTGAGAGACGACTGGGATTTTGTCCCATAACACAGAGAAATATTTGGTAGGGGGGAATGGGAAAATACTAAATCATGATCAAAAGACTGACATTTAAAACAAAACATTTTATTATGGAACTTTTCAAACGTACAAAAAAAAAGAACAGTAAAATGAACTCGACATAACTACCACACAGCACCTACAATTATCTGTCTTTCACCCTCCCCCTTGATGAACCTATTTGAAATACATTAACATGCTGACAGGGTATGTCTTCCTTCAGCTGCCAAGGAATAACTGAACCTGGCAAGAATAATTTATTCCTGCAAGCAGAGGGTATGGGGTGGTTTAGTATCACCTATTAATGGACCACATTCATTACAAAGCTGATTGGGTCCGCTTTCTTTCTGTGGACTTTGGGCATCCAAGTTACAGGTTAAAATTCTTCCTCTGTCTTTCCCCAGCCCCCACGTGATCTATCCACCTGAAGCTTAAGGAGGTATCATATCAGTGAAAGTGCTTTTGAATTCTGGAAAAAAGTGATGATTATTACTCTTAGTTATTTTAAGTGTCAGCGACCTCTTTCAGGAGTAAAAGCACTATATGTGTATACATACATACGTACGTTTATTTATTTATTTATTCATTTATGTATTTATTTTTGGGAGAGTGCGAGTAGGTGAGGGGCAGAGAGAGGGGGACAGAGGGTCCGAAATGGGCTCTGCACTGATAGGCTGACAGCAGTGACTCCGATGTGGGGCTCGAACTCACTAACAGTGAGATCTGACCTGAGTTGAAGTTGGATGCTGAACCGATTGAGCCCCTCAGGTGCCCCTATTTTTAAGGAATTAATTTATGGCCCACTTAAGATTTAGTTGACATTAAAAGGTATTAAAATTAACATTTTACAAGATGACCCTTGGGGCATTTGGGTAGCTCAGTCGATTGAGCCTCTGACTTCTTCAGCTTGGTTCTTGAGTTCAAGCCCCACATCAGGCTTGCTGTTGTCAGTGCAGAGCCTGCTTTGAATCCTCTGCCCCCTCTCCTGGGTGGCTCAGTCAGTTGAGCGTCCAACTTCAGCCCGGGTCATGATCTCGTGGTCTGTGGGTTCGAGCCCCACATCGGGCTCTGTGCTGACAGCTCAGAGCCCGGAGCCTGTTTCGGATTCTGTGTCTCCCTCTCTCTTTGACCCTCCCCTGTTCATGCTCTGTCTCTCTCTGTCTCAAAAATAAATAAACATTAAAAAAAAAAAAATTTTGAATCCTCTGCCCCCTCTGTCTGCCCCTCCCCCTCTTGTGCTCTCTGGCATGCATGCATTCTCTCTTTCTCTCTCAAAAACAAAAATTAAAAAATAAAAAGGCAACCCTTTTAGTTTTCCCATAAAATTGTTTCGCTTGTGATGGCAAGTTAGGTGTTCTCTCACTAACACGATGACGGGAGAAAAAGAGAGGCCCCAGTGCTAGCTGTGCTGAAGACATATTCTTATTCCCAGATAACTTGTTTCTGCAACTGGCCCTGAGCAGAGTCTGGCTGTGGCTCAGAGTGGGGAAGTAGATGCGAGTGAGGGAAAGGGCCATGTGGTTACCTGAGATTCCATCAGACTCTGAAAGCCTCTGGGTCTAAAATTTGCTGATCCCTGCCCAAGCAGAGGTGGAAGAATTTGGACATCTGACTCTAGTTTTCAAAATTCAACAGGGGAGAGGAGACCCTGTTTTGGAATCACAAGTTACAGGCCTGGTGTGAGCACTGGGTACGCACACCGGAATAGGGCCTACGAGGTCGCGCGGGGTGTAGCTCCCACCTAACTTCCAGACCCACACGTTGGGCTATACTCTCGCTGCTCATTCTACTGCAGGGCCCGGCTCTCCAGGTGCCCTAGGTCATTTCACGCATGTTGATCCTTCACTGTACTCACTTCTCAACTTTTGGGCCACAGTTTACATGTCACTTTCTAGACAACCCATCTTTAACCACTGCCCCATCTAAATTACATATCCACACCATCACCACCCTCATTACTCATTTTCATAACACTGTTCTTTTCCTTTAAAGAATAGAGTTTAATTATAAGTAATACTCATTTGTGCGTTTAAAATGTCATCCCCACAAAACCATAAGCTTTCTGAAGATGGGGATCACAACAACGGACTATTCACCGGTCAGTCCAGTGCCTAAAATGTAGCAGGCACTCAATAGATACTTGGTGAATGAGTCAATGAATGGAAAAAAAAAAAAAATCAGATGAAAACAAGAAGGAATGAAGAAGCTGTTCAAGAGAATTGTAACACAGCATGGATGGGACTGATTGAAGGGTTGGGTTTGCTTGAAATTGCCCTTGTACCCAAAACAGATAGGACATGTTAGATGTTCCCCATTCGGTTGGCCTCAGTAAGACACTGGTGAGAAGTGTTATATGAATAGTAGAGCTCCAGAGCATGGGGTATCATGGGGCAGGTTTGTGAAAGCAAATAAAGGTGGCAAAGAGCAGGGTTGGCAGATGTATATTAAATAACTAAACCTTTCGATTGAGGCCTGAAAGTAAAAATGATGTGATTGTGTTCAACCCAGACAGGCTTACTTGGAAAGCTCGGTTGTGTTCAAGTTGAGTGGAAGGCCCGGGGCTGGGGCAATGCACAAGGAGCCCTGGGACATTAGGAAAAGGTGGAGCACGTGTGCCTCATGCACGAGAAGAGGGGATTTCAGGAACAGGCACCACACAAGCCGCTTTTACTTTACTGGAAAATGACACCAGTATTTGGCCAGGAGAAGTCTACAATTAGTCTTTTGCACAGTCCCTATGGCTGGCCTCTAACTCATAAGACATTACTGAAAATTAGCGTGCTGGCAAATATGTTTAAGAATTGGTGAGAGGAATTTAATCAACTAAGCTATGTATTAAGCGCCTCATCCGGAGTTGATATTGTGTTTTTCTGGTGGGGAATTGAAAATACACGGAACACAGCCCCATGAGTTCAAGTTAATTGCCTAATTGGTAAATTGAAACCATCACCATGAGAACAACACCATGAAGTTGTTAAATGCTGACCTGAGGCTCAGGGCACCGTAAGCAAAGGAGTTAGAAGAGGAAGAATTCATTAAGGGCTGGAGAAATTTAAGGCTGGTCCAAGCAACTCAGGTATAGGACCGAATGGGTTGGAATCGGCCTCTACTCTTTTTTTTTTTTTTAATTTTTTTTAAATGTTTATTTTTGAGAGACAGAGCATGAGCAGGGGAGGGGCAGAGAGAGAGGGAGACACAGAATCCAAAGCAGGCTCCAGGCTCTGAGCTGTCAGCACAGAGTCCGACGTGGGGCTCTAACCCGTGAACCATGAGATCATGACCTGGGCCAAAGTCGGACGCTTAACCAACTGAGCCACCCAGGCGCCCCGGCCTCTACTCTTTTTAAGGTAAGAAGCTGGGAGCAGGGGTAAGGGATGTGGGGCAGCTGCTTCATGTGGCTCTTTGAGGTTCTAGCAGATAGATATCCGAGGCCAATGCAGCACTAAGTTAACACTAACAAATATTCTGATGAAGGGATCCATAACGGTGTCTGGGACTTTGCGGATTGCTGGGATTTGGGGTTGCATTTGGCGTCTCTAATTTGAAAACGGGAATTTTCAGGGAATGGGGTTATAACCCATATACTTCGATGTTCACTTCTCAACTCTGAATAGGAACCATTTAGGGGAGCCTGGCTGGCTCAGCAGAAGAGCATGTGACTCTTGATCTTGGGGTCATGAGTTCAAGCCCCACGTTGAGTGTAGAGATTACTTAAATAAATGAAAACTAAAATAAGTAAGAAGGAATCATTTTGTAAGTTTTCTATCTTAAAGGGTCCACAGCTTCCGGAAGTTTTTTGTTGGTTTGGTTTGGTTTTGTTTTGACATGTTATGCGGTACTGCCATCTGCTGGAATTATGAGACCACCTCCCAGAATTTGCTGACTCCTCCAATTATAGCTCAATTGGACAAGGACAGCCTTCAAATAAACATTGACGTTTATTATTGTTTCCTTCTCCTCCAGCCCCCAGTTCCCTGCTCATTACCCATCCCACGTGTATCTTGCAGCACACATAAATACAGGTATAAAGATGCTATGTTGTATTTTTCAGCATTTTGATTGTCTGGGTCAGTTTTCTGTGTGGAATATCAAAGTTAATATGAACGATGGTTTTTGATTGATTTGACTAAAGATAGCAATTGGTAAATGTAATGTAGAGGAACTGTTTTCTGAGTCTTCTTGTCTTCCTTAGGAATCCAGATTGCCATTCTGGGTCCCCTTGCCAGTCCCCTACTAATATGTTAATTGCTTTGATATGAGTTAATGAAGTGTTAGAGTGTGAGACACAGAATCTCAAACACCTATCAGAAGTCAAATTTTGAGAAATGTTGAAACCAAGTGATATAGAGGAGTGTATTGTGTCGATTTGGAAACGTAAAACATCATGTTTATTGTATTGTACACAAATTACGAGATTCAGGGATTGGATTCCCTTAAAAATGTGTAATTCCTATGAAATTGTGAGGAGATGCTATTTGTGTATAACAACAATTGCTTTCAAAGGGAAGTATATTTCTGTTAAAGACCCTTTTATTGAACTAAGCAACTTGATGAGTTTGGCTACGTCTAAGTGGGTCTGTGGATGAGGATGAGTTAGAACTGAATTGCTGTTTAAGAAAAATGGATGAATTGGTTCTTATTTCAGAGGGAGAAGAGAGAAAGGGAAGAGGTAAGGCCCAGAATCATGGAAAGAGGCAGGGTCATCAAGAAATGGTTGAGGGTGTTTCCTTCTTCTCCCTGTCCCTCAATCCCTCTCACATTCCTTTTCTTACTTCTTTCTCTACCCTGTCCCTCTTTCCCTCCTTTCTGTCAAAAAAAGGGGGGGATTATCTAATATTAAATTTTAAGTTGTAGATTCTTTCCCCCTGAACCCTCAGTGAAGTGTTTTTATATACAAATGATATATAAGTGGCTTATATATTTTTGGATTTGTTTTAGTTCTTATGTTGTTGTTTGTGTGTTTTGGTGAGATTGGCACATAAGGTTGCTGGAATTAATGTGATGTGGAGAAGGAAAGTCATGTGAAGCTACTCTTACACTAAATCAATGTTCAGTGGGATTAGGGCTCAGAGCCACTTTCCAAAATCCACAGCTTGGAGGCCCAAGGCAAACCCAGGCCATCTTAAAGGGGAGGTGGTCCTAGCCTACCTCTGGTGGTTACATTTTTACAGCACTCTCCTTCCCTGCCTTCTTGTGCTGCTCTCCGCACTGGGAGAAGGTTCTGACTCTGGTTGGTGTGGAAGACGTATCCTTTCTCCCAAGGACGAAGGACTGGGTGTCCTGGCTTCTAATTGTCTACTGGTTCTCCAGCCTTCCAAAAGTAGGTTCATTCCAAATCTCTGTTTTCCAACATCCACCTTGAGATAGGCCTCTCCCTTAGATTGAGTTCCTTGATTTCTTAAGGCCATTCTTTGGAGTTTGAGAGCAGCTTTGAATCCCAGCATCAAAGGCAGCTAGTGCGAACAACCAGTTCTTCTTTGTTCATAATTCCGTCCGGGGAGTTTTTGGACCCTATGTAAAACAGTGTTGGGTGACCTATGATTGTAGAATGTCTGACCTTGGTGTGATCCTCTGTAGCATTTTCCTACAGTCTCTGTAAAAATTGGTCCTATCTTCCCACATCCTTCATTACCAATTTTAAGACTATCTTGAAAACACTATACAGTGGTTAAGTGCTAGATTCTAGAACCAGACATTTAGGGTGTGAATCCCTTTTCCACCTCTTCTTAGCTGTGTGTTCGTGGGCTAACTTAATTTCTCCAAATTTCAGTTTATTCACATGCAAAGGAAGGAATAAAAATGCTATCTGTAGGGATTTTGTGAGGATTTTATAAGTTTAATACATGTAATGTACTTAGAACAGCCCCTGGTACATAGTGGGTACTAAATAAGAGTTAGCCGTGATTATTCTTGAGTCACCAGCATCTACAGATGTGGCATTCCCTTTTTCTTAGGGCTTTGCTCCAGTCTGATGGTTAGTTAGGGACAGGTATAGAAGGAACTCATCAGTAGACTGACATCTGAACTCTTGCATTTCCTCTCTTTCTTTCTTTACCTTTACTCCCTTTTACCCCGGGTGTAGGAATGGAAGAAGCTTAGACAGAAACGGCTTTTCCTGAAGAAGAGGAAAGGCCAGTATGTTCAGTGTTTTCAGTATTCAATCCAAATGACACCAATCCATGCTTGTCCTTCGGAGTTTATCTGTGAAGCGTCTATGTCCTGTCATAAGATACGGCTTCCCCAAAACTTACACATCTCACCTTATTTCATTGCTTACTCTGCCTAGGTGCCAACATGAAAGGAGATGATGAGAATTCTAGTTCATCACTTATAAAGACCTCTAGGTTCGGAGCAGATATGGGAATACATACATGGCATTTCTGTGCATGTTTCTAGTAATTAGATGCTGTTTTTTAATTCATTTATAGTGAATGGCAACAAATGCTTAATGAACAAATTTATTTTAGAAAATATGAAACTTCCAGAGAAGGTGGTAGTTTTGTTTGGGGTAGGATGAGGGATATATGGCGTGATCACAGAGAAAGAGGAAGCTAAGGAGAAGAAACCACATCTCAAAGATGCAGAGAACCTTGGCTAAGAAGAGAATTGGAGAGGCACGAGAGCCTTGGTCCTGGGGGAGAAGAGAGGAGGAAATGTCAGAGTAGAGAGGTAAATGATAAAAGTTGTGGCCATTAAATATAAAATAACTCTGTTGTTCTGTGGGGAGGGAGAGAGGAAGGTCAGGGTTAGGGGAGGAGTCCATCCTAACCTACAGTGGGTGCCTGTGGTGGGCTTACAATGCTATTTCTTGATCTATTTAATGTAGACCTTATTGATTGCCTGCTATGTTAAGAGAGGACTTAATTATGAATTTGAAGAACTCCTATTCCAATTCCTCACAGCTTTGAGACAGTTATGGCTCAATTCTTAGTTACTTTATCAATTAGTTTTATAATGTACAATAAAATATTTAAACCTTTATTTCTTCTGTCAGATTGTAACTCAGTGTCTTGATTTCCCTTTTTGCAAGATAAGGTCTTTTTTTTTTGGTTTCTACCCTCCCCTAACCTCGTTCCCCCTTTCTTTTCCAACTCAAAAATTACAAGGTTAGAAAGATTATGTTCTGTTCTTTAACCATATTACTGATCCAAAAAGTTGAAAAGCATTTAATATTAGGTAAACATGATTTACTCGACAGCCAGTTAGAGTCATCTAATTGTATTTCTTTCAATAGGTGAGTTAATTTGACCTCCAAAAGCATAGGATGGAATACAAAACATAGGATTGAATACAAAATCCTAGGACTTTGAATACAAAACATAGGATTGAATACAAAAAACTCATTAGGGAAACACGTGTGAGAGAAAATGGACTGGAGCAAAGAGAGGCTGGAGAGCCATCTGACTGTGATTCATGTCTGTCTCCAAGTGTAGGAGAGAGAGAAGGAAGAAAAGTTGGGCAGAAGCATCTTAGAGTACAGTATAGGTTTGGTTTGTTTTGTTTAAAGATTTTTTAAATCTCTACACCAAACGTGGGGCTCAAACTCACAACCCCGAGATCAAGAGTCACATGCTCCACCAACTGAGCCGGCCAGGTGCCCCAGGGTACAGTAGAGTTTTAAGTAAAATTTGGCAAGGCTGATCGAGAATCCTTGAGCCGAAGTCATCTGTCAGAGGAGTTGTGCGTCTCCCAGGTCAGGGCCTGAGTTGGTGTCCCTGCCATGGCAGCAAGAATGGCCTCAGTGCAAATTCAATAATGGATGTCAGTGTATAGCAGATGGGACCCTCAGTCTCCATGTAGCTGGAGATCTTAGAGGTGCTTCTCATGGCCACCACACTAGGGTTACAATGTTATTGCCCCTGAACTATTCAGAGGAAACTATTCTAATTGTGAAGGCCAAATAGATTTTCATTTCTTATAATCCACCAATTATACAAAAGCATGCTACATTTTCATTTGTTTTACATTTCTTTCATGTTCTTTAATCTCAACAATAAACACATTCCATAAAAGAACCATCCTTGGGCCTGCTTGTGTTGTGGTTGATATCATACAGGCATAGGCATATCATGGCCAAACTGTCAAAGTTTAATTGGTATAACAAATGTTACTGATTATAGGTAGAAACTGTCAAACAGTGAAGAGTGTTGCTGAACCAGGAGCAAGGAGAAGAAATCATAGTCCATAACTTGTGAGATCTTAAGTGACATCACCACCTAGGATCCCAACTTTCTTATCAATATGTTTGGTTAGAGCAGGGTCCTCCTCGTTCCAAAGTTCTGTGGGTCTATGCGGTTTTTCTTGAACTGTGGTAATTTGCATCTTGGACTTTTAGAAAAGAATATTGCCCGGTTTTATTGTCATTGAAAGTCCAGCAGAGGGAATGTGATCAACTGCTAAAGTCAGCTCTGCACCCAGAAAGGACAGAAAATGTTTTGTTTTGTTTTTTAATGTTTACTTACTTTTGAGAGAGAGAAAGAGAGAGAGAGAGAGGCAGAGAGAGAGAGAGGGAGACAGAGGATCCAAAGTGGGCTCTGTGCTGTTAATGTGGGGCTCAAACTCAGGAACTGTGAGATCATGACCTGAGCCAAAGTCAGATCCTTGACCAACTGAGCCACCCAGGTGCCCCCAGAAAATGTTTAAAGCTCCATTACTCTGAAGCTGGTTTTCCTGCCAGCTGATTTGCCTGTTGAAAGGGTTTATCTCAGCTTTTGTGAGGCTTGTAGCATAGCTTTAGTGCTGAACAAAACAGCTTCCAAGAGCACCTTCCGTCTCGGAGAGAAGCATTTCTGTCTTCCTGAAGGGGCAAATTACCTGAAATCAATTACAGTCACTTTCCTTGAGCATATTTTTTGGTTTGTCTAATAGGCAAAGAAATAAACTCGGGCCCGATAATTCTGGACTTTATCAGGCCAAATGATGAGCTTATCTAACTAGTCTGATTTTAGACCCATTTCACAGGCTTTGAGTCAACTAGTAAGGCCAGCTTTCAGAGGTGGGGACAAAAACTATGGAATTCAATTTAGGCAACTTTTATTAGACCTATTATATACCAAGCACTGTGTTATATGCTGAGAAAGTCAAATAAAAGTAAGATACTTGAGGAAATCTAGGATCCCCAGAATTAAGTCTATTAGCCTAATTAATTTTATTCTCTGTTTATGTTTTCCATATTGTAGACTAGAGGCTGTCAAACTCTGCAGTACAATAATTTCACCCAGGGAACATAAAAATCATACTGTCAATTTAGTCAGCCTCTGAGGTGGGACCCACACACCAATAGTTTAACTTCTCAGGTGATCCCAATATGTAGCCAAATTTGACGAACAGTTTTGTACACTCCTACCTGACAGCAGTGTTGTTATTAGTTGGGATCTTGCAGAATCTCGGACCCTCTGTGACATCTACAGAATCAGTATCTACCTAACAAAATGCCCAAGTTATTTGCAAGCACATTAAAGTTTGATAAGTGTTGCAGTAGGCCATGTTTCCCAAAGACTTCTGCGTATAAGGCAGCTCTTGTTTGCTGATTTCTAAAAACAAGTTAGATGAAATGAATACCCTTTTCTATGACTCACTGTCCCAATGGCCCCCGAATATGAGAGTTTTCTGAATTAGGTGGCAAATGTTGGAGTTACTATGTACTTTAAGGTTAAAGAACAGGATGGCTCCATAGTTCATACTGAGGTCCCAGAGAAAGGCCATGGGGAGGGGGAAAGAGAGAGCTGATCCTGAAAATCCAATTTCGCAGTGGAAAGGGCTAAGGTATATATGCACGTGAGAGAGAAGGAGAGATGGAAACTTTTAGTGGGCAACTCTGATGGATTTTGAGGAGACTCAATATAATTGATGAGGTAGAATTTTGGGAAGAGGTTCAAGGTAATCCTAGGTTATCTGATTCTACTTTAGCTGATGTGGCTCCAGAATTCTAAGTTAGGCTGACATTCTGAGGCAAGACCCTTCCCAAATCCGACTGATCATTATTCTTGCTTTTCCTTCAGTTATTTCCCCTAACCTCTTTATTTGGAGAGCTTGCACATAACAGGTTGAGAATTGTGTCTAAATTTGGACTGTTAACTTTCACCTAACACATATACAGTTGCCCTTAGGATTTCTAGTTGCAAATGAAATGCATAGGATATAGAACAACAAGGCCACCCACCAGTGGTGGTGTAGGCTGTAACAGCTATTTCCCTACCTGGCTAATCCTCAGGATCACTTTGGGTGCTTTGTAAATATGTAAACTTCCAGATCTCACCCGTAGAGGTTCTAGTTTAGTAGTCTGTGGGGGGAACCTTGGGATTTTATTTTTAAAAAGCTTAATCAGTGACTCTAATTTAGGGTTAGGGTTGTGAACCACTGATATGATGGAGAGAGAGTAGACTACAAATTTAGGTTGGGTCTGGTTTTAAGTCCTAGTCTCATCACTTAGTAGCTTAGTAATATAGATAGATTAGATAGATAGATGATGGATAGAGAATATGTTCTCTGTCCTTATTTTCCATATTTTAGGCCAGAGGCTCTCAAACTTTGCAGTACAATAATTTCACCTAGGGAACGTAAAAACCGTAATGCTAATTTAGTATATATCTCACGTATGTAATCTGTTTGGGCTTTGATGTCCAGATATTTCCATGCCCACTCTTATTCTCTACTTTTGTCACCTTGAATTTGAACTAGTCATGTTCAAGACCTGGAGACCTCACAGCAGCTGGTGAATAAGCTGGTGATGGCCCTTTCAAGGGCTGCTCAGCTTTACTGGATATAGTTTATTCAATTAACACAGTCCATAATGCCTCTGGTTGTTTTATTTTTTGAAGTTGTCTGAATTACAGTTGGTAGCCATCACTACAGTGTGAGTTTGACTTCTTCCTTCCCTCCATCTTCCACATACCACCCCCTTACCAGGCTGCCCTCTATGATGCCAAGGTGGAGTGCAGATCTGAAGGAATAAAGAAGAGGAATTAAGAGAACCAGAATAAGGAGACACAGCACTTGGGATCCCATCAGAAAGTTTACTGGGGGCTTCAGTGATAAGAATGACTCTAACTCCTTTCCAAAATATTTTACTTGCTACCGAGAAATGTATGCAGTGGAGTTAGAAGGTATTAATTTGAATCTATATACCCATGGTGTTTTGGCTGTCAGTATCCACTACCAATTTTCCTGAAAATTTCACCCCTGCAGCTTGCAATCCATATGCTTCTAGGGGAGTCCATTTTCTCCCCATTCTTCGTTCAGGGTCAGCTATGTGTCTCAGGCCTAACTAATGAGCATAACTTCCTCCCTGGCCATGATGACTGATTTGAGAATGGCATATCACTTAAGGCAGTCCTATCAGAGAGCAAAGCTAGACTTCTTAAGCGGCTGGGAGAACAAATACACTCTTTTCCACTGCATTGGGATAAGAGTACATGCGGCAGCCATCTTAGTATCACAAAGATGGAGCTTTCTCAGAATGGAGCCAAATCTGATCAGAGCTGAGTAGAGTGATTATGTCTTGGTCACACCTCTTAAGAGTAGGTCTTGCTTGAAAACAAGATTTATTTCTGCTACTATTTTAAAGACAACTTAAGTTGGGATTCCATTATCTGTTGTTATTTGCAATGAGTAGCATTTTATATATAAATTTTTCCTCAACTTTTTAAAGACGTATGGGTTATCTGAATTGAAGTGCTGAATGCTACCAAGTGACATAAAGCACTTTTAAAAGCCAAATGCTCAGGTATAGGATATGAAAAACATACCTTTAAATGGCATGGGTGGAAAAACCTACACATGGGTAGATACCAAGGAGATATTTTGGTTGGGGCCACATTAATAGGAGTATAGTTCATAGAAAAAAGAAAGGATCATTCTACTATAGTCCTAAAACCTCAGTTTGGGTATTAAGTTAAACTTTGAGCACAAACCATTAGCAAAGGGTAGAGACAATTTGGAGAGAACTAAAACTGACCATGATGGAGATGGGGGTGGGCTGAAAGAAAATAGCATGCTTAACTTAAAGAATTCTTAGGGGACAGAGAGCAATTGTCTTCAAATACTTTTAGACATATATAGTAGACACTTGGTTTTTGGCTACTCAGCATCACTTGACTTACAATAATAGCCACTGATATGTATTTGGTGACTCGTCCCTCAAATTTATCTGAACCTAGTACTGCCCCTAGACTATTAAATTACAATAGCCATTACATTCCCATTTTTTCTTAGGTCAGTTTGAGCTAGGTTTTATGCCACCTGCAATCAAGAGTTTTGATACAAAATGTCACCTCTAAAAAGGATTAGATCTTTGAGGCCCCTAAAGACAGACCAAAATGTATACACTTCAGGCCAAAAGTATGCAGTTAAATGGAAGGAACAAATTTCTAAGATTAGGACTATCTGAAGATGAAATTATCATTTAGGAAGATAATTCAAGCTCCAAGTTTTGATGGTTAATTGATAAAGGTGAATGAACTCTGAGGTCTTTTTAAAACCTAAGACTCTCTGAAATTATCTCTAGTTTTAAATTTTAGGAAGGCAAGCCCAAAATTAGTGACAAAACTTACAGTTATTATAAGCACACTAATTTTAGTTCAGTGTTTTATAGAGTTGTATTTTTCATATACCAATTTTATACTTTCTTGGTGTTTATGACTTCTTATATATGTTGGTATGTTATAATATCTAGTAAATTTTATTTATTTTTTTAAGAGAGTGAGCATGAGAGAGAGGGGCAGGGAGAGAGACAGAGAGAGAGAGAGACAGAGAGAGAGAGAGAGAGAAAGAATCTTAAGCAGGCTCCACACTCAGTGTGGAGTCCCACGTGGGACTCTATCTCATGACCCTGGGATCCTGACCTGAGGCAAAATCAAGAGTCAGATGCTCAGCTGACTGAGCCACCCAAGCGCCCCTCTAGTGAATTTTAAAGTCACTTAATAGACTCTATTTAAGTATTTAAATAGAGGCTTATAGTTGTGCCATTGTTTTGATATCATATCTGTATTACATTGTGTGCAAATTCCTTACTTGGGAATATAACCTTAATTACATTATCCCAGTGGGGGAAAATGACTTGCTGCAAAATAAAATATTTGCTGCAGAGTGTAACACAGGCTTCTACTGATAGGTCAGGACTTCAGTCCCAAATTTCTGAAATACTTAAGTAAAGATCATTCCCTTCCCATTCTTCTTTCTTGAATAAGCAAATGAGCAAAATAAACAAAAACAGCAGGGGCTTAAGTAAAACAAACATTTTTAAAAATTTAATTTATGAAATACATTGTAGTATGGATGTATGTTTGAATATGCATTGAAAAAATATCTGGAAGGATACATATTAAATTGTTAACAGATTACCATGGGGGCATAGAATTAGGGAAGGGTGAGGGGAGTGCTCTTATTTTAAATTCATATGCTTCTGCTAAGTTTGAAATTTTACAGTGAGAATTCATTACTTTTGTAATAATCAAAACCATAACAGGAAAAAAAATTTAAAAAGTAACAAAAAGTAAAAAACACACAAACATATATACAGTAGTTTTCAGAGCTACAGTAGAGGTATGGAGAATTAAATCACATGGCACACTTTCCCACTAATACTGTGGTGGTAAATATAATTGTGTAGTCCATAATCAAAGAAGCAACATTAGAGATGCTACTTTTAGCAATATCCCAATTAACAATGTCCCCTGGGGTAAGCGCTCTTAAGCAGTGACCCTTCAAGATGGATATTAAAACTGAAAGGATCTGTAGGAAAACATGTCAGTCTGAAAACTTTAGACAAAAGAAAAAGATTCACAGAAGTAACTTCAGAATACTGAAATAGTGAACCAAAGATCAGAAATTGGGGGTATGAGAATGATCCAGTCCAGACCGAAACCCAAATCACTGAAATCTTGTTAATCTAGGGATGTATGTTAGGGACATCTATTTTACCCATTTGTCTATCATTTCTCCCAATTTCCCAATTAGTCTGCTTTCAAGCTTAACGATTTTAAACTAAAAATACTGCAATTTTAATGTGAAAGAATAAAATTAATTTCATCTAGATTAGTTTAAGTTCATTCTTCTAGTTAAAAGAACCAGAGAAACTTGAGATATGATTTTCCATTCACTTTTTTTTCTCACAACTATTTCTAGCTACTTAATGAACATTTTGGGAGATAATGCTTGTGATTTCTCATGGGTCCCTTAGTTCTGTATTTAAAGAAATTTTTTTTCCTGTTCTAGATTTTTCTCCTTTTATTAAAGGCACCATAGATAACAAGTCTTTTATTATTATGAACATTTTTCTTTCACCAAAGAGGATTCTTTAGGTGACTATCAGGTTCTCAAAGTGAGAACATCTGTAACTGAAGGGTTCATCTTCTGCAAGCTACACAGTTAAAAGCTTAACTAATATAATTCTGCTGAAAGAATATTCCTGACCTAGGTGTCAAGCGTTTATGCAGAATTATACTCACTGTGTGAATAATATGGGAAATTTGATAAAATTTAATAAAAACTTATTATAAATAACAAAGATAAAGGGTATAAAGTCATAATGACCAAACCATTTTTAAGAGTTATAAGAGCTGAAATGTTTCTGTTTCTCAAAGATTATATGAATTTAAAAGAGAAGAAAACAGCAAAAAGATTCATCATTACATATATAAAATAGTATTTAGCATAATGCTTAGTACATAATAATCATTCAAAAGAATTGGCTCTATAATGAACAATGGATTAAAATAATAAACAAAAAATACAACCCAAAATGGAGACAAAAGCTTATAACTAATCTCCTAGAGTATGTGTTTAAATAGAAAGTCGAAGTTCACAGAGAGCGGTAATGAATTCTGCATTTTCTGGATCTACCTTTTGGGCCCTCTCATAGTACTCAGCAGCTTGCCTCTTTTCTCCTTCCAGCTTGTAAACAAACCCTAGGGCACTTAAACTCTGCACATCTGAAGCATTGTGACCAAGTCTCTTGATAGCTAATTTCTTCAGAGCACTTGTCAATTTGGTGCGTAAGGACGACCGGTCTTTGACCTTTAAGGCTTCTAAATAATGGTGGATAGCAGTACTTTCCGATTTGCGGTGAAATTCCTGAAAGCGGCCATAGTGATAGTGGATCTGATGTTTGTGATCATCAGTTATGTTCTCCAGACGAAGGGCTTTCTGGAAAATGTCTTCAGCATTGCTATACTGGCCTCCCTCAGCATACATGTTGGCCAGATCCGTGTAGGCAAATGCAAACATAGAGTCTCTTTCCACAGCTGCTTTGAAATGAGATATAGCAGATGTAATTAGCTCATCAACTTTTAGTTTATCCTTTCCTTTAGGTCTGTTGCGTGTGGCCTTCTTGATTTGGATCATTTGTGCCCTATAGCAAAGTCCCATCTGGTGATGCAGGAAAGAAGAGGTTGGTGTCACCTCCAAGGCCTTTTTCAAAAGTTCAAGAGCTTTGTCCCAGGAATTTTTTCTCCTGTAGAATTTGGCTGCATAACGAAGGACATAAGGTTGGGATGATATTTGGTCCAGGATTTCTTCAATATACCTTTCCCCTTCAGCTTCTGCATGTACATCTTGAAGCTTTAGTGCCAGAAAAACTTTAATGTAGGAGTTATCTGGGTTCAGGGTAACAGCTTTCCTCAGAGGACCCAGAGAAAAGCTCTTTATAGACCCCTCTCTGTCAGAATCATCCAGCCGATACACCGTGATGGCATAGCCAATGTTAAATTCTGGATTGTCAGGTTCCACTTCCAAAGCCTTCTCAAAAGCTGCTTTAGCCTTTTGGTAATACTTTCCTCCAAATTTCAAGAGTGCCCACCCTTTTTCACAGTCAATCTCAGGACGCTCCAACTTGTAGTTAGAAGGACTAGACAATTTCTTACAAACGTTTGCTATCTTGTCTATATACTTCTGAGCTTCTTTGAGCTGGTCCATGTGATAATATACCCAGGCATAGTTTCCCCAAGTGACCAGACTTCGTATTTCCTCTTTGTCTGAATGTTCTCGCCGGATTATTTCTTCTGCTTGTTCCAAGCATTCTAGGGCATCTTGATTTTGGCCTTTTAGGTGTTTCACATAGGCCAATAGGTTATAAAGAGTGAGTCTGGATTTTGTGGTGAGAAATTCAAGCTGTTGCCCAATTGTATCTTCCACATCAAACAGGTCAATGTCTTCCTTAAGTAAATTCCATGTAAAGTGACATTCTAACTCCAACAGAAGGGCCTTCAAGGAGTCCTTAGGAATTTCACTGCAAAGATAAAATCCTTTTTAACTTTGAAGAAATAAAGGAAATAATCAATCTTTAAACCTTAAATACTGTTTTTTGCTTAACAACACTTCTATCTTTTATTTGATCTTACAGTTCAAGCACTAGTCCCCTACAACTTTATACTAATTTCCTTGGTGTAGAATTAAAGTCTAGAAATATTATCATTATTTATTGCAAAAGCAGCTCTGGAGAGATGTCAGGGTTTTCTATGTCACAGAATATATATTTCCTTTGGCAGTCACTAACCCACCAGTACCTCCAATTTTTACAAAAGGGAATTTAAAATGTTTTTATTTACTTGCCTTAAAAATTAAGAATAATAACTATATACACAGTCAATAATTAATATAAAAATTACACTTCTGTATTATGAGTAGGAAGGGGGAGAAGAGGAGGTGAGAAATAAGAAAAAGAAGCACACTGGAGGAGACACAGAAGCCATACCAACGCATCATTTTTGTGAAAGAAGGAAGGACGAGGAGAGAGACGAAGGAAAGGAAGGAAACTCCACAGAGAGAAAAGTCACAGAAACACACAGTAACTGGTATACCACAAGATGAGGAGAAGCATAAGTTTGAGACAGATAAAAGGAGAGTAACAGATATTTCCAAATAGATGGGGGAAAGGCAAAAGGAAATTTAGTAAGCTTAGTAAATTTGATATTAAGTGCTACATCCTTCTGAACTCTGGGGTTGTGGGCAACAATAGCTAATACTTATTATTACCCTATCATTGCCCCTAAAATTCACTTTACAGTATTTGTTGAGCTCCCTTTGTGCAAGGCACAGTGGAATATCTGCAGGGCACACTGGAAACACTATCTCTGAAACTAGGAAGATGAAGGGGAAAGGAAGGACAAGGAAATATTTACTCATTACTGAGAACCTTTTATGTGTAAGATTTTCTAGATAACCCTTGGTATGTAACTGCGAACAAGACACAGCCCTGCTTATACAGACCTTATAAGTAGTCAATTACAACTCAGCATGAAGTTTCTCGCAAGTGACCCAGGAAACATATGTAATCCGATGCTGTGGACATCTGTGGTTTTTACTTGGTAAGGATGCCTCTTTTGGTTTCCATTTCTGGAACATCTCCCTCTACTCTCAGTCTATGTGATTTGAAATGGGCTGTCTACTGCTTAGTCTGGGAAGACACATGATATTCCGGCCATCATCTGGTCCCAGGGATTTATTCAGAGATAGTCCAATTAAAATACAATTGTGCTGAAATGGGACTTTGATAGAACTATCCACCTTCCTTCTAAAAAGTTTAAGTTGGTAGGATATAAGCTTAGATTTGCCGGTGGACATCTTTCCAAACTCGGGGAGAGTCAGCCTGCTTGAGAAAGAATCTAACAGAGAGGAAAGCACAGCTTAGATGGGAAGAAAGAGAAATTGTTCATGACAGTAACTAGTTTTGCCTGGATCACCTCGTCTGCTCTGGACTTCTATTTACTTAAGGAAATAACCTCTCTCTGTCTGCTTAAGCCACTCTGAATTAGGTTTCTACTGTCTGCAACTAATTAACATTTCTGGCTTTATTCATTTGTTTTGCTGATAGTGGTGGTGTGGCAGTCAGGAAAGACTTTCTAAATCTACTATTAACTATAATTAAGAAATGTACAGAAAATAAATTCCTTAAGTCTTCTCTCAAAGACGAAAATGCCCTAATTATGGGATGAACAGTATACAGGGCATGTGTGTGTGAATGTATGTTTATTTCCCTTTCTGATGCACACAGAATCCTCCACCCACTTGTATGTGAAATATATAGTTATATTAATGTCTTTGGGAATTATAGTAATAGTGCCCTCAAAACATTTATTGACCACCTCATGTCATATATGCCAGGCAATATTCTAGTTGTATGGATATAGCAGTGAACAAGTTCGAAAACGGCCCTTTCTTCATGGCAATTCCATTCTGGGAGAGGAAGGAACAAAAGGAGTTGATGGAAAACAAATATGTAAACAAATCAATATGAAAACAAATGGACACTATAATTCCAGATAGTAGTAAGTGCTAATTAAGCTAAGAAAAAAAAAATCAGAGTAATGGGATTAAGGGTGATGGTGGTTGGGGGAGTACTTCCGTTATAATTGTGAATGAATAGCCTTTTTGAAAGGGGCAATTTGAAGTAAGAGTTTTTAAAAAAAAATCCCTCTGGCTGCTCTGAGGAGAATGGACAATCAAGCATCAAGAGAGGAAGTTGGGAAACTGATAGGGAAATTATTTATTCAACCAAGATGTACTAAGAGCCTACAATGTAGAGGGCACTGTTCTAAGTGTTGGGATACACCCATTAACAAAAGAGAAAAAACAACCTGACTTCATGTAGCTTATAATAGATAGGGCAGTGGTGTGTACCAAGAAAAGACAAAAAAATAAATGGAAAAAAAATAAATGAAAGTATAGAGTATGTGAGATGGTAATAAAAAGAAAAATAAAGCAGAAAGGGTGGTGGTGGGGGAATGGAAAGTTGGCAGGGGTTCTGAGAAGTGGTTAAAATTTCAAGAACATGGCCAGAGCAAATCTCCCTGAAGGAGACATGAAAGAAGCTGTAGAGGAAATCCAAGGAGAGATGATGCAAGCTTACACTGTGGTTGCAGTATGGGGTTAGTGAGGACTGGACTCGTTATATTTGAGGCAGAGTTGACAGGTCTTTCTGATGGACTGGGTATAGGGAGGGCCATAAGGAAAAGAAGAAATGCAGGATGATGCCTATGCTTTTGAATTCAGGAAGTAAGTTGATAAATCAAGAGGACTATTTGGAAATATTAATTTTGAGATGTCTATTACACACTCAAGTGAAGATACCAAGTATGAAGTTGGATATTAATGAAGAAAATACCAGGAACAAGGAGTGAAGTTAGAACTACAGATATAAAATTGGGAGTCATCAACATGCAGATGACCTTTAAAACCACAATATCTAGAATGAAATTACCTAAGGAGTGAGCATAGACAGAGAAGGTCAAAAACTAAGCCGCAGGACACTCTAAATGAAGCAGAGTAGAATGACCAGGGAAGGAGGCCAAGAAAGAATAATCAGTGAGGGAGCTGGAAAACTAAGAAACCTAGTATCAATGAAAGCCTAAGGAAGAAAATGTTTATTTTGAGAAAGAGAGATCAATATTCAAGTGTACAATGATTCTAAGAGATTAAGTAATCGAGGGCAGACAGGAGATCACAGTTTTAGCAGGAGTAAAGCTGTGGAGGACCATGTTAAGTGTTTCACTAGAATGGTAGGGATGAAAATATTACTGGAGTGGGTTGAGGGGATAATGCAAGGTAAAGAAGTGGATATGGGGAATACAGGCCACTCTTATCAAGGAATTTTGCTATGAAGGAAGTAGAGAAATAGAGCTATATCTGGAAGGAAGGTAGGAGGCTGAGGGAATCGTCAAAATAATTTTTACTCACAATATTTTTAATAACTTAATGATATGCCAATAGGAATGATCCAGTAGTAAGGGAAAAAAATGATGCTTGGGGGAGAGAGGTGAGGATAACTGCAAGAAAGATAGAACATGACGCAGAAGCGAAGCTATACATTGTTAATATTCAAATCTTTATCTCCGGTCTCAAACTCCTAACCATGTCATCCAGCCCTTGACTACTTCTCTGTCCTCATTTTGTACAACTTTCCTCCCACTCACTGCGCTCCAGCCATACAGTCCTTTAAAAAATTTTCCTTGTTATTTCTTCTGCGAAGTACGTATCTACCTAAGGGCATCTGCATGTACTTTTTATTCCCACATTCTGTAAACTTTTCCTAAGAGAGTTCTAGGGCTTACTTATTCTCACAATTCTTGTCTTGGCTCAAATGTCAGCGCTTTAAAGAGTGGTACCCCTAATCACCTTAGCTAAAGCTGCACCCCCACCTTGCCAGTCATCCTAAAGTCTAGTCTATCATATTTCCCTTTCTGTAGAGCACTTACATCAATATTTGGTGGGGGGTGAGAAGGAGGAGAAGAATGCTTTAAATCACATATGGTGGGGCACCTGGGTGGCTCAGTTGGTTAAGTGTATGACTCTTGATTTTGGCTTAGGTCATAATCTCATATGCCAGGCTAGTGCTGGGTGTAGAGTCTGCTTAAGATTCTCTCTCTTCCTCTGCCCCTCCTCTGCCTGTGCATGCATGTTCTCTCTCTCAAAAAAAACCCAAAAAATATGAGATTGAGGTTTTAAATGGAATCAGACAGAGTCGTTAGGAACTGGAAAGGGGCTGTCCTAATAGCAAAAAGTAACAGAAGAGTTAGAGAACTGAATTAATTGCACATTAGTAGTAGTGATTGGAAAAATAAAACCATTTCATATTTATAACTCAAATACTACTCCATGAATTGTTTTCCAATTTTAATAAATACTAAATGTAAACATAAATAATTGACTTAATATTATATTTAGGGGGCATTTAAATTTATAATTAATTAATAAAATTAAATATACAGGTCTCACATTTTAGCATATGTAGTAGGTTCTACACCAGAGCTTTCCAAAAGAACTTCCTGCAATGATGGAAATGTTCTTATGTGTGCTGTATAATATGACACACTGGCCACATGTGGCCACTGATTACTTGAAATGTGACTAGTACAGGTAAGGAATCTAATTTTTTATTTACTTTTAATTAATTACAATAACCACATATATGACTAATGGCTACTATATGGGATGGGAGAGTTAGAGACACTGGGCCTATAGGGCTTAACAGATAAAAAGATTTCAAGCCCAACAGGTTAGAGCTTTCCTTTAACTTGAAATTTCTGCTATTTATTCAAGGTGAAGAGCTAAATTAAATGACAGACAAGGACATATTTTTAAAAAACAACTTAAACAAAGGACCTGGGCTCACTGCAGATTCAGTTTGTTAGTATGAATGTTATATTATTTATAACATACTATCTAGAATCAGATGAGTACTCAAAACAAAACAAAACAAAAAAACCCTGAAGCTGGGGCTCCTGGGTGGCTCAGTCGGTTGAGCATCCGACTATTGATTTCGGTTCAGGTCATGGTCTCACAGTTCATGAGTTCGAGCCCTGAATCTGGCTCTGCAATGACAGTGCAGAGATGCTTGAGATTCTCTCTCTCACTCTCTCTTCCCCTCTCCCTATGATCTCTTTCTTTCTCAAGGTGAATGGATAAACTTAAAAAAAAAAAAAAAAAAAAAAAGCAAAAACACAAAAATTAAAAAAAAAAAAAAAAAAAATAACAACCCTGAAGCTACCATTCATTGATAGTTTACTATATTCCAGGCAGTGTGCCAAGCACTTTATACGAATTCTATGTAATTTTTCTAAGAATCTTTTATTATTTTCCCAATTTTATGGATGAAGACAGGGAGATAAGAGTTTAAAATACGTTTCCAAGGTTACACAGCTATAAACTGGCTGAGCCCAGATTCAAACCTAGTTCTGCCTGACTGAAAAGCTAATGCCTTTCGACCATAATGGTATACTACTTCTTTAATATAAAAATTAGAGGTTGTTTACAGAAGAGCTTGCTTTAAAATACGTGATATATATAATGTATTTAAAATTCACTTTGCCTCAGGATGACCTAAAAAAATAAAAATAAAAATAAAAATAAAGGGATTTTAGAGAGCAGCTTAAAGAGCAGGTAAGAGGTCTGTGTGGCTGCCCATTAGAAAGGATATGCCAGATATTTACTTAAAGGTCTCAGGTTAAGAAAACAATGGTTTCAAATATGAACCCTCATTCTAAAGTCACAACATTGTACATTGCTGCAGTTGTTTTAGATGAACTACTTCTCGCCAGGACTTGCTGTGCACAGTGCTTTAGATAAGGAGTGGCAGAGAGGTTTACTTAAGGATGATTAGTGATTCTCTCAAACAACAAAAAAGCTGGGTAAAAATATTTTAAAAATGAACCAGGGGTGCCTGGGTGGCTCAGTCAGTTGAGCGTTCTACTTTGGCTCAGGAGTTGGGCTCTGTGCTGACAGCTCAGAGCCTGGAGCCTGCTTTGGATTCTGTGTCTCCCTCTTGCTTTGTCTCTCTCTCTCTCAAAAATAAAGATTAAAACATTTTTTTGAAATGGTGCAAAGGAAGGGCAAAACTCTTAGTTATCAAGATCCAATTATCATTATTATTAAGAGAAGTGAATTAAAATATTTTTTCCCCACAATTCAAGACTTTCTAACGTAGACCTGATGATCTTCCAATATATTTCTTTGATCTCTGATCTTTGCCCTAAATTCCAAACTTAATGACTTTTTATTCACATCTTCAGTTAGAAGTTCAACTGGCATCTCAGGAGCACCTGGATGGCTCAGTCAAGCATCCAACTTTGGCTCAGGTCACGATCTCACAGATGTGAGTTCAAGCCCCGGGTTGGGGTCTGTGCTGACAGCTCAGAGCCTGTATCCTGCTTCTGATTCTGTGTCTCCCTCTCTCACTGCCCCTACCCCGCTCAAACTGTCTTTCTCTCTCTCTCAAAAATAAACATTAAAAAAAATAAATAAACATTAAAAATAAACATCAACTGGCATCTCAAACAAACATAGCCAATCCAGAAATCTGGATTCCTTGAGCCTGCTCCTCAGGACCTCATCTTTTTTGGCACCTCTTAGTTCCACAGGCCAAATAATCTAGGAGAAATCTGATTTCTCTTCTTCCCTCAACCTCTCATCCAATACAACAGGAAGTCCTGTTAATTCTATCACCCAGATACATCTCAAATCCATCCACTTTTCTCCATTTCTACTCCATTTCTTCCTAGTCTAAACCACAATCACCTTTCCTTTGAGGTGGAGCAAATATCTGGTCTCCCAGCATTGGCTCTTGATCCCCTCAGAGTACTAGTAAACTTTTGAAAATGTGAACCAGATAGGTCAGTCTCATGCTTAAAATCTCCCAATGGCTTCCCAACACCCTTAAATTTTTTTTTTTAATTTTTTTTTTTCAACGTTTATTTATCTTTGGGACAGAGAGAGACAGAGCATGAACGGGGGAGGGGCAGAGAGAGAGGGAGACACAGAATCGGAAACAGGCTCCAGGCTCTGAGCCATCAGCCCAGAGCCCGACGCGGGGCTCGAACTCACGGACCGTGAGATCGTGACCTGGCTGAAGTCGGACGCTTAACCGACTGCGCCACCCAGGCGCCCCGTCACCCTTAAATATTAATCCAGCCCTTGTCATGTCCTAGAAGTCCCTAAAGGACTTGGTATTATCTATCTGTCCAATCTTTTCTCCTCCTACTTTTCTCCTCATTCACTGTTTTAGACATATTGACCTTCTTCCTCTCTCAAACATAT
Source organism: Herpailurus yagouaroundi (assembly GCF_014898765.1). Lineage (NCBI taxonomy): Eukaryota > Metazoa > Chordata > Mammalia > Carnivora > Felidae > Herpailurus > Herpailurus yagouaroundi. Next base: position 30,710,504 of record NW_024412404.1, on the reverse strand, counting down.
CGAATTCAAGGACTTTTATCCCTGTTGTGTTTATTCTTGCAATGTTCTGCTCCTAAGTCTTTACATGACTAGTTCTTTCCTGTAACTCAGTTCCAACATTCCCTACCCAGGAGGCCACCTGTGGCAGAACTATCTAAAATAGCCCCCTCCATTCTAGATCACTTTCTTAGCCCATTACACTATTTTATTTTCCTTGTAGCTCTTAACACTTTCTGTATTGATCTATTGTTTATTTCCCCCATTAAAGGCAATTTTTTTAAATGTTTATTTATTTTTGAGAGACAGAGACATGGCACGAGTTGGGGAGGGGCAGAGAGAGGAAGACACAGAATCTGAAGCAGGCTCCAAGTTCTCAGCTGTCAGCACAGGCCCGATGTGGGGCTTGAACCCACCAGCCTGTGAGATCATGACCTGAGCCGAAGCCAGATGCTCAGCCAATTGAGCCACCCAGGCGCCCCTATTTCTCCCATTTTAAATTAAGCCCCATAAGAATAGGGACCTTGTTCTGAGTTTTGTATCTTTCACTACTGTGTCCCTGGAATCTATTATTCCAGGCAATTAACAGAAGCTCAATAAATATTTGTTGAATGAATGTAGTTACATGCTGGCAATTTCTGGCACGTCCAGCCCAGAGGTATAGGCGATCAGCATAACAAGTACCTGGATTCCAGAGGAGGGAATTCTTACTAGTTCTTCGCTTCCTGCTAGTGGCTCCAAACTTTTCTCCCACTGCAGTTCTCCCTATCCCACTTGTCTTTATATCTTGGCATACTCTCTGTCTGGCTCCATGTTTTGATTCTGAAAATAAGTTTTGGACTATTTCCTATGGTCCTGACTGGGAAACCTGGTATGGCTGTCCCGTGGTAGTTTGTTCCTTACTCTGGTGTAACTGCACCAAACTCAGAGGCGAGACATCTCCTTAACAGCCTGCCCAGATGGGTGACAAATGGGCTAACCAGCCCCCTGTCCATCCACAGAGTAAAATGAACATCTGCTTTTGTTGTGAAGGTCTACACCAGCCCCGCTCAAGAACGCTAAGGAGGGCTGCCTCAGGTAATTCGAATGTGGTTGTGAGATCTCAATGGGCTATTCAGTCACTGAAGTGCCTTGCCCAGGCTCTGGAATTTATGCACAACTTGATGCCTCGAGAAATGTTATTTTTTAAACTCTGCTTAATTTTTAAATTCAGTCTCTGGGAAGCTGGCAGAGAGAGGCTATTGTGTTTGAAAAGGCAACATTTATCTTTAGGCAATTTGGGGCTTTTTCTCAGGAAGAAGCAGTCTTTCATCGTCCTTGGGAGAAAGTCCCCACTGGGGTCCACCCCTCTTCCAGCCCATCCTGCATACACATACAGAGCACCCCCCTTTTCCTCCTCGTTTCTTCAGGCACCTTCCTGATACCTCCCTCCCTTGTTACAGATGTGAGAAGCGAGGCACTTATTAAATTTCTTTTTTACTTAAAATAATAGTAAACATTTGCAAATATTAGGTACTACGCCGTGCATTAAGCCCACAGGCCTAAGATTTGGATGCCAGTAATTTGCACAGATAAGGAACAGACTCAGAGCGTGGAAGCAACTTTGCTTTGGGTCACCCAAGTAGTAGATGTTCAGAGTCAGGATTGAGAAGAAAGGGCTTTCAGCTTCAGGAGCCCCAAATCTCATCCGTCAACTTATTAACTGCTTCACTAATCACGCACCGGGCAGGGTGCCAGCCCCCGGGGATACGAAACGGGCGAGAAAAGGACCCCACCACCAAAAGGCAGTAAAGGAGACAGATGAAGACACCCCCGTAAAATAGCGGATTGGGGGGAACAATAAGAATCTGGACGCGGCACAAAGGCAGCTCCCAGGAAGGGAAGGACTCAGACCCAGAATCGGAAAGGCAAAATGGCAGTAGTAGACCTAGGTGACAACTGCAGGGCTGCGGCCAAACCGCGTCTGTCCACCTCGGGGGGAATGGCAGCTGCGGTCCCGGGAAGGGGAGGAAGGCGACGGGCCTCAGGCGACGCGTGCCACGTAGAAGCCGCCCGGGAACGGCCCGGGGGCGGCCGACAACCAAGCACGGCCGTCGCCGCCGCGGAGAAAAGCCGCAGGGAGGGCACAGGCTCCCGGGGCGCGTCGCCTGGCTCCCCGACCCGACAGTCCTGACCGCGGACGCCCTGGAGGGTCGGAGCTCCCGGGAAGCGCGCGCGGTCACCCTCCCCGCCAGGCCCGACTCCAGACGCCCGGGACCGGGACAGGGCTCTCGGGGAGCGCTCCGAACACGACGCCCGGCTGCAGGGTGCAAGGGGCTCGGCCCCCGGCAGGGCCGTGCCGCTGCGCTGGCAACGGAATGAAAGAAAAACACCGGCTTGAAACAAAGGCCTACGCAGTCTGAGAGCAGAAGCGGGGAAAGCCCTCACCTCATGGTGGCTGGGCGCTGCGGGCCGTCCGGGAGGGAGGAGAGGGGCGGCTGTCCCCTCGGGCTTTCTCCTCAGGACTGGGATCCCCAGCTGCCGAGCGGCGGGACGCGCGCGGGCGGGCGTGTGCGCGTGCGCGGGGAGTGCGGGCGGGCGGCGCGCGCTTCCCGCGGGGCGTCGGCGGCGCGAGGTCGCTGCCCAGGCGTGGGCTTTGTTAAACGCAGGACCCGAGCGGGAAAAGGAAACTGAAAAGTGAATCTGATCCCGGACTAGGCGGAGTCCAGTTCCAGGAAACGGAAACTTATGCGAGAGCTGAGTGGGGCCCCAGCGGGGCTGAGGAACCCAGGGTGGGGGTGGGGGGTACGTTTACGGACCTCGCGGTGGTTCGGTGTGGAATTTGCAGCTGGCCCTCTGGACTTTGGGCTCTCCCCTGTCTCGCTGAGGCTGCGTGGCGCTCGAGCAACCTCATTTATTTTTAAATAAAACGCCAGGAGATCCTTCAGCATTATTTTTGTCTTAAGGGTGGCAGCGATGCTCTTTCCAGCTTCCTGCATCCTAAGCTGAAACTGAAGCCCCTGCTTCCAGTCTTGATTCAGACAAACAAACAAAACAGGTGCAGTGCTGTGCACCCGTGCCATTATTTCCGTTGGGCAAATTTAAAGAGATTTGGGGGGCAAAATGCATATACATTTAAAAAGTTGATAGGTATTGCAGAATACCTTTGCAAAGAGGTTTATACACCTCCACTCACAGTTGTGTGAGAGTGCCTGCTTTCTGTGCCTTTGCCAACCGTGCTCCGTATAATGAGATTCGTAAAGATGGGGTGGTATTGGTAGTCTAAGCAGAAAATGCCAAATATCCATAAACCAAAATTTTTGCTCCTCTTGGATTTATTCGTTCATTCATTCAACAAGTTATATTGAACAACTGCTAAGAACCATTGTTCAAGGCACTGTCAATATAGCAATGATGAAGATAGAGGACCTAGCTTTATGGAAGTTATCTTCTAGTATGGGAGATAGAAATAATAAAGAACAAATAAAATATTATATATCAGATGGTGCTATGGAGAAAAAGCATAGAGAGGTTTTGACTCCAGGGTGATTTTTGCTAGTATAAATATGTTCATAAGGGCCGGTTTCATTGAGAAAGTCACAATTGAGCAAAAATCTGAGGTGGGTGAAGAAGTGAACACTGTAGATATGGAGCTAGAGAAGAATATTCCAGACATGGGAAACACTAAGTGCAAATCGCTTGAGGAGGGAGCATACTTGGCATGCATGGATGGTGTCGTTGGAGTGGTGAGAACAAGGAAAAAATCATAAGAATATAGATCAGAGAGGTAATGTGGTGGGCCTGAAGGCTATTGTAATCTTTATCTTAAGTGGGAAACCACATTTTAGAAAAAGTACTGAAAGGGTTTTTTTTTCCTTCCAATTTTTAATTTAAATTCTAGTTAGTTAACATGTAGTGGGATATTGGTTTCAGGAGTAGAATTCAGTGATTCATCACTTACATACCACACCCAGTGATCATTATGACAAGTGCCCTCCTTAATCCCCATCCCCCATTTAGCCCTTCCCCCATCCACCTCCCTCCATCAACCCTCAGTTTGTTCTCTTATGATTTGCCTCCCTCTCTCTTTTTTCTGCTCTCATGTTCATCTGTTTTGTTTCCTAAATTCCACACATGAGTGAAACCATACGGTATTTGTATTTCTCTGACTGACTTATTTTGCTTAGCATAGTATACACTCTAGCTCCATCCACATTGTTGCAAATGGGATGCTTTCATCCTTTTATGATGGCTGAGTAATATTCCTGTGTGTGTGTGTGTGTGTGTGTGTGTGTGTGTGTGTGTGTGTACATACATACCACCTCTTCTCTATCCATTCATCAGTCGATGGACGTTTGGGTTCTCTCCATAGTTTAGCTATTGTTGACAATGCTGCAATAAACATCGGGGTGCATGTGCCGCTTCAAATCTGTATTTTTGTATCCTCTGGTAAATACTTAGTAATGCAATTCCTGGATCATAGGGTAGTTCTATTTCTAACTTTTTGAGGAATCTCCATACTGTGTTCCAGAGTTTGCATCCCCACCGACAGTGCAAGAGGGTTCCCTTTCTCTGCAACCTTTGCCAACATCTGTTGTTTCTTGTGTTGTTAATTTTAGCCCTTCTGGCAGGTGGGAGGTGGAATCTCATTGTGGTTTTGATCTCCTGATGAGGAGTGATGTTGAGCATCTTTTCATGTGTCTGTTAGTCACCTGGATGTCTTCTTTGTGAAAATGACTATTCATGTCTTCTGCTGCCCATTTCTTAACTGGACTGTTTGTTTTTTAGATGTTGAGTTAGATAAGTTCTTTACAGATTTTGGATACTAACCCTTTATCAGATATGTCATTTGCAAATGTCTTCTCCCATTCCCTAGGCTGTCTTTGAGTTTTGATGATTGTTTCCTTCGCGGTACAGAAGATTTTTATCTTGATGAGGTCCCAATAGTTCATTTTTGCTTTTGTTTCCCTTGCTTCTGGCAACATGTCTAGTAAGAAGTGGCTACATCCACTGGTGGATGGAGGGTAGAAGGTTGGAAGGTGGAAGAGGTTGCTGCCTATATCCTCTTCTAGGATTTTTGATGGTTTCCTGTCTCACATTTAGATCTTTCATCTATTTTGAATTGATGTGTATGGTGTAAGAAAGTTGCCTAGTTTCATTCTTCTGCATGTTGCTGTCCAGTTTCCCCAACATCATTTGTTGAAGAGACTGCTTTTTTCCATTGGATATTCTTTACTGTTTTGTTGAATATTAGTTGACCATATAGTTGTGGGTCCATTTCTGGGTTTTCTGTTCTGTTACATTCATCCATGTGTCTGTTTTTGTGCCAGTACCATAACTGTTTGATGATTACAGCTTTGTAATATAGCTTGAGGTTCAAAATCATGATGCCTCCAGCTTTGCTTCTCTTTTTCAGGATTGTTTTGGCTATTTGGTGTCATTTTGTGTTTCAAATAAACGTTAGGACTGTTTGTTCTAGCTCTGTGAAAAATGCTGGTGGTATTTTGATAGGGATTCCATTAAATGTGTAGATTGCTTTGGATACTATAGACATTTATTTTTTTTTTAATTTTTTTTTCAACGTTTTTTTAATTTATTTTTGGCACAGAGAGAGACAGAGCATGAACGGGGGAGGGGCAGAGAGAGAGGGAGACACAAGATCGGAAACAGGCTCCAGGCTCCGAGCCATCAGCCCAGAGCCTGATGCGGGGCTCGAACTCACGGACCGCGAGATCGTGACCTGGCTGAAGTCGGACGCTTAACCGACTGCGCCACCCAGGCGCCCCCTGGATACTATAGACATTTAAAAGATGTTGGTTCTTCCAATCCATGAGCATGGAATGCTTTTCCATTTCTTTGTGTCTTCTTCAATTTCTTTCATAAGTGTTCTATAGTTTTCAGAGTATAGATCTTTCACCTCTTTAGTTAGGTTACTAAGCATCTTATTGTTTTAGGTGCAGTTATAAATGGGATCAATTCCTTGATTTCTTTTTCTGCTGCTTCATTATTGATGTATGGGAATATAATAGATTTCTGTACTTTGATTTTATATCCTGTGACTTTGCTGAATTCATCTGTTAGTTCTAGCAAATTTTTTTTCAACATTTATTTATTTTTGGGACAGAGAGAGACAGAGCATGAACGGGCGAGGGGCAGAGAGAGAGGGAGACACAGAATCGGAAACAGGCTCCAGGCTCTGAGCCATCAGCCCAGAGCCCGACGCGGGGCTCGAACTCACAGACCGCGAGATCGTGACCTGGCTGAAGTCGGACGCTTAACCGACTGCGCCACCCAGGCGCCCCGAGTTCTAGCAAATTTTTACTGGAGTCTTTTGGGTTTTCTACATAGAATATTGTGTCATTTGCAATTAGTGAACGTTTGGACTATAAACATTGGGGTTCATGTGCCCCTTTGAAACAGCACACCTGTATCCCTTGGATAAATACCTAGTAGTGCAATTGCTGGGTCATAGGGTAATTCTATTTTTAATTTTTTTTGAGGAATCTCCATACGGTTTTCCAGAGTGGCTGCACCAGTTTGCATTCCCACCAGTAATGCAAAAGGGTTCCTCTTTCTTCACGTTCTCACCAACATCTGTTGTTGCCTGCGTTGCTAATTTTAGTCATTCTGACAGGTGTGAGGGGGTATCCCATTGTGGTTTTGATCTTATTTTCCTGATGATGAATGATATTGTGCATTTTTTTCACGTATCTGTTAGCCATCTGGATGTCTTCTTTGGAAAAGTGTCTATTCACGTCTTTTGCCCATTTCTTCACTGGATTATTTGCTTTTTGGGTGTTGAATTTGATAAGTTCTTTACAGATTTTGTGGATACTGACCCTTTATCTGGTATGCCATTTGCAAATATCTTTTCCCATTGCATCGGTTGCCTTTTAGTTTTGCTGATTGTTTCCTTCACTGTGCAGAAGCTTTTTATCTTGATGAGGTCCCAATTGTTCATTTTTGCCTTTGTTTCTCTTGCTTCTGGAGACATATCAAGTACGAAGTTGCTGCAGCCAAGGTCAAAGAGGTTGTTGCCTGTTTTCTCCTCTAGGATTTTGATGGCTTCCTGTATTATGTTTAGGTCTTTCATCCATTTTGAGTTTATTTTTGTATATAGTGTAAGAAAGTGGTCCAGGTTCATTCTTCTGGATGTTGCTGTCCAGTTTTCCTAACACCAGTTGCTGAAGAGATCGTCTTTTTTTCCATTGGATATTCTTTCCTGCTTTGTCAAAGATTAGTTGGCCATATATTTGTGGGTCCATTTCTGGGTTCTCTATTCTGTTCCATTGATCTATGTGTCTATTTTTGTGCCAGTACCATACTGTCTTGATGAGCTTGTAATACAGCTTGAAGTCCAGAATTGTGATGCCTCCAGTTTTGGTTTTCTTTTTTGGGATTGCTTTGGCTATTCAGTGTCTTTTCTGGTTCCATACAAATTTTAGGATTGTTTGTTCTCTGTGAAGAATGCTGGTGTTATTTTGATAGTGATTGCACTGAATGTGTAGATTGCTTTGGGTAGTATTGACATTTTAACAATATTTGTTCTTACAATTCATGAGCATGGAATGTTTTTCCATTTTGTGTGTGTGTGTGTGTGTGTGTGTGTGTGTGTGTGTGTGTGTCTTCTTCAATTTCTTTCATAAGCTTTCTATAGTTTTCAGTGTATAGATCTTCACCTCTTTGGTTAGGTTTATTTCTAGGTATTTTATGGTTTTTGGTGCTATTGTAAATAGGATAGATTCCTTGATTTCTCTTTCTGTTGCTTCATTATTGGTGTACAGAAATGCAACCAATTTGTGTACATTGATTTTATATCCTGCAACTTTGCTTAATTCATGGATCAGTTCTAGCAGTTTTTTGGGTTTTCCACGTAGAGTATCATGTCATCTGAGAAGAGTGAAAGTTTGACTTCTTCCTTGCTAATTTGGATGCCTTTTATTTCTTTGTGTTGTCTGATTGCTGAAGCTAGAACTTCCGACACTATGTTGAATAACAGTGGTGAGAGTGGACATCCTTGTCATGTTCCTGACCTTAGGGGGAAAGATCTCAGTTTTTCCCCATTGAGGATGATATTAGTGATAGGTCTTTTATATATAGCTTTTATGATCTTGAGTTATGATCTTTCTGTCCCTACTTTCTTGAAGGTTTTTATCAAGAAAGGATGCTGTATTTTGTCACATTCTTTTTCTGCATCTATTGAGAGGATCACTTGGTTTTTATCCTTTCTTTTATTAATGTGGTATATCACATTGATTGGTTTGCAAATACTGAACCACCCCTGAAGCTCAGGAATAAATCCCACTTGATCGTGGTGAATAATTCTTTTAATGTACTATTGGATTTGATTAGCATCTTGTTGAGAATTTTTGCATTCATGTTCATCAGGGATATTGGCCTGTAATTCTCCTTTTTAGTGGAATCTTTGTCTGGTTTTGGAAACAAGATAATGCTGGCCTTGTAGAAAGAATTTGAAAGTTTTCCTTCCATTTCCATTTTTTGGAACAATTTGAGAAAAATAGGTATTAACTTTGCTTTAAATGTCTGGTAGGATTCTCCTGGGAAGCCATCTGGCCCTGGACTTTTGTTTTTTGGGGGAGATTTTTGATTACTGATTCCATTTCTCTGCTGATTATGGGTCTGCTCAAATATTCTATCCTTTCCTGTTTCGGTTTTGGTAGTTTGTATGTTTCTAGGACTCTGTCTATTTCTTCCAGATTGCCCAATTTGTTGGCATATAATTTTTCATAATATTCTCTTATAATTTGTATTTCTGTGGTGTTGGTTGTGATTTCTCTCTTTTATTCATGATTTTATTTATTTGGGTCCTTTCACTTTTTGATAAGTTTGGCTAGGGGTGTATCAATTTTACTAATTATTTCAAAAAAGTAGCTCTTAGTTTCATTGATCTGTTCTGGTTTTTTTGTTGTTGTTTCTATAGTGTTTATTTCTGCTCTAATCTTTATTATTTCCTTTCTTCTGCTGGCTTTAGGCTTTATTTGCTGTTCCTTTTCTAGCTCCTTTAGGTGTAAAGTTAGGTTGTATATTTGAGAACTTTCTTGCTTCTTGAGGTAGACCTGTATTACTTTAAAAAAAAAAATGTTTTAATGTTTATTTTTGAGAGAAAGAGAGAGTGCAACTGGGGGAGGGGAAGAGAGAGAGGGAGCCACAGAATCTGAAGCAGATTCCAGGCTCTGAGCTGTCAGCACAGAGCCTGACGCAGGGCTCAAACTCACAGACTGTGAGATCATGACCTGAGCCGAAGTCAGCCGCTTAACCGACTGAGCCACCCAGGTGCCCTGCGGTATCCTTCAATCTTAGGACAGGACTGCCTTTGCTGTATCCCAAACGTTTTGTTTTCATTTTCCTTTGCTTCCATGTATTTTAAAATTTCTTATTTAATTTCCTGGTTAATCCGTTCATTCTTTAGTAGGATTTTCTTTAACCTCCATGTATTTGTGCTCTTTCCTAATTTTTTTTCTTGTGATTGACTTGAAGTTTCATAGTGTTGTGGTCTGAAAATATGCATGATATCAATCTTTTTTCCTTGTTGATTTGTGACCCACTATGTGATCTACTCTGAAGAATGTTCCATATGCACTTGAAAAGAATGTGTATTTTTTTTGCTTTAGTATGAAATGTTCTGAATGTATCTGTTAAGTCCATTTAGTCCAGTGTGTCATTCAAAACCATTGTTCCTTGTTGATTTTCTGCTTATATGATCTGTCCATTGTTGTAAATGGGGTGTTAAAGTCCCTTACTATTATTTATTATTATCAATGACTTTGTTTATGTTTGTGATTAATTGACTTATATATTTAGATTTATTTATAGATTTATTTATTTTTTTATAAATTTATTTATATTTAGATTTTATTTATATATTTTAGATTTATATATTTAGACATTGGGGCATAAATATTTACAACTGTTAGAACTTCTTGATGGATAGACCCCTTAATTATAATGTAATGCCCTTCTTCATCTCTTGTTATAGTCTTTTGTTTAAAATCTAGTTTGTCTGATATACTTATGGCTACTCTGTCTTTCTTTTGACATCCATTAGCATGATAGATAGTTCTCCATTCCTTCACACTGAATCTGCAGGTGTCTTTATATCTAAAATGAGTATCTTGTAGGCAGCATGTACATGGGTCTTATTTTTTTTGACCCATTCTAATACCATATGTCTTTTGATTCAAGCGTGTAGTCCATTACATTCAGAGTGATTATTGAAAGATATTAGTTTAGTGCCATTATGTTACTTGTAAAGCTCGTGTTTCTGGTTATCTTCTCTGTTCTTTTCTAGTCTTTGTTGCTTTTGGTCTCCTTCACCCCCCACCCCGAGTCCCTTTTAATATTTCTTGCAGGGCTGGCTTAGTGGTCACAAAATCCTTTAGTTTTTGTTTGTCTGGGAAACTGTTTAATTTATCCCTCTATTCGGAATGAAAGCCATGCTGGGTAGAGTATTCTTGGCCACGTATTTTTCCCATTCGGCACATTCAGTATATCCTGTCACTCCTGTGTGGCCTGCCAAGTTTCTGTGGACAGATCTGCTGTGAACCTGATCTGTCTTTCCTTGTAGGTTAAGGACTGTTTTCCCCTTTTTGCTTTCAGGATTCTTTCCCTATCTGTGTGTTTTGTGATTTTGACTGTGATATGTCTTGGTGACTATGGTATGTCTCAGCTTTTGTTGAATTTAATGGGAGTTCTCTGTGCTTCTTAGATTTCAACATCTGTTTTCCTTCCCCAAAGTTTTCAGCTATAATTTGCTCAAATAAACCTTCTGCCCCCTTTTTTTCTCTCTTCATTTTCTGGGACTCCTATGATACAAGTGTTATTATGCTTTAAAGTCGCTGAGTTCCCTAAGTCCACATTTGTGATCCAATACTTTATTTCCCTCTTCTTTTCAGCTTCATTATTTTCCATAATTTCATCTTCTATATCACTGATTTGTTCTTCTGTTTCATCCATCCTCATTGTCATGGCATCCATTCACATTTACATCTCAGTTATAGTATTTTTTTAAATATTTATTTATTTTTGAGAGACAGAGAGACAAACAGAGTGCTAGTGGGGGAGGGGTAGAGAAAGGGAGACCCAGAATCTGAAATAGGTTCCAGGCTCTGAGTCGTCAGCACAGAACCCGATGTGGGGCTCAAACTCATGATCTGTGAGATCATGACCTGTGCCAAAGCCAGATGCTTAACCGACTGAGCCACCCAGGTGTCCCTCGGTTATAGTATTTTTAATTTCAGCCTGATTAGATTTTAGTTCTTTTATATGTGCAGTAAGGGATTCTTTAGTGTCTGCTATGCTTTTTTCAAGCCTAGTTAATATCCTTATAATTGCTTTAAATTCTAGTTCAGACATCTTACTTATATCTGTATTGATTAAATCCCTGGCCATTACTTCTTCCTGTCCTTTCTTTTGGGGTGAATTCTTCCATCTTGTCATTTTGTCCAGAAAAAAGAAAAGGAAAAAAAAAAGCTAGATCTTAGGTGTGTTTTGGTCTGCTTGTTAAAAGAAGCTAGATCCAAAAAATAAAATTTAAAAATTAAAAATTAAAAAATAAAAATCTAAAGGAAGCGAGATCCTATTTTCCCTACAGCTGGCAGCACTCTATGATCAGTAAACTTGGTGTATGTGAAGGGTTTGTGCTGGTCTTATGGGGAAGGGGCCTATTGCACTGATTCCCAGGTGGACTTGCCCTAGTGGAGATGCACCTTCAGGGTGCAGGAGGCAGGGTTTGGTGTAAGTGTCTTGGTGGTGCTGTTTTGTTCACTGAAGTTGGTCAATTGCCTGGGTATCTCATCCCTGGAGTGGAGAGTTCACGCCCACCCACCACTCTTCAGGAAGACTTCACAGAAGAGCAATCACTGCTCTTGTGTCCCCAGCTTCCATCAGATGCCTGCCTGCACCCTGTGTGTGAATGAGCAGTCTGCCTAGCAGGTGGCACAGTACTCTTGTGTTTTATCTCAGGCGCAGGGCTGGATTTCAAAACTCCAAATTTTAGGGACTTGTGCAGCGTGACCCCTCACTGATCCTCCATTGGAGGGTCTCACCACACTTTTGCCATTTGCCAGTTTCTCCCAGAAAAGCAGCTGCACGAGCGTGCAGCAGTTTGGAGTTTATGGTAAAGCGCAGCAGAAAGCTGGCATCAAGGCTCACTGACCTCAGCCAGTGTCCCCATTCCTATGCTGGGGAACAGTGTAGGACATTGGCACCACCAGTTCTTCTGTCCCCAGATAGGCCATGCTGCCACTCCCAAGGGCACTCCAAACTGGGGAACTGTTTCTCCCTGTGTGACCCAGGGGATCCTCAGACCACACCACCTGCTCCTCTTGGCCCTCCTTCCCCATAGGAGCACCACTAAGCTGGCCAGACCCAACCCCAGTGATGGTGCAGACTTCTAAAACTTCAGATTTTACACTCCACTGCTTATAATAACTTGCAGTAGTCTTGTAAACAGTGCTCTCTCCCCTCCACAGATCCCACGGTTCTTATCAACTCCCCCAAATAGACTCTGTGCAGCTCCAACTTCCATGAGGTGGTCATTTTTCTACTTGTAGATTTGCAGTTTTGTTCTCTCAGTCCTCAGATAGATTTCTTGGATGCTCATAATGGTTTGATATTTATCTAGCTGTGTTTGAGGGATGAGGCAAACTTAGGGTCCCCCGGCTCCTCCGCCATCTTAACTCCTCTCCCCTGAATGTTTTACTGTGGGCAGAAAAATAAAACCAGAGTTTTCTCCTTCCCAAGGAATTATAAAAATCTGATAGTGGTCCAGTGTTTGAAAAAATTTCCAGAGCAACTGGGTGACTCAGTTGTTTGAATGTGCAACTGTCCAACTCTTGATTTCAGCATAGGTAATGACCCCAGGGTTGGGGGATCCAGCCCCGTGTTGGGCTCCACTCTGAGTGTGGAGCCTACTTAAAATTACCTGTCTCTCTCTCTGTCTCCCTCTGCCCCTCCCCCTGCTCTCTCTAAAATGAAAAAAAAAATTTTTTTTTTTAAATTTCCAGTGTGTTGATCATGTGTTTTCTTCTTTGTTCCTACTTCTTTTCCTTCCTTTCTCTCAGCTACTTTTGGGCCAAGAGATGATCTTTACTTATTAAAGTTTAAATGGCTAGCAACTAAGCAATCAGAGGTAAACATCAAAGGAAAAAAATCCTGGATGTCTACTTATATTGTTGGGAATTCAAATTCAGAAAGGCAAAAACCATCTGTAAAAAATTTAAAGAATATACATTTTCAGGTTTGAAGAGAAACAAAGACCTGACTGGTGGGTGGGTGTTGAACATATTAAAATTACTAGATGAAATTTGAATATCAATCTTTTTTTTTCACAGAATGTTGGATTGGGTGCATTCTTGGGAAAATCAGTAATGCACTGTCTCTTGAATTTATTCTTATCAAGATGTGAAACACAGAAACTAGAGAAAAAGGGAGATAGAAAGTGAAACATGGCAACTATTCTGAAATCTGCTTGAGAAACTGAAAGTTAAGCAGTAGCTCCTCTAAGAAATAGATATAAGGCAGAGTTCTCAACCTTGGAAACTATTAATATTTGGGCTGGATAAGTCTTAGTTGTGGGAACCTGTCCAGCATTGTGGGATGTTTAAGAAGCATCTTTTTTTTTTTTTTTTTTTTTAAGACAGAGTTTTAACCCACTAGATGTCAGCAGCACTCTGAAGTTGTGACCAAAAAAAAAAATTATCTCCATAAATTAGAAAAGCAGCTTTTTTATTTGCTCTGAGGCACAAAATCTTCCTCTCCCCTGTTATGTCCCACTCCCATTGAGAATCACTGCTGTAGGGGCGCCTGGGTGGCGCAGTCGGTTAAGCGGCCGACTTCAGCCAGGTCACGATCTCTCAGTCCGTGAGTTCGAGCCCCGCGTCCGGCTCTGGGCTGATGGCTCAGAGCCTGGAGCCTGTTTCCGATTCTGTGTCTCCCTCTCTCTGCCCCTCCCCCGTTCATGCTCTGTCTCTCTCTGTCCCAAATAAACAAATAAACGTTGAAAAAAAAATTAAAAAAAAAATAAACGCTAAAAAAATTAAAAAAAAAAAAAGAATCACTGCTGTAAATAATACCCTCATTTATACACCTAATTTATTTGAATTGATCATCACAGCACAGTCTGAAAGGCCTAGGAAGTGGGCTTCAGGTAGGAGAGGAATGGTTGAATACAGATAAAAGCAGTTGGGGGTACTGCTGGAGGAGGCCTGGGTGAAAGGAGAGATATCAAGGGGAATGTCCCAGGAGGCCTAATCCCTTCACCATGTACTCCAGGACTGAGGTGGCTGTATCACATTTGGCATGGCTGGGGATAAGCTACAGAGCAGTGGACTCAGACTGAGGGTGGGTCATTCAAGTTGGGCAGGCTATAGGCAGGGGCCCTTAGTCCCAATGCAGTTCCAGCTCTAACAGCATCATAGAAATGAAGACACTGGTGGCTAGGGTGATCCCCACGGAGCTAGAGCCAGTAGCAGTGTGTAGATAGCAATTAGCAAAGACCTGGGCTGGAGTACCTTAACAGTAGTGAATGGCAGGAACTGTGGTTTGGCCTCATTTAGGAGAACATGAGAGACACTCCCTGCACACTTGGAGAAATTTTTGAGTGGGGGTAACTTTAAACAAGGACACCAAACAAAGGAAAAAATCAACAAAACTCAAAGACAGCCTAGGGAATGGGAGAAGACTTTTGCAAATGACATATCTGATAAAGGGTTAGTATCCAAAATCTATAAAGAACTTATCCAACTCAACATCCATAAATAAATAAATAAATAAATAAATAAATAAATAAATAAATAATCAAGTTAAGAAATGGGCAGCAGAAGACATGAATAGTCATTTTTCCAAAGAAGGCATCCAGATGGCTAACGGACACATGAAAAGATGCTCAACATCACTCCTCATTAGGGAAATACAGATCAAAACCACAATGAGATACCACCTCACACCATCAGAATGGCTAAAATTAACAACACAGGAAACAACAGATGTTGGCAAGATTGCAGAGAAAGGGGAAACTTCTTGCACTGTTGGTGGGAATGCAAACTCATGTAGCCACTCTGGAACACAGTATGGAGGTTCCTCAAAAAGTTAAAAATAGAACTACCCTATGATTCAGCAATTACATTACTAAGTATTTGCCAGAGGATACAAAAATATAGATTTGAAGCGGCACATGCACCCCGATGTTTATTGCAGCATTGTCAACAATAGCTAAACTATGGAGAGAGCCCAAACGTCCATCGACTGATGAATGGATAGACAAGAGGTGGTATGTATGTACACACACACACACACACACACACACACACACACACACACACACTGGAATATTACTCAGCCATCACAAAGGATATAATCTTGCTATTTGCAACAATGTGGATGGAGTTAGAGTGTATTATGCTAAGCAAAATAAGTCAGAGAAATACAAATACCATATGGTTTCACTCATGTGTGGAATTTAGGAAACAAAACAGATGAACATATGGGAGCAGAAAAAAAAAAAGAGAGGGGGAAGCAAATCATAGAACAAACTGAGGATTGATGGAGGGAGGTGGATAGGGGAAGGGCTAAATGGGTGATGGGGATTAAGGAGGGCACTTGTTATAATGATCACTGGGCGTTGTATGTAAGTGATGAATCACTGAATTCTACTCCTGAAACCAATATCCCACTGCATGTTAACTAACTAGAACTTAAATTTAAAAATTGGAAGAAAATAAATAAATAAAAAAGGACACCAATGGGGTGCTGTCAGTCATGTGCATGGGAGTAACAAGCTCATGAACTTCAGCTGTTAATCTAAAGAGACCACTTGTTAGTGCTTGGAAATATTCATGTGTAAGCTTAGCAAAAGCATTCTCAATACCAAAGAGCATCTGTTTTCCTGGATTTGCTGCTTGTTGTCATTCTCTGCAGACATCCAGCCTGTCCCACACTTTAGAGTTATTGAGCCCTGGGAAGTGCAGAGATCTCTCCCAGAATAGGGAAGGATGGGACAGAGACATGGTGTTAGGTTATAAGACACTCTGGTAGCCATGATCTCTGGAGATTGTCCAACACACCTCACACAAACACATCACATAATCCAGAGATTTATTTTACATCAATGAGCTCTGCTTTCTGGGTGCAAATGATACATAGCAATACTGGGAAGAGTTGCCTGATGAAGAATCAAGCAATCATCCAACAATTATTTACCTTTAATATTTCTCACTCTGGGAGAATTGGCAACACACAGGATTCTTCCCCAAACACAAGCACTTTAAGATATCATTCTTGTTAAAACTAACAAATCTCGGGGCGCCTGGGTGGCGCAGTCGGTTAAGCATCCGACTTCAGCCAGGTCACGATCTCGCGGTCCGGGAGTTCGAGCCCCGCGTCGGGCTCTGGGCTGATGGCTCAGAGCCTGGAGCCTGTTTCCGATTCTGTGTCTCCCTCTCTCTCTGCCCCTCCCCCGTTCATGCTCTGTCTCTCTCTGTCCCAAAAATAAATAAACGTTGAAAAAAAAAAAACTAACAAATCTCTTGTTTTAGTGATAAAGAAGTTGGGCAGATGGCTTCTATTTGACTCTGATGCCTACTCTCAATGATATAAAGTTTACTTCCCCTGTAATTCCGGTAGAATTTCAGTAGAAACCCAAAATCCTATCAGATATTTCTCTGAATTCCTTGGGGACTTGTAATCTTGTGGATTAGGGGTCCCCACCAAGAAATGTAAGGAACTTCTAGAAACTGGAAAAGGTACAAGAACGATTGTCCTCTAGAGCCTCTGGGAGCGGTGTGGCTGTGCCAACACCTTGATTTCAGTCTTCTGACCTCAAGAACTATAAGACAATAAATTCGTATGGTTTTAAGCTATCAACGTTGTGGTAGTTAGTTACAGCCACAATGGGAAATTAATACATCCTCCCCCAAAGCAAATACAAAAATGAGAAAACAGTAACATTGTTTCTTTATTTTTTTCCTTTTAAAAATATTAGTTGGTGTGCAATGCCTTTTAATGAAATGTCATAATCAAAGGTGATTGCTAGTGATGATCTCTCAAATAATGTAGCAACCTTTTCATGTTTTTTTGATGCAACTAAATCAATACCAGCAAATGACTGAATAAATAGTGCTTCAAACCAGATGGCATAAAACAAGAGAACTGCTTAGCACAATTGAACAAATTACATTCCAAACTTCTTTATGGAGAAAGCTGACCTTTAATTGACTCTGTTCTTGTTTTGCTGTTTTTTCTCACTAGATTGTTAGCTGCATTAGGTTTGGGGAAAATGTCTGCTTTCTTCACTGAAGTTAATTAACTTCAGTTAACTTGAGGTAGACCACATCTGTCCATTCCTAGTTCCTAGAAGAATGTGCTGACCCTCCTGACATCTTATGACCACAAGATATGGTTTAGATCCATGTGTTCCATTTCCAAACCCAACGAATCAAGATTACCTAAATAACAAGAATCTCAATCCCACTCCCTAAGTGTGCCTAATTATAGAAGTAGGCTGTAAAACTCTCCACGCAAAATGAAAGCACAGAAAGGGAGAGTAGAACTACCCAATGGAACAAAAGAAGGGGGACTATGGCCAGGCTGACCCACTATGGAAGCCTAAATGCACTTAAAGGAAAGAGTGGCTATTAGACAAACCTTTTTCTTCCTGGAGGTGAGAACCTAAGGCATTAGAACCTCTTAGACCTGTCCCTTGACAGAACTACCTGATGGTGGGGATTTCTCAGACATACACCATCTCACTTATTTTAGGGCAATGTGCGCTGCGTACAAGAGGGTAAAGCTCCATCACAGAACAATCTTTATTGCCAGATAGAAGGCCAGTGAGACATTTTTTCCTGAGATTCCTTTAACTCCTTCCCAGCTGGGGCACAATGAGAAATATTAAGACATTTCACCTTCATTTGCTCTTGTGTTCACAAGACACTGTGGCAAAAGCCACCTGGAATCACACTGGTTTCAATATTGAACTTTGCGGCTTGCTGTGTGATCATAAGCTGGTTGGTCCACCATTTTTTTAAGGTTGTTTGCTTGTCTGTTTGTTTGTTTATTGTAATCTCTACACCCAACATGGGGCTCAAATTCACAACCCTGATACCAAGAGTTTCATGCTCTTCTCTCTGAGCCAGCCAGGCACCCTGGTTCACTTTTCTAAGCTACTAAGCTATTCAGTAACTGTGGGTGCTATTTTCATGACGTATGATACGTCCCTCCATCTGTGCAGTGGGAAGTCTGCGCTAACCTCCAGCTGCAACCCTTCCCCATTATGATTTGGGGGATTATGTCACGTCTCTGACTGTGAAGCCGCTAAGGCAGAGCACTCTGCTGTGATCCTCAGGCCAGGGCAGCCTAGATCTTCCCACCTTAGGGCCCAAGTCAGGAAGCCCTGGGCATGCCCATACATGGAGACTGGCAAAGCCTCTTGGATGGCAAGCATCCAGCCCCTCCCTTGGAGGGACTGACTTGTGTGGGGGAGAAGAAATTTTGGAACAGGGATCACTTCTCAGCTCTCTCCTCGTTCTGTATCAGATGGGATGTTTCTAGCAGACCAATTGAATTTTCAGGTGAAAACATTTTCTGCAAGGCACCATCTCTGACCTAACTCTGAAATAAAGGCATGGAAATGTCAGCAAATACTGAAATAAAGGCTGGAAGGGCTGTTTGCACTAATAGCCGTATGGCTTTGGAATTTTTTGTGCAATAATATTGCACATAAAAATTATTTTTCAATTGAAGTAGTTGACATATTGTATTAGTTTCAGGAGTAAAACATAGTGATTCAACATTTATCTACGTTATGTAATGATCGCCACAGTCAGTCTATACCATCTGTCATCATACAAAGTTGTTACAATATTATTGATTATATTTCCTGTGCTGTACTTTATATCCGCATAATTTATTTGTTTTATAACTGAGGGATTTAACATCTTCATCCCCTTCACCTATTGGCACCTAGTGACAGTGTGCCAGAGAAACAGAGCAAGTGTTTACCTTGTGATCACTGTGAATTTGGCAGCAGTCCTGGTTCTGTGGGGCTCTGACTTAGCTGATTAGGTATGCAGAATATTACCCACTGTGTCTTTGGCATAAGCACACCCACAAACTACACAGGACAGCAGCATTAAGGAGAGAGAAAACAGCCATTATAAATGGGTCTGTGTGTATGTGTGTGTATATTTACAAGTAGGAAAGAGCAATGAAAACTAAACAGGGAAATTCACTTTGGACGAATAGGGTTTCTACTTGAAGAAATGAAACTTACACATAGAACTATGAGTCCAATATCAGAATTCCAGGATCACTTCTGTGTTGGATTGACAAACTGGGTGAGTCAAACTCTAGGAGTTCCCTTATCAGTTAAATAAAGTGGTTAGCTTTGGATAGTGGTTTGCAGCCCTGGCTGCAAACTAGAAAACTCTTTGAGAATCTTTAAAGAGGAGAGGAGAGGAGAGGAGAGGAGAGGAGAGGAGAGGAGAGGAGAGGAGAG
>NW_024412404.1:30689957-30691026 GCF_014898765.1 Herpailurus yagouaroundi | reverse complement strand
AGGAGAGGAGAGGAGAGGAGAGGAGAGGAGAGGAGAGGAGAGGAGAGAGAAGAGAAGAAAAAGGAGAAGAAAAAACTGACATGTGAGCTAGTCTCTAGTCCAGGGAATCAGAATCTCTGGCACTGAGGACTAGGGATCAGAATTATCAGTAATTTATTTTATTATTTTTAAAGTTTATTTATTTATTTTGAGAGAGCACGCAAGCAGGGGAGAGGCAGAGAGAGAGAGAATCTCAAGCAGGCTCCATACTGTCAGCACGAGCCCGATGTGGGGCTCAAACTTACAAACCATGAGATAGTGACCTAAGCCAAAATCAAGAGTCAGACGCTTAACCGACTGAGCCACCCTGGCACCCCAAAGATATTTTCTAATTGCAATTGAAGTTTAGAATTCTACATTGGGCTGAAAAGCATTAGTTCCATTACTCATGTCATTGTCATAGCTCTGTGAAGCCCTCAGATGTTTAGGGAGCCTGCAGTTCAAACATGTTGCTGGCTTGTCGGAGGTAGCCTTCATTGCCATTAGCTCCTTATTTTTTAAAAAGTCAGAAAAGACGATCATTTGTTATATGCATGCTGCTCTTTTGGTACCTGTGTATGACATATTTCCTCTTCTCAAGTGACTTGCTATCTAGGCGGAGAGACAGATTCATAAGCATTTATTCAAATGCAGTATATGTTGGTTGCCCTAGGTACAGAAAAAAACCTTCTTCAGTTAACTCTTGATCTGAAGCATTTGGCAGAATCATAGTCCTGCTGGCTCTCTATTTACAGAATACTCCCAAAGGAATATTCTCTGCTAAGGGAGGTTGAAGGTTTGAAGCGACTCGTGCAATGTGCAGTGATGCTGGCAGCACATGCTAAAGCTTCCAGAAGGCCCTGGCCTGGGACCACCAAACCAGATCTGTATGTCAAGTCACAGTAATCCTGCAGAAGCAGGTAAGAGGGAATATATGTCTGTGAAAGTGCTGGCTGACAACCAACTTGGTATTCTAGAAATAGGAATATATAATATATATAATAGGGCCTATTAAATAATAGGGCCCAGTATTTGGTATATGGAATATATA
>NW_024412404.1:30678467-30689557 GCF_014898765.1 Herpailurus yagouaroundi | reverse complement strand
ATATATATATATATATATATATATATATATAGGCCCTATTATATAATAGGGCCCAGTATTTGGTATATGTCCTTAGTGTCCACTGGAGCATGAGTTTGTTTCAGGTGTCTTGGTAGTCGTAGCTCCTGAAGGTCATCAACTGTTCAATGGCCTGTAGGTGAGATCTAGGTCCTTACGTTTCCAGGCAAATACCATCTGGGAACAGAATAGACTCAGAGAAGCAAAGGTACAGAGCTAGATCATACCCATTCCCTCTCAGGGATCAGGTACCCTCTATGGTGCCAAAATTGGAAGCAAAATTGGATGTTTTTCAGCAGGTGAAGGGATGAATAAACTGTGGTACCTCCATACAATGGAGTATTATTCAGCAGTTAAATGGTCTATCAAGCTACAAAGACCCGAAGGAACATTAAGTGCATATTGCTACATGAAAGAAGCATCTGAAAGGGCTACACATGGTATAATTCAAACTATATGACATTCTGGAGAAGGCCAAACTATAGAAATAATTAAAAGGTCAGTCCTTGCCAGAGGTTTAGGGGGCGTGGTTGAGGTGGAGCACAGGGCATTTTTGGGCAGTGAAACTCATCTTATGATAGTGTAATGGTAGATACTTGATGTTATGTACAATACAAAGAATGAACTGTACTGGAAACTATGGACTTTAGGAATAATGTATCGATATTGATTGGTTCATCAACTGGAACTAATATACCACACAAATGCAAGATGTTAGTGTAACAGCACTCCAGCAGGTCTTAAGGATTAACTTGCTTCAGGTTAACTCTCCTTACTTGCTGACCTAAATTCCTTGATCTTCAACAGAACTAATTTTCTTTGAGATTTGCAGACCACTGTCCTTGAGGAATGAAGAACCAGAACTTTTCCCAGGCCCCAAAAAACCAGCAAGTCTGTCTGAGGCTGACTCAGCTTTAGGATTAGCTCGGCAATTTTTTTAGTAAAATGTTTTTCTTTTTTTGGTCACACAAATGATTTTACTGACTTCCCTTTGTGTATCCATAGACATTGCCTTCCTTTGCAGAAAGAACAGAGTACTCCTGCACATAATAAAACAAGAACCAGACTCCCTCACGCAACCCCCAAGTACTAGGATAACTTTTGTAGCTGACATCATGGAATCTGCACATAATCAAGAAATGTTGCAGGCCGCTACACTCTCTTTGCTGATTAACTACCCTAAACCCCTTTAAAAACCCCTGAGCCAGGCAGAAACCTCAGAGTACCTTTTCCCGAGGTTGCTGGCCTCCTGAATCTTTTATTCCCAAATTCCTTTCCAATCAAAAACTCATCTCTTTTTCTTTCTTTCTTTCTTTCTTTTCTTTTAGAGGGAGAGAGCACACAAGCAGGGGAGAGGGGCAGAGGGATTGAGAGAGAGAGAATCTTAAGCAGGCTCCAAGCTGGATGTGGAACCCAAATGTGGGGCTCGATCCCACGATCCTGGGATCATGACCTGAGCCAAAATCAAGAGTTGGGCTCAACTGACTGAGCCACCCTGGTGCCCCCAAAACTTGTCTTTTGAGTAATGGCCTTTCTAGGAACTGGCAGCCAAACTTGGGTTCCATAACATTAATAATAAGGAAACTGTAGGAGGGATGAGGGTGTGGAGGAAGCAGGCATATTAGAACTCTGTACTTCCTGTGCAGTTTTTCTACAAGCCTAAAAGTGCTCTAAAAATAAAATGTATTAAGTGAAAAAGAAAAAAAAAAACCTATTGCAGTAAGGGAGGGTGATTACTGCAATGGAAGAGGGTGATGATGGCAATAGGGAGGCAGCTTTGAAGATCTGCAAATGTCTGAAAGAGTAGTCACAAATTTGTGTGTAAGTACAGAAATCTCACACACACACACACACACACACACATATATACGTGTGTGTGTGTGTGTGTGTGTGTGTGTGTGTATTTACAAATAGGAAAGAGTTCATAGAGTAGGCAGTTAGAGCTGGAGACAAAGGTGGGGATAAATAGATGACACATTAGAAGACTGAGGGCACAACATCCTGACTTGTGGCTTTTAACATCCTGGCTTTAGGGATTCTAACACCCCAGGACTGAAGAACCAAGAGTCACCCTCAACCTCTGCCCCAGGGTAACCTATGGTTTCATTATCATATATTTACATTGTGGTTTCAACCCACCCCTACCCAAATGGGGGAAGATGGCCAGGATAGTTCCTGCAAGAACCTTGTAGGGCCCAAAACTCTGCCTCCCAACTGGCAGGAGTCCCTTAGACGAATAGAAACAACTTCTGTCAGAGACTGCCCTAACTATGACCCATAACCTCTGCAAACACAAAAAGAAAAGATACCCTTAATCCCCCTGGGGTTGCCACTTTCGGGGGCTGCCCAGTCTCCTCCCTTTTTGAGAGTGTACTGTCCTTAAACTGCTTTGGGTTTGCTACTTTTCTGTCTTCATTGGAGTGCTGATCCTCAGGTAAATCTTTCCTGGGTAATCCAAGAACCCACATCTCCATTCACACAATGCAGACTCCCACTGGTAGCAGAGAAATGAAAACTAAAGAGGGAAACTCATTCTTTTAATGGAGGTGTAAACAAGGCTAGAAAGAACTGGATGTCAGGAGCAGGGAGTAGGTGGCAAGATCAGGAAACAACTTTCCTTATTGTCAGCCAAGTTTTGAGAGGGATTGTTTGGCATTCCTATACTTGTTAAACCTTAGTAGGAAGTCAAATTTCAGGATGATGTGGGGGAGAATAGAAATTTAGTTAAGTTAAATTTACAGGTATTTTGTTCTGATTAGTCATTGAGACAAATTGTTCAGCTGATCATTTATGAGACACAGAATGCGAATTTTAGGTTGTGTGTCTGCTTTTGTAGCAGGTAAACGGGTCTATGGCGAGTTTTATTTAAGTAATATGGGAAAAGGTGGTTCTTTGCAGTTTAATAAAAGACTACAAAAGAAATTGAAATAGACATGTATGTTACTCAAGGCCCTGGACCCAAGTGGGAAGGTCAAGACAGGCTGCAGAGAGAGAGAGAGGGAGGCATCACCTGAGGCACAAGCTTTTATTGTGTTCTTTGAATAAAATGTCTTGGGACTCCCGGAGTAAAGCTGGATTCAAACCAAAAAGAGCAGGGGGCAAGGGGGGAGTTTGGTAAACACCCTCAAAAGTGCGGGAGCAAAGACTTATGGGAAATGTAGTTTTCACTCTGGTGTTGGCTTTCCGGGCTGACTCTGCGCGTGCTCACTGCCTCCGGGTCTGTAAATCTTTCCCCCAGGGTACACCTTCTCCTGGGTGGCGCTTCTCGGATCACCGAGTCTTTGCGCTCCCTAGGGTCCAGTGCGACAGGACAGGGGAGTTTGGGGTTGGCCGAAGGCAGACGAGCGTCCGCAGTGCTCGGGAGCCGGCGGGTCTGGGGTTGTGGGGGGACCCCGCGGCGGGACCTCTGGCACTTGACCCCCCAAGGGCGGGCTGGGGCAGCCTCATCCTGGAGGAGGGACGACCGGGCCAGGGCTCCTCTCTCAGCGGAAAGGGCCGGCTTCGCGCGGGGACGCGGGGACGCGGGGACGCGGGGACGCGGGGACGCGGGGACGCGGGGACGCGGGGACGCGGGGACGCGGGGACGCGGGGGCGCGCGTCCTGGGAGGTTGCAGGGTCCGTGCGCAAAGGCGGCTGCTGCAGCCGCCTGCGGAGCTCCGTTACTGAGCAATCCTGGCAAAGACGTTCAGTTTTATCTTCTGCAGAAGGAGAATGTTTTTATACCTGACCCATGCGATTGTTCTGCGCTGCTAATGTCTATGCTAGATATACGTAGATTTTTGCCATCAAAGGCTCTCACGGCCATATTTGAGGTAAGCTTAACTGTCTCCATGTTAAGAGAATAGTAAACCAGGCTCAGAGGTGAAGTGCCAAGACCACACAGCAGCGGTGGGAATCTAGTTTTCAATCCATTTTTCTGCACGTCTCATGTTCCTTCTAATAAACTGCCTTGCCTAAAACCCAGCATTGTTATTCACAGCACTAATAATGTCTGATACTGTAGTATCAGGAAAATAATTATGAGGTATATGGGGACTGCAGAATGTCTTGGCCTTGGGTTTCTGGGATATTTGATTATTCTTCTCATTCTTCTGAGCGCTTGTGTCAGGTAGCACAATTTCTGGGTCCGGTCTGCCCTGTCTAGCTTTTGTCTTTGGAGAACTTCATTTGAGTTTGTTGATGGCCAAAGCTCTTGATTCTTGGGGAAAGTATGTATTAGAGTCAGGTTGGGAGCCCTGTTTGAAAGTTCCAACTAAATTTAATTTGTCCCCACTGCCCAGGTCCCATCTCTTTTGGAGCAAAACAGCTCTTGTAGTTTTTTAAATTTTTAAGAAATGTTTATTTATTTTTGAGAGAGAGAAAGTGAGCACACCACGGGGTGGGCAGAGAGAGAGGGAGAGAATCCAAAGCAGGCTCCACACTGACAACAGTGAGCCCCATGTGGGGCTCAAACCCACAAACGTGGAGGCTTAACCAACAGAGCCACCCAGGGGCTCCTGGAGCAAAACAGCTCTTGAGGTGAGATGTGGGAAACAAAGGTAGAAGGAAATGGCAGATAAAATTGAATTTCCTTATAACCTGCAGCCCACTGACAAATACTTGAGGCTGGCAGAGTAAAATGTTTCTCCAGGAACTTCCTACTGTCTTCTTTAGCATATGAAAATCTCATTGGAAACTTCCCCTTGATTTTACCTCCCCTAACTCCCAAGTATGTAACCAATGTCTCTTTATGGTCCCAGGATAGCTCTTTCTGCCAATGGGTCCTATCTCCATGCTTTAATAAAATCACCTTTTTGCACCAAAGATGTCTTCAAGAATTCTTTCTTGGCTGTCAACTCTGGATCATCCCCAAAACCTTATCACCCAGGAACCCCACCTGGAAAATCACCCCTTGATCTGAGACCTCTCACCAGAGGCTCAAAACAGAAACAGAAGAGGCCCAGGAAAGATTATATCCTCAGACTGCCAGGACAGAAGTAATTCTTGGTCCTTCTACAGAATGAGCGATGCTTGGGTGATGTCACCATAACCAGAAATCATTGCAGGCTGTCCACTGATCAGCTTTAAGAATTGAAATAAAGCTGGCAACATGAGCAAAGGGTAGGCAGCACAGCAGAGGGTACCTCACAGGAAGTTTGTGAGGACACAGTTCAGGGAAAGGAATCACCAGCCACAGGAGAAATTGACCTTGTTCACCCTCATCAGCCATACTCCCTTCACTGCACTTGCTCTACAACCTAGAGGGTGCATCATTCTCTTCTGATAGTAAAAAATCAAATAACTAATGTATAAAGAGTTTGAAGATTTTAAAATTTTGTCTGTATTTAAGAGGTGAAAAAAAAAGGGCCTAGAAGATAAGGGAGTGACTTGTCTAGAGTAACATAATTTATTAGTGGCATGCCCGGGGAACTCCTTGCTGTCTATCCTTAACAATGATGTCACATCAAATTTTTTTTTAATGTTTATTTTTGAGAGAGAGAGACAAAGAGACAGAGCACAAGTGAGGGAAGGGCAGAGAGAGAGAGAGAGAGAGAGGGACAGAATCCAAAGCAGGCTCCAGGCTCCGAACTTAGCACAGATCCCAACGCAGGGCTTGAACCCCCCCATGACGAAATCATGTACCTGAGCCCAAGTTGGATGCTTTACCCACTGAGCCACCCAGGTGCCCCTCAAATTTCCAATGAAAAGATCCTTTTGAGAAACCATAACCAAGTTAGAATAAACAAAGTACCCCTGCACTTTCCAGGGGGATGCTGATGAGGATTTTGAAACTCAAGGGCCAGACACTTTCCCTAGGAATGCAGAGAAATAAAGGCAATGTCTTCCTGTGTTGTTCTTTGTTTGATTAGTCCTTGGTTGTTACTATTTATTTATTTTAGTCACTGTAGAGGGGAAGGTAAATTCTTTTTAGCAGGAAGTTAGTAGGAAATGTTTATATTCACCTAATGAAAAATCGCATTCTGAGCTGTGACAGGTCAGAGTCTGCATAGACAATGGGTACTCCTCCATCAGCTCTGCCCTGCCCTTAGGGTTGAAGCGCATGGATGGCCCACGGGGACTTTGGATGTAGCTGCTGTGTGAAGCTTGCTAGGCAGATAATTCTGCTCGGCTCACCTGGTTGCATAGGACCTCATTTTCTTTCCTTCTTTCCCAGCTGTACCTTTACAGTTCTCTTCAGTTTTCCAAGAGCAGCAGGAAATGACTGAATCACAGGTAAGCTGTTTATTCCTGCTTTGTTTTGCAGTGGATTTTGTGAGGTGTGTAAGGAACAGAAATTAAAATAGAAAAACAGAAATAGATGAAAATCAACATCAGATTAACAGTAGACTATCAGGTCAAGAGTTGAGCAGTCAGCATATACATATACGCTGGTCCTGTAAAGTCCCAGAATTATCAAAGTCGAACAGCAAGTTTGCCGTTCCGGTCTTTCTGACAGCAAAGGAGAACCAGAAAAACGAGTCTCTTAGGGCACTAACACACTGGCACTGCGGTAAGAAATTATCAGAGGCTGGTGGTTCAGCAACAAGCACTTATTTCTCGTATTCTGGAGTCTGGGAAGTCCAAGATCAAGGTGCCAACACATTTGATTCTTTAGTGAGGACCCTCATCCAGTTTGCCCATGGCCCTCTTCTCATTGTATCTTCCCATGGTGGAGAGAGAATAGAGGGCCAGCTCTCTCGTGTAGTTTCTTCTAAGGGCACTAATGCCATCAGGGCTCCATACTAATGACCCACTTACCTCCAAAAGGTCCCATCACCAACTAAAATCACACTGGGGATTAGGGCTTCAACATGTGAAGTTCGGTGGGGGGACACAAGCATTCCGTTCATAACAGAGTTGAGAACACAATTTTCTAATGGTCTTGTTTGGTCCAGCGGTGTAGAATATCTGGAAGACAGCTGAATGGTTGACATGCCCTTTAAATGGCTCTGCATAAATATTTCCCCCACCTAGACTGTAGCACTGTAGTATTTGTGACTGTACTTAACCGCTACTTACTTGCCTGTTCCTGGCATTGTCAGACTTTAGATTTATTGTCAATCTAACTTCTGAGAAAAACTCACCATTTTATTTGCATTTCTGAGATTGCTGATGATCTTGTATATCATATATCTATTGGCTTTTCTTTGCTTTTGTGAATGATTTCATTTTTAATCATCTCATGTATTAATTTTAAAGAATACTTTATGTATTTTGGACAATAATTCTTTGTCTGTTACATTTGTTGTGAATGTTTTCTCCAAGTCTGTCCCTTGACCTTTACCTCTAGAGTGCCTCTGGCCTTATTAGAGTTTTATATTTTTCCATAGGCCAGTCTTTTTAACTTTTCTGTTTTCTTTTAGAATTTTAAAATTCTTCCCTAACTTAAGATAAGGATATTTTAAAATTTTTGCTTAATTAATGTTAGTACTATTAAAAATATTTAAGCCTCGAGTCAATCTGGAAATTGTTATTGTAGATAATACGAGGAGGGAATCTAGTTTTATCTTTTAACACATAAAGCACCAATTCTTTATTAATGTTTTTCTCAATCAATTATAATGGCACATCTATCCAGTATATTACCGTGTCTGCACACATCTGTTGCTGGACATTCTAATTCATTGCATTAGTCCTTAATTCATTCTTCTTTAGGTTCATCATGTTCTTTCTTACACCTTTTTCAGTCTTGCTTCATGAAACCTGGCATCCTTACCTTGTGCCTGATTTTTCAAAGATAACTCAAGAAGTGTTAGCCAACGCTGGAATAGTCTTTGTGGGTTTTCGGTACACACCAATTATCCCATTAAAGAAGTTTCTTCCTACAGCCTAAGTTTTGAATGTCCATGATACTTAGTGGTTTTTCTATATGCCTTAAGAATAGATTTGATTACTCTTTAGATTGAACTTCTTGGTTCCATTTTGGACACGTTTAAAAATTTTTTTATTTATTTTGAGAGCGAGAGAAAGCGTGAACAGGGGAGGGGCAGAAAGAGAAGGACAGAGAGAATCCTAAGCAGGCTCCACGCTGTCAGTGTGGAGTTGGGCGCGGGGCTCGATCTCACAAAGTGTGAGATCATGACCTGAGCCAAAATCAAGAGTTGGACACTTAACTGAATGAGCCACTTAGGCGCCCCTTAATTAGTTTAATTTTTATCATTCTGAGAGTTCTTTATATACTGGATATAGACTGTTGTCAGATATATAATTTACAAATATTTTCTCCCACTCTTTGGATTGTCTTTTCACCTTCTTGGTAATGTTTTTTGAGGCATAAAATTTAATGATTTTGTTGATGTCCAATTTATCTTTTCTTTAGTTGCTCGTGCTTTGTCGTATCTATGAAACCATTGCCTAATCCAAAATCTTAAAGATTTAACCATGTGTTTTCTTCAAAGTAACAATTTTTGTCTTTTTTTTTTTTTTTAATTTTTTTTCAACGTTTATTTATTTTTGGGACAGAGAGAGACAGAGCATGAACGGGCGAGGGGCAGAGAGAGAGGGAGACACAGAATCGGAAACAGGCTCCAGGCTCTGAGCCATCAGCCCAGAGCCCGACGCGGGGCTCGAACTCACGGACCGTGAGATCGTGACCTGGTTGAAGTCGGATGCTCAACCGACTGCGCCACCCAGGCGCCCCACAATTTTTGTCTTAAACTCTCTTTTACCTGATATTAATATAGCCTTCCCAGCTGTCTTTTGGTGAGTGTGTTGAGCAGAATGCCTCTCGCAAGTTGCCAATGCCAACACTGACCATGATGGAGAGAGCAAACATCATCATTATGCCAGTGTACAGGAATAAAAATTTAAACACTCCTGCCACTGCATCTTGGTTTCAGAGTTACCAAGGAAGACACAATGGAGTCAAGCATCGGATGGAACAGTGCTTTTATACACTTAAGAGGTAAAGCAAGATCAGTTCTGATAATATGCGATTGGACCCCCAAGGCTAGTGGGTGCCCCCAGCATCTGATGCAAGGCAGTTGGCCTATGCACACACCTCTTAATGCCACAGCAGGAGTCCAACCCTACTACTATCGAATCCAGAATACTGAAAGCTGAGGTTGTGCCAGAGGGGCATTTAGTATATGCTTAATCAGAACAGAGGAGCAATTAAATAAAAGATATTCTGACAAGGTGAATGGCTTATATAGGCTGTGTGGTCTCTTTATCTCTTGGTAAGGAAGGTTCCAGACCCAAGGCTCATTCATATGTAGCTGAGTGGGGGTTGAAAGACCATACACGTGAGACTGTCTTTCTCATCATGGTGTATCTTTGTCCATCGTTTTTTCTGTTTATGTCTTTGGATCTCAAGTGAGTCTCTTTCAGACACTATTTATTAGTGAGTCTCTTTCAGACACTATTTATCACGTTTTTGTTTTGTTTTTTTTATCCAGTATTGTATCCACTATGCCCTTTAATTAGAGTGTTTAAGCAATTTACATTTAGTGTAATTCCTTATAGAGCAGGATTAGGTCTGTTGTTTTCTTATTTGTGGTCTACAGCTTTTTTGTTCCTCTATTCCTCCATTACTGCCTTCTTTTCTGTTCAATAGATATCTTTTAGTGTACCATTTTAATTCCCTTGTCATTTCTTTTGCTATGTTTAGTCATTTTCTTGATGGTTGCCCTGGGATTTACAATTAACATCTTAGTTTTTAACAATCAGGTTTGGATTGGCTTGCACAGAAGTGCCATGGCTGGGTGGGAGTCCCTGAATGGGTGTGTTGTGGTCAGTGTAGTCACCAGTATGCCATTGTTGCTGCTGTCTGTGGCAGTGGTGTGCTCGAGCAACCAGAACCGGAGCATGGAGATGCATGACATTCTCAGCAAACGGAGATTCAGTTTCTGGTCCTTTGGAACAGGAACTCATGTTAAGCTCCCAGGACCGGCACTTGACAAGCCAAAAGTTTACAATTTCAAAACTACATATGACCAGATGTACCACAATCTCCTTAGGAAGGACAAAGAACTCTGTATGCAGAATGGCATTTTACATCTGTTGGATAGAAATAAGAGGATCAAGCCCTGGCCAGAAAGGTTTCAGAGCTGCAGAGACTGTTTGATCTGATTCTCACCTGTGAAGAGAGAGTGTACAATCAGGTGGTGGAAGATCTGAATTCCAAAGAGCAAGACACCTGCCAGCCAGTGCATGTAACCAATGTGGACATCCAGGACAACCATAAAGAGGCCACCCTGGACGCATTCCTTATCTGTGAGCTGTGCCATTGCATTCAGCACACGGAGGATATAGAGAATGGGACTGATGAGCTGCTGTAGGAGTTGGAGGAGAAGAGCAGCAGAGCCTTACTGCACACGGTCTGCTCCTACTGACTAGCCTGGCCGCTCTCCTGAAGACATCTTTTTGAGCTTCCTTTTGTTAATACTTTTTCCTTTCTGATATTTGGTTTTACTTGTATCTATTCTGCTGGTGGTGGGTAGTAATACCCAGTTAACTGTACGTGTGAAATGAAAGGCACACATAAACGCCAGATTAAAAACAATCGAGTTTTTTCTATTCCTCTTCTACTTGTGAGTGGAGAATTGACTATAAGGTTTTTTTCTTTAACCAGGAAAGTAAACAATGATTTACAGTACATTTCACCTATTAAAAAAATCAAATTTGGATTAATATCAACTTAATTTCAATAGCATATAAACACTTAATATGCTATATAGCTCTATTCCTATATAGCTCTATTCATCCCTTTACCCCTCCTTTGTGCTTTTATTGTCCTGTAGATCTTCACGTATTGTGTGCCATCAACACAGATTTATATTTTTTTTCTTTGCAAAGTGTCTTTTAAATCAGGTAGGAGACACAAAGAATTACAGAATACATTCATTTATGCTCTTTTTTACTCACATAGTATTACCTTTACCAGTGCTCTTCGTTTCTTCATGTGGATTTGTGATGCTGTCTAATGTCCTTTTATTTCAGCCTGAAGAACTCCTTTTAGTACTTTTTGTGAGGCAGAGATGGTGGCAATGAATTCTCTCAGTTTTTGTTTATCCGGATATTTTTAAAATTTCTCCTCCATTTTTCTTTCTTTCTTTCTTTCTTTCTTTCTTTCTTTCTTTCTTTCTTTCTTT
>NW_024412404.1:30612145-30678457 GCF_014898765.1 Herpailurus yagouaroundi | reverse complement strand
TTTCTTTCTTTCTTTCTTTCTTTCTTTCTTTCTTTCTTTCTTTCTTTAATGTTCATTTATTTTTGAGAGAGAGAGAGACAGAGGGTGAGCAGTGGAGGGGCAGAGAGGGAGACACAGAATCTGAAGCAGGATCCAGGCTCTGAGCTGGCAGCACAGAGCCCAACGTGGGGCTTGAACTCACGAACCACAAGATCATGACCTGAGCCAAAGTCAGATGCTTAACCGACTGAGCCACCCAGGCTTCCCTCTCCTCCATTTTTCAAGGATAGTTTAGGTTGATAGTCTTTTTCTTCCTACTGCATTCTTGCCTCTGTGATTTCTGAAGCAAAACTAGCTGTTCATCTTATTGAAGATCCATTGTACACAATGAGTTGTTTTCGTCTTGCTGCTTTCAAGATTCTGTCTCTCACCTTTAACAGATTATGATGTGTGTGGTTAATTGATTTTTTTTTAACTTTTATTTGTAGTTTGTTTAGCTTTGTGGATGTATAGATTCATATCTTACGTCAAATTTGGGAAGATGTTGGCCATTATTTCTTCAGCTATTGTTTCTGTCCCTCCCTCTTTTCTCTTTCTGGGTCTCCCATTATGCATATATATTTTCTTCATTTAACCACTTTTTAAATTGTTTATATTTTAGTTAGTTAATATACAGTGCATTATCGGCTTCAGAAGTAGAATTCAGTGATTCATCGCTTATATAACAACATCCAGTGCTTATCACAACAAGTGCCTTTCTTTTTTTTTTTTTTAATTTTTTTTTTCAACATTTATTTATTTTTGGGACAGAGAGAGACAGAGCATGAACGGGGGAGGGGCAGAGAGAGAGGGAGACACAGAATCGGAAACAGGCTCCAGGCTCTGAGCCGTCAGCCCAGAGCCCGACGCGGGGCTCGAACTCACGGACCGCGAGATCGTGACCTGGCTGAAGTCGGACGCTTAACCGACTGCGCCACCCAGGCGCCCCACAAGTGCCTTTCTTAATACCCATCCCCCATGTAGCCCATTTCCCACCCCCCTCTCTCCCATCAACCCTGAGTTTGTTCTTTATTGTTAAGAGTCTCTTGTGGTTTGTTCCCCTTTCTTCTCTTTTTCTCTCTCTTCCCATACATTCATCTGTTTTGTTTCTTAAATTCCACATATGAGTGAAGTTATATGGCATTTGTTTTTCTCTGGTCGACTTATTTCGCTTAGCATAATGCATTCTGGCTCCATCTGTGTTGTTGCAAATGGCAAAATTTCTTTTTTTGAAGGCTAAGTAATATTCCATTATATATATGTATATATATATATATATATGCATACACACACACCACCTCTTTTTTATTCATTCATCAGTCTATGGACAATTGGGCTCTCTCCATAGTTTGGCTATTGTTGATTAATGCTGCTATAAACATCGGGGTGCATGTACCCCTTTGAATCTGTATTTTTGTATCCTTTGGGTAAATACCTAATAGTGCAATTGCTGGATCATAGGGTAGTTCTATTTTTAATTTTTTATGCATTATGCATATGCATATGCATTATGCATATGTTTGAATACTTGATGTCCCACAGGTCTCTGAGGCTCTGTTCAACATTTTTCATTGTTTTCTTTCTGTTCTTCAGACTGGATAAATTCAGTTGACCTGTTCTGTCTTCAGTGAAGTGTGTTCATTATTTCTTCTGCCACATCAAATCTGATCTTGTGCCCTTCTAATGAATTTCTAATTTCTGGTTATTGTACTTTTCAACTCCAGAATATCTTTTTGTTTTTTTTAAATAATTTTTATCTCTTTATTGATATTGTCTACATAGTAAGACATTGTCCTATTACTTTCCTTTAGTTCTTTAGACGTGGTTACCCTTTAGTTTGAACATATTTAAAATAGCTGATTTAAAGTCTTTTGTCTAGCAAGTCTAGTATCTGCACTTCCTTAGGGACAATTTGTATCAATTGTTTTTTTCCTCCATTGTGTCAGATACTATTCCTTGTTTCTTTGCTTGTCTCATAATTTTTGTTGAAAATTAGACATTTTAAATAATATTACTTGGCAGCTTTCAGAGTCTCCCCTCCCCAGTGTTTGTTGTTATCGCTGTCATTGTTATGTTGTTTAGTGAGTTTTCTAAACTGATTGCATAAAGTCTATATTCTTTATCATGTGTGGCCACTGAAATCTCTACTCAGTAGGCTAGTCAGCTAATGATTTACCAGATTTCCTCAAATGCTTGGAGTTAATAAGTCTCCTGGTCTGTGCCCAGGTGCTCTCTGTGCATTGGTGGCACACACCTTCAACACTCAGATGTGCTGTTGAGAACTCTGCCTTAGTCTTTACTTCTGCATGTACAGAGCTTCAAGGTCAGCTGAGAATAAGAGCTTAGGGTCTTCTTAGGTCTTTCCTGAGCATGTGCATGTCCCTGGGCATGTATGTGGCTTTCTAGATTCCTAGGAATACGTTGAAGCTTTCAAAGTTCCTATGGGCATTATGAGATTTTCCTTTTTTAGCTTTTAAATTAGCCTCTTGCTTGCTCCAACTGTTATTCACCACCTCAGGTGGCTGCGAAGTTAATAACTTTCCTCTAATTCTTTTCCAAGCACGTCCCCTGGGGAAAAGGCTGTTTGTACTGTGGAAGCTCCAAGCTAGCTTAAAGACGGTAGAGTCTTCCAAGGAACCATCAGACAGGTAAATAATGACAGTTCTCTGGGGATGAGGCTTTGAAAGAGCTCTATCCCTCTTCTGCCCTCTCTGGTGGCTGCCTTGTTGCTGCTTTTCACTGTGATTACAAGCTGTTTGTTTTCAGGCCTCCCGTGGAGCTGGATGGTAAAGGATGCAAATGGAGCAAGTTAAAATGCCACAAACCTCACAAACCTCAAACCAGCAGTGCTTATTGAATGAATGCTCCCTGGATTTACGCAAGACTGTGGTTAGTTTCAAACTTTAAAAAAAGCTGGTTCTTAGAATTTTTGCTAGTTTTCTTATTTAGTTTATGGAGGAATTTTGGGAAGTCCTGACTCTGCTTATTACTTTTGCTTCTCATCGTGTATAGCTGCATGGTTTCCACTGTATGTATTTGTCATCGATTTTTTTTAATTAAACAATTATTGATTTATTTTGATCGAATGAGAGAGAGAGAGAGAGAGACAAAGAGAGAGAGTGTGTGTACGAGCAAGGAGAGGCAGAGAGAGTGGGCGAGAGAGAATCCCAAGCACACTCTGCGTTGCTAACACAGAGCCTGACATGGGGCTTGATCCCATGAACCATGAGATCATGACCTGAGCCAAAATCAAGAGTTGGGCACTCAACTGACTGAGCCACCCAGGTGCCTCTATCATTGACTATTTAACCAGTTTGCTGTTGAAGGATATGTATGTTTAGTTTTTTGCTGATACTAGCAATGTTTCATTGAATAACCTTATGTAAATGTAATTTCGTATGTGTGAAACTTAAGGAAAAATTTTCTAGAATTAGAATAACTGGGTCTTAGGTCAAAACTAGGCTGTCTCATAATTTTCATAGATACTACAAAATTGCCCTGAACAGTGGTTGTATCATTTTGTACTTCTGCTGGAAGTCAGTTTTATCCCTTAGTTCTTTAGCCATCAACTGAACATTGCTTTTAGCTAGGCAATATTTTATGTGTTCAGGATACTGTCAGTGGTGTGCTGGTAAATGTTTAACAACTAGTTCTCTTAGGAGAATCCCACCCCCTGGTTTGTAGTGTTTTCTGATGTCTGTAGTGTTAATGCACCACACCATAGCCATTTGTAGTGACATGGGGTTGGGGAGAGATATACACGTCAACCCTTTAAATACTTTTTTTAAGTTTATTTATTTTGAGAGAGAGAGAGAGAACAAGCGAGAGAGAGAGCATGCACAAGCAGGGGAAGGTTAATAACACACCGATATTAATTTCTTAATTTTGGTAAATATATATGTTAATTAAGATCTTAACATTGGGAAAACTGGGTGAAGGTTATGCAAGAACTCTACAATATATACAACTTTTCACGGAGTCTAAAATTATTTAAAAATAAAAAGCATGGGCGCCTGGGTGGCGCAGTCGGTTAAGCGTCCGACTTCAGCCAGGTCACGATCTCGCGGTCCGGGAGTTCGAGCCCCGCATCAGGCTCTGGGCTGATGGCTCAGAGCCTGGAGCCTGTTTCCGATTCTGTGTCTCCCTCTCTCTCTGCTCCTCCCCCGTTCATGCTCTGTCTCTCTCTGTCCCAAAAATAAATAAACGTTGAAAAAAAAAATTAAAAAATAAATAAATAAAAATAAAAAGTTAAGAACTGCAAAGAAATCTTTAACTTAGTAGATCTGTTATTGGTACTGGATTGGTACTATAATTTCTAAAACTACTTTGTATCAGTTCAATGGGTAAATATATTGAAGTGCTTAGAAACCAGGTTATATTAGAAGGGAATTACAGATATTGAATGGGAAAATGTTGTTGGATATGAATTGGAGGAATCAATATCCACTCATGATATTTTAAAAAATGAATATTTTTTTGCTCTGGCTTCTGAAAGGGCCTAGAAGCACTAGCCCATCTGTTGCATACCTAATAGCCAAATCTTGGTTTCCAAATACTCTTTTTTCCACTGAAAGAAATCTAACTCTGGAACATGTAAAGTATAAATTAATTCTGGAATATAATTTTATGCTAGAAACAAGATGTACTGAAAGGATTCATAAAAGGACACAGAACCCCATCATTGACCAAATTGGAGTAGCTTAGCACCAAAAAGAGTGACTGGCTATTATTACACAGTGACCAAAAAAATGTCCATGAGTTTCTAGTGATACAGAAGAGAGAAAAAGACATAAGAGGAAGGAGGAAGCTCTTCTTTACTTAAAAAAAAAAAAAAAAAGCCAACTAACAAATATGGAAGAGAGAGGGTAAAAAAATCACCATTTTGTAAGCCTTAGGGCAATAATTCATTTGGCAGGAATCATCCATTGATACTAAAACCACTGATTGAAAGGTTGAAAGTGAACAGGATAATTATATGGCCTCAAAATATTGCTTTGCTGCCCATGGATTACTCATCAGTTCCTGGGAAAATATGCCTTTACAAAGGAGAGAGCTGGTGACCACCACTTTAACCAAATGATCATACTAAATTTCACCAAGAGAAGGACAATGGGATGTTTAGTCCCCTATATGTTGCAATAAGAGGCATGTGATATCATCTCTTGTTTTTTTGTCCAAAAGATAAGAAGTTGCTCTGCATTTAATCATAAACAATCAGACAAATCCAGAGAATGGGATATTCTATAAGACAACTGGCCTGGATTATTTAAAAAAATCAAAGTAAACAAAAACGGTAGAGAGGCTCGTTCTAGGTTAGAGAAGATGGAAGAATCATAGGAACCAAATGGGATGTGTGAGAATTGATTGAATTCTGGATTGAGGAACTATTTTGAAGCACTTGAGAAATTTAAATAAGGATTGTGTTTTAGACAATTTAATTGAATTAATTTTAGTTTCTTTAGGTGTGAATGTGGTGTATGAGAACATTGCCTTATTGTTAGGAAATACATGCTGAAATATGAAAGAGTGAACTGTCATGATAGCTGCAGGTTTCAAATGATACAGCAAAAGATACAATTATATATAGGAAGAGGTAAAGCAAATACTGCAAAAAAGGATTTAGGTGATGATAATTCAAGTGTTCATTTTATGTGTTTTTCAACTTTTTTTTTCAGGTTTGAAAATCCGAATTAGAAAGTGAGAAATAAAAACCATATCATGGCATACGTGTATGGTCTAGAGCTTAGTGTCTAATACCATTCCCCACTGAAAGGAACCAGGGCTCACTCTTTAGAGAAATGGCTGATTCCAGGGCTGGGCAGGGTATATATAAGATGAGTGTGGAACATCATTTTATGCCAGAAAGTAGAGAAGCACTTAAAGTAATCATGCTGGCATGTCAGCTTGAAGGGGCTTTTACTGGCCAAATCTGGGACAATGTGAAGACCAAAATAATTAAGTAGAGTAATCAATTGTAAACCATTGGAAGAAAACAGAAATTCATGAGTCTATACTTAAATAAATGGCGCTGAAGAGAGGCTTCTTGCTTATGGTAGAATGCTAAGAGCTAACTGGTAAATGTGGAGGAAACGTAGGAGTTAGAAAAGCAGCATTTTATATCTGTCACAGTAGAGATTGCATCAGGCGAGAATCCTCAACTGATGCTAAAAGTAGGAGACAGTCTAATGAGGATTAAGGGATTTACATGGTCTTAAAATCTCCCCACAGACTGCTTATTTGTTCTCAGGGAGATAAAAAGGCAGTAATTACACAGTGGAGAGATCAAACAACTCATTGCCTGGAAGATGAGGATTAGCATTTCCATTGAGGGACAGATGACAGCATATGCCACGGATGGGATACCTGTGAAGGAAACATGAAACATCACCTATGGACTTCCCAGTCTAGATCACATAACCTAAATCTAACCACGAGGAAATACCAGGCAAACCAAGAGTGAGCGTGCTATTTTTTTCAAAAAAAAAAAAGAGTGGAGAACCATATTTTTCAAAGATGCCTATGTCCAAAGATAGAAGATATGGAAATGTTCCAGATTAAAGGAAGCTAAAAAAGACATGACAACAAAATGCATGGACACTAGGCTAGATCTGTACTGGAAGGGGGAACATATGCTGTAAAAGAGGTTATTGGGTCAACTAGCCAAACTGGCATAAGAAAGGTTACTTAGATAAAAGTACCATGCTAATGTTAAATGTACTGAATTTGATAATTGCGATGGTTATATATACACCCTGAATTATTTAGGCGTAAAAAGCCATGATGTGTATAATTTCACCTTCAAAATGGCACAGAAAAAAAAATTGTGTGTGCGTATTTTCTTATTTTTGTATTTGTATGTAGACAGGAAGAGAATACATGCAAACGATAAATGG
Source organism: Herpailurus yagouaroundi (assembly GCF_014898765.1). Classification (NCBI taxonomy): domain Eukaryota; kingdom Metazoa; phylum Chordata; class Mammalia; order Carnivora; family Felidae; genus Herpailurus; species Herpailurus yagouaroundi. The sequence continues at coordinate 30,671,546 of NW_024412404.1, read as the reverse complement.
AGTCACATGTTAACAATAAGTGAGTCTGGGCATATGGGTGTTCTCTGTGCATATTTTATTTGCATCTTTTCTGTAAGTTTGACATCTTCCCATTTAAAAAATAGCATTATTGAGCCTGATTTATATATTTTCTAAGAGAACCACCTTTTCTAGAATGTTAAATCTGAAATCCAGATTTATCTGGATCATCCAGGGCTTATTCACATCTCTTCACTGGTTTCATGTTTTCTGGAATGGGGGTCTCCAGAAAGGAAGGTAGACATCCCAGGAAGTGTGCAAAGCTATCCTATCAGGGTCTCTGAAAAATGTGTTACAATTCGCATTTTATTTTTATCTAAAATTAAGAAAGTAATTAAGAAATAATGCTTGGATTGTCATTATATGTACTTATATACATAAGTACAAATAGTATCACTTGAAATGATGGAGTGGTGATCAAAGGGTATTTGGAAACCATTGATATATAGGAACTTGTCCAAAATTATTCCATATCTGGCCCCTGAATACCTGTTGAGTATCTTTGTCTTACCATATCTGCTCATCCTGTTCATCTAACACACTATGCTATTTGCTTTCCCCTATACTTAACTTTTAAAATACTTCGTGCATTTTACCATGTGGAGGCTAATGCATATTCTTGCAAAGATTTTCAGCCTCATAGCACCAACCTAGTAACATGAATGGAACTAACTTTTCCCTCTTTCTGTCTATGCTATATACCTTGTGAACATTTCTAACCTAGCTCCTGTAGTACCTTATTGTAAAGGTGTTTGCATATCTACCAGAATGTTATTGAGAACAGGAACAAACACATCTTGATTTTTCACAGCAACAAGAGTGTTTCCATATACAGAGTATAAGAAAGCTCAATAGGCTTTCCCCGCCCCCTAGCAATTAGCATGGTGACAAGATATTTCTAATATAGTATCTATTTCTCCCCTAAAAATGAAAACAGGGTGCATTATATGCATCAAATAGAATTTTTTTATAAGCTCTATCAATGCATGAAGCAAACATTTTGCACATTCCTCAGTGGTTAATTCAGATTAAACAGAATGTACTGTTTTTACAGGGATTAGTATCATTCAAGGATGTGTCAGTCAGTTTCACCCAGGTGGAGTGGCAGTGGCTGGACTCAGCTCAGAAGATCCTGTGCAGGGACGTGATGCTGGAGAACTACAGCAAACTGGTTTCAGTGGGTAAGTAGAGTTTCCCAAGTAACTTCCTAGAGCATGAATTTCCATTCTGAGTTGATGAAACATGTCATACCTCTAAAGACTTGAATTGTTTTTATTTTTATTTTTACTTTTTTTTGAGAGAGAGAAAGAGAGAGAGTGTGTGTGTGTGCACGAGGGAGGGGGCAGAAGGAGAGAGACAGAGACAGAGAGAGAAGGAGAGAGAATCCTAAGCAGGCTCCATGCTTAGCAGGTAACCTGATGCAAAGCTTGATCCCACGACCCTGAGATCATGACCTGAGCCTAAATCAAGAGTCGGATACTCAACCGACCGAGCCACCCAGGCAACCCCTTTAATTTTTATTGTTTTATTATATATATCTATATATATAATTTGAGTGTAGTTGACATGAGTTGAATTGTTTTTATTGCTAAGGGTTTGGTTAAAAAAAATACTTAATTGCTTTAGGCCTTCAGGAGGGATGTCAGTGTCTTCACCTCTAGTGAGAGGTACTGCTCTGCTGGGGTTGAAATAAGCAATGTCATCATGCATGACAGTCCTTAGGCATCATGAAGCACAAGGTGTGTAGACGTGAGTCTTGTGTCATTTCTCATTGACAGGGTGTCTTACAATCAAACCAGATGTGATCTCCCAGTTGGAGCAAGGAGAAGAACCATGGATAATAGAGGTGATGTTCTCAAGCCAGAGTCTTCCAGGTGAGTTATTGTGTACCCAAGAGATGGAAGCTACTGGAAATCAGATCTTAAAGTGGACAGTTGGTTACTTGGTACCTGTAATATTTTCCTATGGCCGTTGTAATGGAATACCACAAACTGGGTTACTTAAAACAACAGAAATGTATTCTCTCACTTCTGGAGGCTAGAAGTACAAAATCAGGATGTCAGCAGGGCTATACTTTCTCCAAAGCCTCTAGGGGAAAATCCTTCCTACCTCTTCCTAACTTCTGGTGGTTGCTGGCAATCCTTGGCATTCCTTGACTTACAGCTGACTCTAATCCCTGTTTCTGTTATCATCTAGCCTTCCCTCTTTGTGTCCTCCCCTAATTTAGGGCCTACCCTAATCTAACATGACCTCATCCTAACTAATTATATCTACCAAGACCCTAGTTCCATATATCACATTCTGAGGTTCTGGGTGGATATGAACTTTAGGGACATTATTCAGACTACTGTGAGATCTCTGAAACATTTTTGGAAATCTCATTTTAGAGACTTCATACCTTCACAAATATCGAAGGATGTCTGACCACCATTCCCAAGATGTTTAAATTAACATTTTGTAATATCACCTTCCTCTTAGAATGTGCTCATTCTCTACTTGATGTTTATAGAGACACTTTGCACTCTGACATTACCCAAATCTAATTTCTAGTTACTGTATCTTCAATATTTATTTCTTCATTATTCTTCAGTTGCCCAATTTCTTCCCATTTTTATATACTCCTTTTGATTTTCATCAATTTTGGATATAGCCTCTTTTTTTAAGTTTTTTTAAGTTTTTCAGATCATGACGTGAGCTGAAGTTGGATGCTCAACCGACTGAGCCACCCAGGCGCCCCAAAGTTTTTTTAAATGTTTATTTATTTTTGAGAGAGACAGAGAGAGTATGAGCGGGGGAGGGGCAGAGAGAGAAGGAGACACAGAATCCAAAGCAGGCTCCAGGCTCTGAGCCGTCAGCACAGAACCTGGTGTGGGGCTCGAACCCACAAACTGTGAGATCATGACTTGAGCTGAAGTTGGACGCTTAACCAACCGAGCCACCCAGGCACCCCAGTTTCTTTAGGAATAGCTAAAAGTCTAGTGATTTAAACATCTGTGCTCCATCACATAACTCTACTCCTTCCTTCTATCCTTTCATGGTGAAGTGCCTCATGTTTTTCTGTGTTCAGACTCACTATCCATTTTCTCTTTTGTCCCTGCTGCTAAGATTTCATAGCCATTGGGTTTTTGGCCCAGAATGATAATTGCCTGTGTACCTTTGTGCTTTATTTGGTAGTGCTCAATATTCCCTCTATAATACACCTAAACTTGTTTTTGGTAAGTAGAACTAATTTGGTCACATTCACCTTCTTTTTTTTTTTTTTAATTTTTTTTTTTTAATGTTCATTTATTTTTGAGACAGAGAGAGACACAGCATGAGCAGGGAAGGGGCAGAGAGAGAGAGAGGGAGACACAGAATGTGAAGCAGGCTCCAGGCTCTGAGCTGTCAGCACAGAGCCCGATGCGGGGCTCAAACTCACGAACCGTGAGATCATGACCTGAGCCGAAGTCGGACGCTTAACCGACTGAGCCACCCAGGCGTCCCACATTCACCTTCTTTATTTATCTATCTGCAGTTTGTCTAGTTTACCACCCAGCACCAGGGCTCATCACACTGCTGGCATACAGGAAATATTAATTAAATCAATAAATCTTGATTTATGCAATCATTCCACTCAATCTAGGATTTTTAATTAATTAATTAATTTATTTATTTATTTATTTAAAAATTTTTTTTTAATGTTTATTTATTTTTGAATCAGAGAGAGAGCATGAGCAGGGAAGGGGCAGAGGGAGAGGGAGACACAGAATGTGAAGCAGGCTCCAGGCTCTGAGCTGTCAGCACAGAGCCCGATGCGGGGCTCGAATCCACGAACTGTGAGATCATGACCTGAACCGAAGTCGGACGCTTAACGGACTGAGCCGCCCAGGCACCCCAATCTAGGATTTTTTGAAAGGCTTTGTTTCATACCTCCTACTCTTCCTAAATGTTTCGAATCTATTAATCAATTTTTAAGGCGTCAGCTGTCTTTATGTTCATGGCTCCAAAACTGGTGGCAAAATTACAGTCATCGTAGTCAACACTTGTGTTATAGCCTGTGATGCGCAAGGCACCGTTCTAAGCAGTTCACATGTATTAATTCATCTACTTCTCACAACCGTCCCCTGGGACATATACTATTATTATTTCTGTGGATAAACGAGCTGAAGTCCCAGGAGATTAAATTCCATGCCCAACGTCCTCCAGTAAATAAGTGGTGCTCCTTGATTTCATACCCAAGTTACCTAGTACTAGAGACCATGCTCGTTAAAACTGTTCTGTGCTGCCTGTCGTCTCTAGTATACTTTACTTCTGCCTCACAGAGCAACATTTGGCCTGTTGGAAGGTCACTTCCAGCAAGAAGTCCTACTTGCTTCATCCTCAGAATGTCAGAAACTGAAGTCATTAACTTTCCATTTTACAATATCTATTCACTTTCCGAATTCTCCTTTTAGTCACTGGGCTCTGTTGTTCTCCAGTTTGCATGGATTGAGTCATCCTGAAATTTTCATCTCTCCCATCCTCTCATACATTTTATCTCAGTATCTTGTTATTATTACGCTTTCAGTTCCCCCAGTGTGCTCAGTTATCATGAACTTCGACCAGAACCATATTGTCACATAGGTGAATTCTTATTTGTGTTTGTCAGATTTGATTCCCAAAATTGTTACCTTTATCTTGAGACTAACCTGAGAAGATAAATCTGGTACTTACTACATAGTTCTGAAATCTACAACTTTGTTTGATGTTTATTTATTTTTGAGAGAGAGAGACAGAGTGCAAGCAGGGGAGGAGTAGAGAGAGGGAGACCCAGAATCTGAAACAGTTTCCAGGCTCTGAGCTGTCAGCACAGAGCCCAACGTGGGGCTTGAACTCATGAACTATGAGATCATGACCTCAGCTGAGGCGAACGCTTAACTGACTGAGCCACCCAGGTGCCCCTACAACTTTTTTTAAAGTAAGGACTATCATGATAGCCTTATGTTGCCTGTCCAAATTTTATTTTTCTCTATTTTCCCAAAACTTACCCTAAATTCCATTTAATCTGTATTTTTAAATATCCTGAAACATATCTAGATATTTTATTGAACTGCGTTTTGCCTCCCTAGAAACTTTAAACCTTTAATTTTATGCTCAAATCCTGTTTTCAAGAAACTGTTCCTTACCACTCTAGATGTATGACTTTAGACAAGCTACTTAATCTTTATATGCCTTAGTTTCCTCATCTGTAAAATGGGGACAGTAAGAGAACCTATCTGAAAGGGTTCTGAGGATTAAACAAATTAAGTGTGATTTAGTATTAAATATGGTTATTGTTTATTAGCATCAGACGTTATTGTTTTCTCCCTCCTTGTTTTCCACTTGCACATAGGTGTTCTGCCAAGACTTATGTGTGTTGATTCATGAATTTCTTTCTCTCAACTTACTTATAATTTTGCTAGATAAGTGCCTTTTTTTCCCCTCTTCCTCATGTTTATGCGTACCAGAACTATATGTTCAGTGATTATCTAATTAGTTGGTAGAGGAGCCAGTTGAGGAAAAAACATTTTTTCTTCCCTCCTAAAATTAATAGAAATTACAGATGTGTGAACTAAGATATTAGCTCGAGTTAAGAAGATTATTATAAAGCAAGACTTTGAAAAAACCCCAGTAAGTTAGAATATTGTAAAGGGAAGAAATAGGAATTCATGATTAGCGTAGATTCAGTATTAATCAGCACTGATGAACTAAAATAACTAAATCAGCATTCAAAATAAATCTATTAATTTGGCCTTGATGCAAGGATCACCACTTGGTCTACATATTTCTTACTCAATGTTAAAGGTCACATTTGGACAATACTGAAGGTACTTGTATTTTATTGTCTTCTCTCCTTTGATGCTGCCAAAGGTTCTTTTCCATAGATTGATTGATCAATAGGTGGAACATCACCAGTTATGATGAATTTGCCTTTTCTTCTGGGAGACTGGTCTTGAAGCCAAAACTTAACCACATTTAAGTACAATTAGAGAGCCAAGTCATAACCAATATAATTCATGAGATGTGATTAATTTTCCTTTATTCCAGAAAAAGTCTGGAGAGGCCAGAACATCCAAGACCATTGATCCAGGCAACTTATATTAATCAAAACAAACAAACAAAAAACAAACACTGATTAATGAGAAAAATACTTCATGTGGGAAAGCAGTTAACATGGGTATGAATCCTATAGGTTCAAGAACAGTTCACTATAAATGTGACTCACAGGATGGGGCGCCTGGGTGGCGCAGTCGGTTAAGCGTCCGACTTCAGCCAGGTCACGATCTCGCAGTCCGTGAGTTCGAGCCCCGCGTCGGGCTCTGGGCTGATGGCTCAGAGCCTGGAGCCTGTTTCCGATTCTGTGTCTCCCTCTCTCTCTGCCCCTCCCCCGTTCATGCTCTGTCTCTGTCCCAAAAATAAATAAACGTTGAAAAAAAAATTAAAAAAAAAAATAAAATAAAATAAAATAAATGTGACTCACAGGAGAAAAGTTTGAAACATTTCAGAGTTAATGATTGGTAATAGAAACTGGGTAAGAAAGGTGATTGATGGATGTGATGTATGTGGAAAGTCACTTTTCAATATTAAGCTTGAAGAAATGTCTGCTGAAATTAATGAATATCATCAAAATGGGAAGGATATCTGTCTCACTTCCATTAGTATGGTGGCTATTTCAAGTTCAACAGAAAAGACAGAGACTGATCTCCACCTCTTTAATTAGTATATGAAAAACAAAAACACACCACGCAGAAAAGACAGGGATTGCATATCCCTGAAACTGTAATTGTGTTGAACCTCCTAGACATTTACTCAAACTCTTTTATCGGTGCATTCTCATTTCACAGAATAAATGACTACTGACATACTACAGAAAGAAACAACAAAATACAAGAGGAATACATAGCCCAGCTTTCAGGCCCAAGATGAGAATCTGAGTCTTTGTTAGAGTTACAATATATTTATACTGTACATTTTCAAGAGCTCTCTGAAGACAGAGCTCTCCCCGCCCCCCCCCCCGCCCCCCAGAATTAAAACATCCTTTTTTTTTTTTTTGGTCATAAGAAGCTGTATGAACTAGTACCGGATAACAGTTAATAAAATGTAGAACTTAGGGGCACCTGGGTGGCTCAGTCAGTTGAGTGACTGACTCATTCTTGACTTTGGTTCAGGTCATGATCTCACGGTTTGTTGGGCTCTGTACTGACAGTGTAGGTTTGTTGGGCTCTGTACTGACAGTGTGGAACTGGCTTGGAATTCTCTCTCTCCCTCTCTCTCTGCCCCTTCTCTGCTTGCGCTGTCTCTCGCTCTCAAAATAAATAAATAAACTTAAAAAAAAAAAAGGAAAAGTGGGACTTACAGTCCTGATGAGGAAGATTGTACAAGTGTGAATATTCCAGTTTTGGGTGGAAATGAGCAGGGTTTTATAGGATTGACAGGTGGGGAAGCCAGTGCTGTTGAATTAGCATTTAGTCCTTTAGAATGTGTGTCTTGACAAGGTAGAATACCTTGATTATTTTTACCATTTATCTTTTTGGTACAATGAAAAAAATATAGTATCAATTTCTCATGGTGGTTGTAGTTGTGAGATCATTACCACCAAAATGATAATGATCACTTAAAATATTTTTTTTCTTCGTTTTTTTTTTTTTTTTAATTTATTTTTGGGACAGAGAGAGACCAAGCATGAACGGGGGAGGGGCAGAGAGAGAGGGAGACACAGAATCGGAAACAGGCTCCAGGCTCCAAGCCATCAGCCCAGAGCCTGACGCGGGGCTCGAACTCACGGACCGCGAGATCGTGACCTGGCTGAAGTCAGACGCTTAACCGACTGCGCCACTCAGGCGCCCCTGGAAAGCTATATATAAAACACGAAAACCCCATGATAAGTGATAAGCAGCATCCTGCTACAAATTTCCAACCCAGTAAATACTGGGGGTATTGGTCAAGGTAGCTTTAAGCACAATAGAAAGAAAAGATGAGGCTTCTAGTTTATTCATCTACTTCCTGCTTCCATAGTTTAAGAGCTGAGAGTATCCTATAATTTAAGGGATTCTTAGTAAATTAATCTGAGGAATTTCTTTTTGTTCTAGTCTAGAGCAAATATTTGTTCACTGGGAAATATATAACTTTTTTTACCATCTGCATAAAATTTGTCAGCATCCACCTGTAAAGAGATGAATACAGGCTGATGATAGTCTGTTGCTATAGGCTCCTAACCCAATTCAGTGGGTGTTGTAGAGTCCTGGTTTGAGCTGTCCCATGCTGAGTGCCTAATAAGATTCCAAAAGGGATATGTAGATTTGCCATTACTCAAAAGATTATTTTCAGATTTTGCTGGAGGAGCCTTCCTACAGTAAAGAAACACAGAGGTGCTAATTGCCAGCAGCTTTGTATAGTTTTATGATTTTCCACTTTTTTTTTTTTATTATTATTTATTTTTGGGACAGAGAGAGACAGAGCATGAACGGGGGAGGGGCAGAGAGAGAGGGAGACACAGAATGGGAAACAGGCTCCAGGCTCTGAGCCATCAGCCCAGAGCCTGACGCGGGGCTCGAACTCCCGGACCGCGAGATCGTGACCTGGCTGAAGTCGGACGCTTAACCGACTGCGCCACCCAGGCGCCCCTATGATTTTCCATTTTTGATGCCCTAGTGTAAGAAATGAATAACTTAATAAGTTGTCTGGTGTTCTGCAATTATATTTACATCTTACCTGAGAGAGAAAGAGATCTTTATTGTCCTCAGGTACTGAGAAGGTGATAGCCAAACACACTCTTCTTAAAGTGGCTTGTCTGTTTGGATTACCATAAAACACCATTTTAGCTGACACCAGTTATTTGGTAGATACTTTACCTTTGAGTCCTCCCGGAAATGGTTGCTCTCTCCACCTAAAAGTAAGCTTACAGAATCTGAAAAATTAATCTGTAGAGAGGAATTTGTTCCTAGGAGGCATTTCCATTGGCTTTTAAAAAACAGCTTCATTGAGGTATAATTTACATACCATAACATTCACCTACCATATGTACAATTTCGTGGTTTTGGTATATTTTTAGAGTTGTGCATGTCTCATTACAGTCCAATCTTAGGACATTTTTATCCTAGGGGCACTGGGTGGCGTTGAATCAATACTCTGTCTGTCTTTACTCTGCCATCAGCCAACACTGATATGCTTTCTGTCTTTATACATAACTGTTTTCTGGAACAAGATGTTGCATATAAATGTGTGGTCCTTTAGGTCTAACTTCTTTTATTTAACTAACTTGGTTTTTGTAGGTTCATTCATGTGGTGTTCCAGTTTCTCTTGTCCTCACCATCATTTGGTATTATCACCTGTCTTTCTAATAATCATTCTAGGGGGCGCCTGGGTGGCTTGGTCAGGTTAAGTGTCCGACTTCGGCTCAGATCATGATCTCACAGTCCGTGAGTTCGAGCCCCGCGTCAGGCTCTGTGCTGACAGCTCAGAGCCTGCCTGGAGCCTGCGTCAGATTCTGTGTCTCCCTCTCTCTCTGCCCCTCCCCTGCTCACTCTCTTTCTCTTTAAAAAAATAAATAAACATTAAAAAATAAATGAAAAGATTTCCTGGTTTCGAGTTTTGTAAAGCTACATCAATCAAGACAGGGTGGTAGTGGCATAAATGTTGACAAATACATCACTTGGACAGAAAACAGAGTGCAGAAATAGACCAGAATATATATGGAGAACTGTATGAGCAAAATGCAAAGGCAATTCAATGGAGAAAGGGTAGTATTTTCCACAAATGGTGTTGGAACATTTAGATATTCTTATGCAAAAAAACCCTTAGATCTTTACCTTTTACAATATAAAAGTTAGATAAAAATGGATACAGACCTAAAAAAAAAAAAAAAAAAAAAAGGGGGGGCACCTGGGTGGCGCAGTCGGTTGAGCGTCCGACTTCAGCCAGGTCACGATCTCGCGGTCCGTGAGTTCGAGCCCCGCGTCAGGCTCTGGGCTGATGGCTCAGAGCCTGGAGCCTGTTTCCGATTCTGTGTCTCCCTCTCTCTCTGCCCCTCCCCCATTCATGCTCTGTCTCTCTCTGTCCCAAAAATAAATAAACGTTAAAAAAAAAATGGATACAGACCTAAGTGTTAAACCTAAAAGTATAAAACTTATAGAAGAAAACAAAGGAGGAAGTGTTTGTGATCTTGGGTTGCACAAAGCTATCAAAATAAATTTTGTGGTTGTTCCAGTTTTGGGGTTGTTTGTTAAATGGCAATAGATGAGCAGAACAGTAAATTTGATAGTCTCAAGGCTGCTTCAGGAAAGACCAACGCCAGTAGATTAGGCACCATTATTTAGACCCACATGACTACTGTGGGTCTGCAATATAATTGTCTCCATCAAGTGCAGATCTAAATATAATTTAGATCTCATCATTAAGGTATCCAAAAGATTCTGGATTACTTATAAAATATTGACAGCTTACTGAGTGAAAACAGATGTACTCATTGATAGAACAAATGCACGGACTTTTTTTTCATATTATGTCTGAAGCCCCTTTGATGCCCCCTAGACCAAGCCACGTGAGTATGGGGAGATAGCTATGTAGTGGAATTAAGGGAGGTAGGTATCTTCCAGAAGGGAGGCCTGCCATTAGCCCCCGGGTGATGGTACTTGTTTCCATGCCCTAGAGAAGCAGGTCCCTGTGATGATTAATTTTATGTGTCAATTTGGCTGGGCCACAGAATTGAGATATTTGGTCAAATATTATTGTGGACGTTTCTCTGAGAGGGTCCTGGGTGAGATTTGCATTTAAATTGGTGATTGCTCTCCTGGTTGGGCCTCATCCAATCAATTGAAGGCCTGGGTTTAAAAGGAATTCTCCAGAAGACTGCCTTCAGAGTTCATCTGCAATATTGGCTCCTCTTGGTTTTCAAGCAGATAGTCTTCAGACTCAAACTACAACTCTTTCCTTAGTCTTCAGTCTGCCAGCCTCCTTCATCAGATTTTGGACTTGCCAAGCCTCCAAAATCACATGAGCAGATTCCTTAAAATAAATCCTATTACCTCTATCTCTGTATGTATGTACTCTTGGTTCTGTTTCTCAGGAGAACCGTGACTAATACTGTCTCCTAGGATGGTCTTTCTTTGAGGGAGGCATGATCTTAGGATGGTGCAAAAGTTTCCAGCCTAGGGGTTGGGTATTAACACATCACTATCCTTGACTCTCTCTCCCTGGATTTTTGAAAATCCTCTCATCATCTATTATATCCGCGTATATTTCTCTCCAGCATATGCTCAGGCTGTATGAAACCCCCTTGACTAAACAGAGGAGCATTGAGGAGAAAAGTCTAAATATTGGTGTCTGAAGCACCTGGGTGGTTCAGTCATTTAAGCTTCTGACTTCGGCTCAGGTCATGATTTCACAGCTTGTGAGTTCGAGCCCTGCATCAGGCTCTGTGCTGATGGCTCAGAGCCTGGAGCCTGCTTCAGATTCTGTGTGTGTGTCTCTCTCTGCCCCTCCCCTGCTCATGCTCACTCTCTTAAGAATAAATAAGCATTAAAAAAATTTTAAAAAATAGTGGTGTCTGGTGAAAAAGAGAATGTGTATTGGGAAGCAGGTAACATAGGGTAGATGCAAGTTGGGGGGCCTAACTTCCATTGCAGATGCCATGTAATTTCATGCCCATGGAAATCTCCTCTTTGATGTCTTTATTTATATTCTATTTTCTAATTGGCAAGTATAAATTTTTTTAAGCACAATATTATGTGGTCATTTTAAGGGGGAAAATAAAGTTTTGTGCTGGGGTCTTAGGGTTCTAGCATTTCAGCTCTGGAGAGGATTGGCACTAGAAAGGTTATCACACCTTACCTACATGAGCCTGTGATCAATAATTATGTGAAAAGATTTTTCTGAAGGTGGAGATTTTGTTCATAGATATTCATATATAATGAATGTTCTAAGAACAGTTAGGGATAGAGAGATGAAAATAACACTATCCCTACCCACCTTACCTTATGTTTTAGCTTTTAAACCATAGCAGGAGAATGTAGTTGTGAACTAAATGGATAAGAGAAAAAAATCACACTCAACTGAAGGAGCCAGACTGTCACTCCTGAGTCATTCAACACCTAACCCTAACTTCTCCCTTTAACACCCCAAGGTAAGAGAAGGGCAAGAGATGTTCTCCAAGTTTTCTAGGTGATTAGATTGTATTTGACTCATGTATTTAGGGCTAAGAAGAAGCTGGGTATCAGGTGTGCATTTATAATTCTATATGGTCTAAATAGGAATCTACTAAATTGGTTTTGTGCATTTTTTCTTAGCTACAGAGAAAAAGTCTTGTTTCCCGTATTTTACTAAGGTTGTCACTGTATCCATATTTATACAGTTTTTGAAATTAATTGTAAATATTTGTCATTAGGAGAGGTAGAGATTCAGGTCTGGCCAACACTTGTGTTGCCACGACGGCCAGAAGATTCTTTGCAGTCTGTGGCTCTCCCCCACCACCACCAACATTAGTCTCAGGTGAGGACACCCCAGCATGAGGGCTGCAGCCTCAGCCCACAGTCTAGCCACACCAGCTGCAAGGACATCTGGGAATGCTGGCTCCGACTTCATCTCAGGAAAGCACAACATGTAGTGGGGGGAATTCCCAGACATGAAAAGTGGACAAAAGAAGTACACAGTCCCAAAGCTGGACAAATGTCCCTACATGAACTGCAGAGAATTTGGGAGCCAGTGTAACCATCTCATTAAGAACTATAAAAGTGTGAGGGGCACCTGGGTGGCTCAGTTGGTTAAGCATCTGACACTTGATTTCAGCTCAGGTCATCATCTCACGGTCCATGAGATCGAGCCCCACATTGGGTTCTGTGCTGACAGCGTGGGGCCTGCTTGAGATTCTCTTTCTCTCTCTCTCTCTCTCTCAAAATAAAATAAGCTTTAAGAAAAACAAGATAATAATGGTGTGGGAAAATTTGACATAGAATTTCACACCTAAACAAATCATAGTTCCAGTTTTCTATTATTTTCACAATTTTTTTCTTTAAATACATCACTTGTATTTGTTTGCAAAGCAAACATTTTAGTAGTAATACTTATGGTATAGCCCAAATGTTTTCCTGAAGAAGAACAAATAAACCAAACATCATTTTTTTTAATTCAATAGATTGTCCTTTGTAGGAGAAACCAAGATTTTCTCAGACATCCAATGACTCAAAAGAAATGACACATAAACAGAATAATTGTTTAATGAGAAACATTATGTTTGAAGAGCCAATGACATAAACATGGGATGGGGCTAGCATTATGTCAGCAAACCAATAAAACCATTAATGGGAGAAAGTGTGTGCTAATAAGTCTAAGTAAAGTGTGCTAGTTTGGAAGGCTTCACAATGCCAAACTACAAAAGAAATATTTTAAAGGAAACGATAGAAGAACTAAAATAAGGAATGTAACAGCCCAATGTAAATTAAGAGAGAACCGGAAATTGAAGGATAGTACTGTAAAATACAAGAGAACAAAGAATTAGCTTTTCATAAAAATTTGTCAAAGGTTACTATTCTTATTGCGTGGGTGAGAGAAATTGATCATAAGGATGTTTAGGAAATATTTAAAGATGCTCTATTACAGAATGTGATTGTTTTTCTTCTAAATTAGATGTGCATATCTCAATGACCTGGGGGATATATAATTTAAATAACCAAGACTGAGCTGTACCCTAGACTATTTTAATGAGAATTTCAGATAAAAGAGACAAAGAGACACATGGATTGTCAAAAGAAAAGAAAAAAAAAAAAGCTCCTCAGATGATTCTGATGACTACCCCCTTACGTACAATGAGTCTAAAAACAGTCACTGTAATTTACAAAATAAAATATCAAGAGTCAAGGTCAGTCAGGCAAAAGGAAAGCATAAAAAAGTAGAACATACAAAATTGGTCTGGTAATATGTGAAATGTAATAGGAAGTAATAATAGAACATATATATTAATATATCATTGATTTTTTTTATATATCAGTTACATATACATATATAAAATATATTTGGGAATCCAATATTCTGAGCTCATGTCTCCAAGGACTATGTATGATGCCTGAGCTCTCCTCAGGTGGTGAAATTTAGTGTTGAAGAGCAAGCTGGCAGGCCTTTACCGCATAAAAATGTGCTCTGCTTCAGACCTACATGCACCTGATCAGAGGCCGAGGGGCCCTAGGCTGCTTCTCGGAGGAATGAAGCAGCTGGAAGGGCACACCTGGATGTCCCTCCTGGGTGCTCCCCAAATAAGTGGTGGTTTTCTCTCTTGATTTATTTCCACTTCATTTTTGTAGGTATCCATAATGTGTCTGCTCTTTTCAACAAGGCTGTGGGGTCCCTAAAGGCAGGGCTGTCCCTATGGCTTCTAGATCATCAGAGCCTGGTACCCAGTGGGCATTCATGGATATTATTAGGATGAAAAGGGGGAGCAGGGGCCTGGTGGGGCCATGGCCAAGATGCACAGCTCCACCTGACTGGTCATGGCCCACCTCTCTCTTTCCTTTAGATTCATCCAGGCTCCCAGAGGCAGCAGGCCTGATGCCACCTTGCACACACTCTGGCAGGTGACTTTGCCCTGAGTCCTCCCATCCTAGCACTTCTCACGGTGTGCCCTGGTGGGCAGCTCGCTGGAGAAAGCAAGGGCTCTGGGTTAAGCAAGAGAGCTCGGGGTTATAGTACTGAAGAACAAAGGGGTGTTCAGACTCTCTTAGTCTTGCTCTTCTCTCTACAAACTGGATATGCTGCTTAACTAAGGACCGCAGAGGAGAATTGGACCCCTAGAGCTGCTGGACCTGCCCCCTGTGGCCTGAGTCATGGTGCGTGTCCAGGTTCTGACCCTGACTGTGTATGAGTGTGCACAGCTCTTGTGAGCACCTGCCTGCCCTCACCTACCTAAGAACTTAGGACCTGAGGCCAGTGCAGCTGCGTGACCTGCCTCCCACAGTGAATGACAGGGCTTATTAGGGAGGCCAGATCCACACCTCATTCCCCAGCAGGTGCAACTGAGAGGAGAGAAGGCCGAGGCCACTGAAAGATTAATTGTGCATCTAGGAGCATTTGGCTGGCTTCTGCTGCATCCAGGCAATGGTTCTTACTGGCTCCTGGTCATCCTTTGTGCCATAGAGAAGGATTTGGTAAGCCACAATTATGGGCAGGACCCGAGTCTCCAAGATCAACAGCATAGGCAACACATCCATAAAGGCAGGGACTCCTGGAAACCCGAAATCCTGTAGACTGGTGGCTCTCAATGCTGGTCCCAGGACCAGCAGCATCAGCTTCACCTGGGAACTTCTTAAAATGCAAATCCTCAGGCCCTACCCAAGCACTTCTGAATCAGAACTCCAATGGGACTGTCAATCTATGTTTGTTTGTTTTTTTAATTTTTTTAACGTTTATTTATTTTTGAGAGAGACAGAGACAGAATGCGAGTGGGTTAGGGTCAGAGAGAGAGGGAGACACAGAATCCGAAGCAGGCTCTAGGCTCTGAGCTGTCAGCACAGAGCCTGGTGCGGGGCTCGAACCCACAAACTGTGAGATCATGACCTGAGCTGAAGTCAGATGCTCAACTGACTGAGCCACCCAGGCACCCCTGTCAATCTAAGTTTTAACGAGCCCCACAGGAGATTCTGGTGTGTGCTAGATTTGAAGAACATGGCCCTAGAGCATCCTCTTACTCACTTACTCACTTACTCACTTACATCCACTTACATCACTTACTCACCTCATCACTCACTTACTCACCATCAGCTCTTCCAATTCCATCTACCTCCCCAAGTCCTCCACCCTGTTTTTGAAATTGCTCTCATGAAGCTTGTCTGGAGTTTACAAGTAGGGAGCCCCAAGGAGTAGTGCTTGTCCTGTACTGACTTCTATCACCCTGAGCACTTCTCCTTACCAGAGATACAAGTCCTTTTCTTGCAAATGGAAGACCCACAAAGTAGAGATGGTTTTGTCCTTCGTGCACAGCATCTTTATGCTGCCATAGAGACTGAGCTGGTGGCCATACAACCTGATGCACTTTGTCTGGGTGCCCCTGCATGACCATAGCGTGCTCATGGTAAACTTTGAACACAGTCATCCCACTGACAAGAACTGGCCCAGAAATCATCCAGTGAAGCCATGCTCAACCTTAGCTGTTTCCGTGAAGTTGAACAGCCTGACCTCAATAAGCTGACATGAATAAGGACCTCACTTACTGTTGTCCATTCTCCCAGGTCTTCCCCTGTGAGCTAGGAATGCCCTGCCTCATGCCTGGCCCACTGCCCAGAAGGGCTGCCCAGGGCTGGATACCTGCTCCTCTTTCTGTAGGAGAACTCCTGAGAATTTTAGAAGTAGACTTTGGAAAACCTTAATCTGGGCTATGGTAGGCTTTCATGGGTCCAGAAATGTGTGAAATTTTAACAACTGTATATGAGGGTGAAAAAGTGAATTTTTCTGGACATGCATAAAATTCTCCAAGGGATCTATTGCCCCCAGTAGGCTAAGAACCACTTTCTGTAAGAGCCCCTCAGCAATCTCTGGAAGGTTCCTAAATATAAATGGGGAATCTTAATCCATAATTAAGTATTAAAGGGAAAGAAAAATGGGCAAAGAACCTAAAATGGCAATTTATTGACTGAAGAAATACATGACTTGTAAACATGAATAGAATATACATTCCGAAAGTACACAAAGCCCAAGTGTATGGCTCAATAATTACAAAGTCAACAACCCAGAAACTAGCACCAGATGAAGAAACAGAACACTACTAGGCACTCCAGAGCTGTCTGCAAGGCCCCTCCCACTCATATATTCCCCTCCTCTACAAAAGGAACAATTATCCTGACTTCCATTGCCATATGTCAATTCTGCCTAGTTTCAGACTATATAAATGGGAACATATATGTTCTCCTTTGTGTCTGGCTTCTTTTGCTAAATATCATCTATATTGTTGCTCATGGTAGTTTATTTTCATTGTTACATATTATTCCATTGTATCAATATACTATAGTTTATTCATGCTTTTACAGATGGACTTTTGGCTTCTTTCCAGTTTGGACAATGCTATGAACACTCTTGTACATGTTTCTTTTTTTTTAATTTTTTAAATTTAAGTTTATTTATTTATCTTAGAGACAGCAAAAAAGGGCAGAGAGAGAGTGGGAGAGAGAATCCCAAGCAGGCTCTGCACAGTCAGTGCAGAGCCCTACTTGGGGCTCAGTCTCATGAACCAAGAGATCCCGACCTGAGCCAAAATCAAGAGTCAGACGCTTAACTGACTGAGCCACTCAGGTGCCCTGCGGTTGTATTTTGAAGGTAGAGTTAATAGGAATTTCCTGATAAGTTGGATATGGAGGCTAGAAAAAGAGAGGAGACAAGGATGTGTCTGAAGTGTTGGGCCTAATCAACTTTATGGCTAGAACAGTCATCAACTGAGATAAAAAACTGGGCGGCCAGTTTGAGAGAGATCATGGGTTTTCTTTGGGCATGTTACATTTGAAATGTCTATTATACATCCAAATAGATATGTGAGGGAGGCAGCTGGGGTTCAAGAAAGAGGTCTGAGTCATTGATATAAATATGGGAGTTGTTGGCAAATGATGGTGTATTTTAAAGGTCTAATTAGGAAAGAGAAACTACACTGTAATTTGAACAGGGAAAGTTTACATTAAAATGTACTAGCTACAACAGGGGATTTGAGCAATGGGGTATGGGCTAGTAAGAAGAGAACTCTAAAGAATATTAAGAATAGCAGATTTGAGGAGCAGCTACTACCCTAGGACAGAGATAGAGGGGCCCAGGAACAATCCCACTCCTCACCCCCAACCTCCACCTGTGGAGAGCTAGACCTCATTGAAGGGGTATGGCCATGGCCCACTGGTGTCAGGGTGGTCCCTATGATGCTGCACCACTGGAACTTGGAAATCCCTCTCCGGGTGCTACAGAAAAGGTAAGTGTCTCAGGGGAGTCACTCCATGACAAAAATTCCAGGAGGTGGAGGAACGTGGAGAAAGAGTGGGGCACTGCTGGCCATCACATACTGGAGGAGCTGGCCCTGGAGAAATGACCCATCTACAGAATCCTGACCAAGGAGCAGAGCAGGACCGGAAAGCTTGCTCCTACAAGGTCTCTCCACTGCCCTCTACTGACAAACCTTAACATATATGCCAGCGTCAAAGGAAAAATGTTTGCGAAGTAGGCAATGAAGAATGAATTTGTAGCCGAGATACAATACATTAACTGATACAGGTGACATATAAAATCACACCACAGAATGAGATCACCTAGGAAATAAGTAGAGACACAAAAGAAGACCAAAGGCTGAGCCCTGTGGGTTGTCTTTAACTTAAGCATGTCAGGTAGGAGTGGAAGAATCTTCAGCAAAGGCTACTGAGAAGGAGCAGCCAAGATTGTGGGTGGTGTGCTCGGCGCAGAGAATCTAATAGAGAATAGGAGGAGAGAAACTGGAGAACATATTGACAATTCTTTTGTGAAATTTTGCTACAAAGGGGCACGGAGAAAAGGTGTGGTGTCTGCTACAGAAAATGGAACCGAGAGGAGTTTGTTTTGGAAGAGGAGAGAAATAGCTGCATATTTTATGATGATGGGAATGGTCCAGTAAAAACTGATGATGTTTGTCACTTCCCTGAGTCTGTTGGTGCTGGCAAAACCCGGGAATTACAGCACTAAAGAAGTCCGAGAGGGGCTCCTGGGTGGCTCAATCGGTTGGGCGTGGACTTCAGCTCAGATTGTGATCTCATGGCTTATGAGGTCTAGTCTAGCATCGGCTCTGTGCTGACAGCTCAGAGCCTGGAGCCTGCTAGGATTGTGTGTCCCTCTCTCGCTCTGCCCCTCCCCCGTTTGTACTCTGTCTCTCTCAAGAATAAATAAAACATTAAAAAAAAGAAAAGTCCGAGAAATGGTCAGCCCTTGTCATCTTTAAAAAATATTTTTTTTAATGTTTTTATTTATTTTTGCGACACAGAGAGACAGAGCATGAGGAGGGGAGGGGCAGAGAGAGAGGAGACAGAATCTGAAGCAGGATCCAGGATTTAAACTGTCAGCACAGAGCCCAACGCAGGGCTTGAACTTACGGACTGTGAGATCATGACCTGAGCTGAAGTCGGACGCTTAACAGACTGAGCCACCCAGGCGCCTCCAGCTCTTGTCATCTTTAAGGAAGGGCAGGCAAATGTGTCAGGGAGACTCCCAAACCGTGGGATATTCCATTAGGCCACGGAGGGACGCGATGCCATTGGCATTTAGAGGGGACGGGTGCCGTGACTCCGGTTGACCAGGACTAATATATTACTTCGTCTTTCATCCCGCACCAACGAACGAACTCCAGGCCGCACTGTCAGCACAGCCTCCGGGGATCCCGGGCGAGCGGGACGCACGGGACCCTGAATCCCAGTATTCGCAGTGCGGCGGCGGTCCCCGCCAGACAGGAAGCTCGGCGGCACGGGGCGTGGCTTCAGGTTGGATCGCAGCGCGCAGTCGTCTCCTGCGCCCCTCCTCAGCCAATCAGGAGCCTTTCTTCAGGCTTTTCCCAGACTCGCCCTTGCGTCGGTCTCTTTCTTTTGCCTCTCTGTTTCCTGCCGGCGTGTTTAGTCCGCGCGTAGGGCGCATTTCCGTTTCCGGCGCTGTCCATGCGGACTTGAGAAGAAGCAGTTGTGAACCCGGTAACGGCCGCGGGCTAGGGGAGGCGGAGGTGGTGGGGTCCCGGGACCTGGGATTCTAAGAGCTTTGCTAGTCGCACTTGGCGAGGTCCTTCAGGACAGTCTTTGCCCCCAAAGAGCGCCTCAGGCGCTCAGGTGGAGAGTCACACGTCGTACCTGCCGGAGACTTGCTGCGAGGTCGTTGGGAATGGCTGAATGAATTCGTGCGGAGAGTCGGCACAGGGTGGGGAGGTGACAGGGAGAAGTGAGAAGTTTTTTCTTGGCGGGGTAATCCTAGCAGGTGGCTCAGACCTGAGCTACATCTGTTGATTCCCAGTTGTGCTTTTCCCATCCCTCTCCGCCTCCCCCCACCCAGTCCTGAAAGTGCGAAAAGTGTCAGTACAAGTTCCGGACCAAAACAAAATAGAGAAGAAAAATAATGCCCCGAAATCACATAGCTGTTTAGTTTCAAAGCGTTCCCTGAACTCGGCTCCCCTCACTCCTGGGTAGTGTTTCTTGACGTTATGCTGGTATATACGTGGACTTTCTGTTTGCGCTGGTGCGTGCCCGTGGGAAATCTCTGATCGCCTAAGTTCAGCCTTCTGACTTCGCCCTTACTGCGTGGCATGGAAGATAGTGGTTTGGATTTCCTTTGCTAGTCAGGTAACAGCTGTCGTCCCCTCCTGGCAAAATGCCTCGTACATCATAGGCAGACACGAGTATTTATTGAGCTGAAATTAATTCAGTGCCTTAACTGAGTGAAGAGACTTTTTGTTTTGTTTTAATTAACCAAGCGCTCAGATTGTATACAGCCTGGTTTCCTTAAAAAGCTCACTAAATCTGGTGGTTCTCAATTAATGGGCTATGAATTCCCGGGATGCTCAGAAATGTTTGTAAGGGTTTCTGCAAATCCGTGTGGTCTCCAGGCATCCTCCACAACCAGCCATAACTTACACATGTAGATGTTACTGTTTTTGTTTAAATGTATATACGTGATTATTATAATTTAAAAATTTTACAGTATCAACAGGTACTAGAAAGTAACACTGCTATCATGTTGGAGGTTCATTAAAATGCTTTAAGTTTTAAAAAGAAAATGTCTTCAAAATACTTTAAGTTTGGAAACCACTTCGTTAGTCCAATTGATATTAGGTGCTGAGCTGTCCAGTATGGTAACTACTAGTCACATATGGCTATTTAAATTTAGAATGGAATTAACTAAAATTATATACAATTTCAGTGTTTCAGTTTCACTGGATACATTTTAAATTCTCAAAGCCACACGTGGTTAGTGGCCAGTGTGAAAGTATAGATACAATGGAGTATTTGCATCATTGAAGAAATGGGTAGTGCTGATATAGACACTTAAGATGAATAAAAAGTAACTTAAGCAGAAGTAACTAACAAATCTAATTCTAGCATAACAGAGAATTGAAATTAGGGATAGTATTAAGCAGTTTCTATCCTTGTGTGAACACATATCTCTTCCTAAAGAAATAAATGAAATTTACTTTTTCCTTGGGTGTTGTCTGGATTGTAAAATGCTTCCCCCATCCCTGCCTCATCAATGTAGGTTAGAGTTACTTGTGAATTGGTAAAAAGCCACTATGGAGACTAAGGACCAGAAGAAACACAGAAAGAAAAACAGTGGGCCCAAAGCTGAGAAGAAGAAGAAACGGCATCTGCAGGATCTCCAAATTGGAGATGAGGAAGATGCCCGGAAGAGAAACCCCAAAGCCTTTGCAGTACAGTCTGCTGTGCGGATGGCTCGATCCTTTCACAGGTATTTAGCTGGGGTCTAGCTGTTTTTCCATTTATCCTTTTTATTCTTATTTTTTTTTTTTAGGCTTTATTTATTTATATTGAGAGAGACAGAGACAGCACAAGTGAGGGAGGGACAGAGAGAGAGAGGAGAGAGGAGAGAGAGAGAGAGAGACAGAGAGAGAGACAGAGAGAATCCCAAGCTGGCCCCACCCTGCCAGGGCAGAGCCTGATGTGGGGCTTGAACCCACAAAGCTGTGAGATCATGACCTGAGCCGAAACCAAGAGTCGGACACTTAACCGACTGAGCCACCAAGGCGCCTCCCCAGATGATGCTTGGATTCCTGAGTCTGTAACAACTTTGAAGGACATGAAGATACATGCGATATTCCTTTTACTAAAATGGGAACATGTAGTCTTCCCTGTGGAAGCCACTTTGCCTCCAGTATCAGCCTGTTGATTGGCTTTTTTTTGCCCAAGAGAAAAGCTTCTGAGTTTTTTATAGAATTTGTTTGTTCTGTAGTAATAGGTGTGCTTGTGTTTTTTTCTGAATTTGTTTCATATAACTCATAGTAATAAGTAGCTTTATTTAATGAGTCCTTATTATATGCAAGGCAGTGTACTTTAAACATTGCTGAATTAAATTCTCCTTATAGGAGAGCCAAATTTAACTTGAAAGCCTCTGCTGCTATTCATTGTGATCTTCTGCCTGCATGTTTACCTTTTTTTTTTTTTTAAACCATTACAGTCATCTAGTAAAACAATTAGATTTAAGTTGTCTGTAGTTTTCAGTACTTTGTATTGTCAAAGTCAGTTTGTTATGTATTTACTGAAGGGGTCATTTGGATTGGGCCTAGAAGTTAACCAATTAGTTGTATCCATGTTGTCTGTTCTGCTGTCTTTTTAAAAATCGTTATAAGGATGATGTCCTTCATATTTTGAAAGTGGATTTACTTTTTTTTTTTCTTTTTACAAATAGGACTCAGGATTTGAAGACCAAAAAGCATCACATTCCAGTGGTTGATCGAACTCCATTAGAGCCCCCACCAATAGTGGTAGTGGTGATGGGGCCTCCAAAAGTTGGAAAGAGCACTTTGATCCAGTGCCTAATTCGGAACTTCACTAGGCAGAAACTGACAGAGATCAGAGGCCCTGTTACGATCGTGTCAGGTAGGAGCGTGCTACCCCAGGCTGATATGGCATATGTTGTCTGAGGGACAGGCTTGGCTTTGTTGAACATTTATAAATGTTAAAGTAATATTGTCACTTCATATTACTTCTCTTGTGCTGAATTGACTGTAGCTTCAGAAAAGGATGGATTCCCAAAAATAATAATGATGTAGATGTATACCCTATTCTCACTGCTACATGGATTTGCTATCTATGAAAGGTTTGGCAGACCTGGGCACCCTGGGTTGGTCCTGGTGACCACCTTCTTTTAACAGGGAGTGAGTATCTCTAGTATGTCAGGCATACCTGCTCGCCCTCATGAAGCCACATTGTTATGGAAGTAAGGGAGTTTTCCTCTCTTTTTCTGTGAGAATCTGCCTGCTCTGGGAGATGGTGACATTTCTGTTTGAGGGAAAGTGAAACAAATTCCCAAAATGTCAATGGAAGAATGTAAGATTTCTTTGTTGTTGGTGGTGTTGGTGTTTTAAAGATTTTATTTTTAAGTAATCTCTTTACCCAACATGGGGCTCATACTCACAACCCTGAGATCAAGAGTCGCACACTCCACCTACTGAGCCAGCTAGGTGCTTCTGAAATTCTTACTGTAGCAGTAATGTAGTTGGATTGAGACTTTTCTTTATCTTAAAGGCATTTCTATCATTTTAACTGATTTTGTTTTCTTTCTTTCTGTTTTTTTTTTGTTTGTTTGTTTGTTTTTCTTTTAAGTAAACTCTACCCCCATTGTGGGGCTTGAACTCCTGACTCTGAGATCAAGAGTTGCATGCTCTGGCTAAACAGCCAGGTGCCCCCTTTTTTTTTTTTTTTTTTTCTTTTTGAGAGAGAAAGAGGGCACAAGTGAGTGAGGTGCAGAGAGAGAGAGAGAGAGGCAGGGGGAGAGAATCCCACAAGGGATAGTGAGAGAGAGGAGCAGGGCTCACCCAGAGTGGGGCTCATGTTCACTAGAAGTGGGGTTCGAGCTCACCTGAAGCAAGGCTCAAGCTCACCTGAAGCTGGGCTTGTGCTCATCCGATGTGGGGCTCGTGCTCACCTACAGCAGGGCTTGAACTCACAAACTGTGAGGTCATGACCTGAGCTGAAATCAGATGCTTCATAATTGAGCCACCCAGACACACTAATTTTTTTTTTTTAATTTTTTTTTTCAACGTTTTTAATTTATTTTTGGGACAGAGAGAGACAGAGCATGAACGGGGGAGGGGCAGAGAGAGAGGGAGACACAGAATCGGAAACAGGCTCCAGGCTCTGAGCCATCAGCCCAGAGCCCGACGCGGGGCTCAAACTCACAGACCGCGAGATCATGACCTGGCTGAAGTCAGACGCTTAACCGACTGCACCACCCAGGCGCCCCCACCCTAATTTTTTTTTAAGTAATCTCTAACTCCAACTTGGGGCTCAAACTCGTGACTCCGAGATCAAGAGTAGCAGACTGATTTCTTTTAATTTAGAAATAACGATTGTTCCGTGAAGATTCTGTTACATTAGGTTTGAGGATGTTTTTAGCTATAGTGAGAACATGGGAAACTTTGTTAAAGAACGAAATGTTGGCCTGCTGCTGAACAGCAGGATCACGGTCAGCATGAAGCTTTCTTGTGTGTCCATTCCAGTCAGAATTTTCCCTATTTGAGCACTTTATTCTTGTACATAGACTTTTGGTATTATTTATAATTAAAGAATATAGATAGCAAGAAAACAAAGGTGGAATTTATTAGTTTTCTCTCATAAAATTGAACTTCTGGTATACTTTCTGTAAGTGTGTATGGTACTTTACTGGATACAATTTAAAATAGTAATTAGCGTTAATAGCTACATTTTTCCAAGATTTTTTTAGAAGGAAACTTTTTGTCTTTTATAGGTAAAAAGCGCAGACTTACCATCATTGAATGTGGGTGTGACATTAATATGATGATTGATCTGGCTAAAGTGGCAGATTTGGTAAGTCAGTAGGGACAGTCTGAACTTCTGAGGAGGATTTAACAACAGTGTGGTAGATTATTTTATATCTTATGTTGAAGGAAAGAAAGGCATACAATTATTAAAGGAATGATGAGTCTAATCAGGGATACCATAGATGTGTTTGAATTGATGATGATGATATTGTTATAATAAAAATGGAATATGCACATTGAAATGTATTCTCAAATCTAAAAGCAAATTACAGACAAAACATTTAATGATCGTTGCTAATTAAGATATATAGATAGACATACTGACATACAAATATATAATAGTAAATACTATTTCTTGGACTCTTATGAGGCACTGTGCTAACACCTTTCTGGAAATTTAGTTCATCTAATCCCCCAGTATGTCCTGGAGGTAAGTAGGTATTTTCTCTAGTTTACATAGGATGAAATGGAGGTCCTAAAAGTTAAGTAGTTTGTCTGAGGATGGGGACTCTGCTCTTGATGGAGCCAGAACCTTTGTTCTTTTTTCTTTTTAGTTTTTTTTTTTAATTTATGTATTCATTTTGAGAGAGAGAGAGAGAGAGCGCACGCACAAGTGAGTTGGGAGTGGGGCAGAGAGAGAGGGAGAGAGAGAATCCTAAGCAGGCTCTGCACTGTCAGCACAGAGCCCGACACAGGGCTCAAAACCACAAACCATGAGATCATGACCTGAGCTGAAATCAAGAATCAGATGCTTAATTGACTGAGCCACCCAGGTGCCCCCAGAACCTCCATTCTTAATGATTATGACAAAATAAGTACATGAGTTGCCTTGGAGAAGTTGTCAGAATTTATGATAAAAAATCTAGACAGAATGCAGCATATGGAAATTGTGTAGCTTTGATTGCATTTAATGGTAATCTTCATTAAGTTCTTTTTTCTTTGAAGTGTATTTGTTTATTTTGAGAGAGAGAGAGCAAGCATGAGCAGGGGAGGGGCAAAGAGAGATGGAGAGAGAGAATCCTAAGCAGGCTCAGAGCTGTGAGCACAGAGCCTGATGCAGGGCTTAAACCCATGAACCGTGAGATCATGACCTGAGCTGAAATCAAGAGTCAGACGCTTAATTGACTCAGCCACCCAGGTGCCCCCAGAACTTCCGTTCTTAATGATTGTGACAATATAAGTACATGAGTTGCCTTTGAGAAGTTGTCAGAATTTATAATAAAAAATCTAGATAGTATGCAGCATATGGAAATTGTGTAGCTTTGATTACATTTAGTGGTAATGTTCATTAACTTTTTTTTTAAGATTATTTATTTTGAGAGAGAGAGAGCAAGCATGAGCAGGGGAAGGGGAGAGAGAGAGAGAGAGAGAGAGAGAGAGAGAGAGAGAGAGAATCCCAAGCAGGCTCCGAACTGTCAGCGCAGAGCCCGATGCAGGGCTTGAACCCACGAACCGTGAAATCATGACTTGAGCTGAAATCCAGAGTTGGACGCTCAACCAAGTGTTCCTAGTTACATTTTAAATTAACAAAAATAAATCCAATTAAAAAAAACGTAAGGCCGTATTGATTAGGAAGATTGGAGTAACAGAGGCCTCTTTTTGTTGGTTTTTGATTCAACAATTTCTGGAAAGCTGCTTGGTGACCAAGAGCTACAGATTTTATCCTGTGGCCTAGGAAGTCTTCTAAAATAGAAAATAAAAAGTAATTTAATGTGAATGTTATAGCTGTGCCATTATAATATCAGAAAACTAAATACCATTCAAATTTTGAATGCTACTATTAATATAATGCTACTATTAATAAAAATAAGTGTTATTGTCAGTAAAAAATAGTATAAACATATTAAATCTTGTGTTTTTGAAATGATTAAAGTAGATTCGCGTGTAAGTCATTGTTTTTTGTTTGTTTTTTTTCCATTGGTTTGTTTTTCGTGTAAAATATACCAAATCCCTAAGTACAAAAAGCATACACATATTAAGAAAGATATTTTTCATATACATCTTTTTTTAAGATTTAGGAACCCATGGGGGCGCCTGGGTGGCTCAGTCGGTTAAGCATCCGACTTCAGCTCAGGTCACGATCTCGCGGTCCGCGAGTTCGAGCCCCGCGTCGGGCTCTGGGCTGATGGCTCAGAGCCTGGAGCCTGTTTCCGATTCTGTGTCTCCCTCTCTCTCTGCCCCTCCCCCATTCATGCTGTGTCTCTCTCTGTCTCAAAAATAAATAAACGTTAAAAAAAAAAAAATTAGGAACCCATGTATTTGGTAAATATTCAAACTATACTACAGGGTACAATGCGTGTTTTTCCTGCTCTGACCCCTGGTCTCTCAGTTTCCCTCAAAGCAGTATTCTTCTAGATATGTATGGAAATACACATGCAACCCTTTTTTTTTTCTTTTTTTTTTTCAACTTTTTTTTTTATTTATTTTTGGGACAGAGACAGAGCATGAACGGGGGAGGGGCAGAGAGAGAGGGAGACACAGAATCGGAAACAGGCTCCAGGCTCTGAGCCATCAGCCCAGAGCCTGACGCGGGGCTCGAACTCACAGACCGCGAGATCGTGACCTGGCTGAAGTCGGACGCTTAACCGACTGCGCCACCCAGGCGCCCCTACATGCAACCCTTTTAAAGCGCACACTGTTTATTATATACACGGTTCTGTACTTTGCTTTTTTTCATTTAATGTGTCTTAAAGGCATGTAAGTACTATAGCTCAACTTCATTCTTTTTAAGTATTTCATTGTGTGTACCATAATTTTTTTAACTTGTCTTATGTTGATCGCTCTGCTCTGGGTTGTCTGTCATAAAGCCTCCTAAGTCCCAGCAAAGACACATACAATACATGGATTTATGTATATGTGCACGTGTGTGCATTGAAGGAATAATACAGGCTTCATTTATCTTTAGTTGACAAGATTGTCCGCTAAAGGACTGTTTGCTACCTATTCTTGTGATTCTACAACGAACCACTTGCCCCTTGGCACGCTATGGTGTCAGATGGGGTGTGGTGATACTCTACTGCAAGCTCACTCACCTTCAGCCTGGTCCAGTGGCGAGGAAGAACTGCGCCAGCTTGGCCTGCGGTCTGCAGTGGCGGCTGCATTTTCTCGTAGTGCTTGGTGGCCCACCTTCATGTATTTTGTGCTTTAGGATTATGACTGTTCCTTAATTTAACCAAAGATAAGTTTTCCTGGTTTTGTGTGTGTGGTTTTTTGAATTAGCTACAAAAAGGTGAGAACAGAGATGTCTTTAATATGTTGTTAAAACTGGAAGTTTCTTACTTCTAGAAGAATCAGCTCTGAAGTTATTTTGCATGTTTGACGAGTCAAAATTTTATTGTTATTTTTTAATGTATATTTGTTTTTAAGAGAGAGAGAGAGCCAGCAGGGGAGGGGCAGAGAGTAAGGGAGACAGAAAATCCCAAGCAGGCTCCACACTGCCAGTACAGAGCCCAACATGGGGCTCGAACTCTCAAACTGTAAGGTCATGACCTGAGCCAAAATCAAGAGTCAGGTACTTAACTGACTGAGCCACCCAGGTGCCCCAGAAGAGTCAAAATTTTAAAGATTGTCTTATATGCTTCTATTTTCTTAGCATTCATAACTTTACTATTTTCGGATTCTAAACTGGAAGCTTTTTTTAGTGTCTGAGCAATTGCATGTTACAAATTAACATAGAAGAGTTTTCCTACTGTATATCTCCCAGCAACTTTTTTTTTCCTCTGTTAGAAGACTGAAACGAAAATGATTTTCTTATATTTTTGCTATTTTTCATTGATTACCACTTTCTCCCATTTTCTGGATGTCAGAGATCTGTTATTTGGTTTTCCTGTTAGAGACCTGTTATTTGGCTTAAAAATACCTTACACAAAACTTTATTTCTTGAAGTGAGGGCTTTTCCAGGTGAGGGGCAAGTTAGACCTAGCTTTTTCTGAGTTATTTCTAATATATCCAAATTCTTGAAGTGGAAATTTATATTGTGGTGGTTATTGCCTCATGGTTGCCTTTTGGGGAATGTCAGAGGGTAGTATTTTCTCTGTCATGATGATCCCTAAGTAATGCTTTGATTTAGTCTAGAATAGGAGTTGGCAAACTTTTTCTGTAAAGGGCCAGATGGTAAATATCTTAAGCTTTGCGGGTCATACTTTCTCTTACAACTACTTACTTTGTAGTTGGAGTGCAGACACAGGGGTAGACAATACATAAATACATTAATGTGGCTGTGTTCCAATAAAACTTTAGTTATAAAATAGGTCATGGCTCAGATTTTGTCCACAGACCATAGTTTGCTTATGGTCTATTTTGGGTAGTTTCCTTGAGTAATTGTGTTTTCTGTTTTTAGGTTCTGATGCTTATAGATGCCAGCTTTGGTTTTGAAATGGAAACATTTGAGTTTCTAAACATCTGTCAAGTACATGGGTTTCCTAAAATTATGGGCGTTCTCACTCACTTAGATTCCTTTAAGTATAATAAACAACTGAAGAAGACAAAGAAGCGATTAAAACACCGGTTCTGGACAGAAGTTTACCCGGTAGGAAGAGAATTAGTTTTTTAATACTAACACTATAATCTTAAAAAAAAAAAAATAGGAGGAGTAGGAGAGCTTAACAAACATCCCTTCAGGATTCACCTTTGGAATTTCCTTTATATATCTGTTCTTATATATCAATTTTTTCTCAAAATAGTCTGTATTTCAGATCTTTTGGTGTATCTCTTTTACTCTGTAGCCCCCCAGCACCACGCAGTATCTGGCTCTAAGTATTTTACATTTGTGGTTGTTTAAAAGAGTTTGTCAGAAGTTTCTCCTAATTATAGGACCAGCAACTACAGTGCATACATATCGCCACTCCACCCTCCCCTGCATACTGCTGTGGCTCAGCGTCATAGAATTTTTCATGTGTCTAGGAGCCTCACTGCCCTCTCCATGCAATACTCCAGACACCACTGCTTGGCTGGAGAGCAGTCTTGAAGCTAAATGTATTTGCAGTTCTGACTGTACTAAGCCTTAACAAGATGAGTCCTGAAAGAGGCGGAGAAGTTCAGGAAACATTGAGAAGTGGCATGCCAGAAGTCTCCCTTAAGATTGCGTCTTATTTACACATCTTTATTTTGATGTAGTATTGACAAGAATTTAATTGAAATTTAATTTTTGGCTTTTTTAATGTTTAGGGTGCTAAGCTGTTCTACCTTTCTGGAATGGTACATGGAGAATATCAAAACCAAGAAATTCACAATCTGGGCCGTTTTATTACAGTTATGAAGTTTAGGCCTCTTACGTGGCAGACCTCTCATCCCTATATCCTGGCAGACAGGTAAAAACTGCATGTGAAGTTTTTCTTCCTGGCCCATATATTTCAAAGCTACAAAGGTTAGAAAAAGAGCAGTAATAGAGCTTACTTTGTGCTTATTTTTTAATAGTAAGGGGGCATTGTAGTTGGTGGAAGAGATCTACTTCTTTGTATCATTACCTAAAAGGTGCTGTGGCTTCAGGAGTAAAGTATGAAACATTTAGAAAAATGTGAGGATTTTGGAGCATTTAAGGCTATAAGATGTGGTCCTATCCTGCTTTTTGAACCTTAATTTTCAGTGATAACTGTCTTTGAATCATTGTGCTCCAGTCACCCAGGTGTGTCCTGTGCTTTCTTTCCATTATGCCTTTTATCAAATTGTCTTCTCAGCCTGGAATCCCTTTTCTCTACTTGCCAGAATTCAAGGCACACCAAAAAAATTCAGGTTAAAGCTTAATCTTCTTCCATGAAGGGGTTTTCTGGATATGTTCTAATCTCTTCTTGACTCCTGTTGCGCATTATTTCCCATTTCTGGTGTCTTATTCACAGAACGTATATCACATAAAGCCTAAGAGTGATACAATCATTTGTTTGCTTCTTTTCCTCTGGTAGATGGTGAACTGTGCTTCATTTTTTCTGTATTTTCTATAATTTTCTAAACAATATGTTTAGTGAACTAGTGAATTTGATCCATCTTTGACATGTGAAGGGAGGTACAAGAACTTTGACATTTATTTCTGCTATATGATTGGGTTTTATTTTTCTAGGATGGAAGATTTGACAAACCCAGAAGATATTCGAAAAAATATCAAGTGTGACCGAAAAGTATCTCTTTATGGTTATTTAAGAGGAGCACACTTGAAAAGTAAAAGCCAAATTCACATGCCAGGTATCGTTTTGTTATAAAATATACCGTATTTGTAGAACCATTAGGATGGCTTGCTTCATTTCGCAGGAAAGCTGAAAAATGGCCAAGCAAGATAGAGCTACATTGCTAGAAGTTTTAAGACTAACCCGACTCTGCCTCAGCTCACAAAGGTGTTGAGTTGACCAAATCCCTCTGCTCTGATGGTGTCAGCTAGCTAGAGAGGCACAGGACCAGTGTCAGATGATACCCTTGTGGTTGAAGTCTTCCAACTGTGGGCCATTTTTGCCAACAGTTGATACGCCTATAGCTGAAGCTTTCTGTGTCTGTCTTCCAGGTGTAGGAGATTTTGCTGTGAGTGACGTCAGTTTCCTCCCAGACCCCTGTGCGCTTCCTGAACAACAAAAGAAGCGCTGTTTAAATGAGAAAGAGAAGTTGGTTTATGCGCCGCTGTCTGGAGTTGGTGGTGTGCTGTATGACAAAGATGCGGTCTATGTTGATCTTGGTGGCAGCCATGGCTTCCAGGAATCGGTGAGAGGAAAGTCACAGGAAGTGATGTAGTCAGCTTTTACATACTGAAGCCTTTTTTATCTCTATTTGTAATTACGGTAAAAACCACAATGCGTATTGTAAATATACAGATGATGTAGTTTTACCAAGGAGAAACTAAAAGTCATGTCCTCCATTCTGTTGCCAGTACACACAGGGGATCCTAGGTCTTCTAGTGTGAACATTGCATGCGGTTTGTACTTGTACTTCCCGTCTCTCTCTACACAAGCATACCTCATTTTATTGTGCTTTGCTTTATTGCATTTTGCCAAAAATTTGCCTTTTTTACAAATTGAAGGTTTGTGGCAACCCTGTTTCGAACAAGTCTGTTGATGCCATTTTTTCCAACAGCATTTGCTCACTTTGTGTCTCTGTCACATTAAGGCAATTCTAACGATTGTTTTCATTATTATGTTTGTTACAGTGAGCTGTGATAAGTGATTATCGCTTACTGAAAGCTCAAATAATGATTAGCGTTTTTTAGCAATAAAGTATTTTTAATTAAAGTATGCACATTGTTTTTTTAGACATAATACTATTGCACACTTAATAGACTACAGTATAGTATAAACATTAACTCTTATATGCACTGGAAAACCAAAAAATTCATTTGACTCATTTTATTGTGGTAGTTTAGAACTGTACCCACAGTATCTCTGGAATATGCCTGCACAATATCAGTATGTTTTTTAGCTCTTTTTGGTCTTTCTCTTTTTTTATTTTTCTCTCTAAACATATATTTATTTATCTAGATTATATTATGTATATTTAGATTATTACATATTACATGTCAATACCATGTATTTGTGTACGTATATGGTCTTCGTGTGTAGGGGTGTCTGTGAGACAGAAGTAATGTTATATGGGCTTCAACTTTAAATGCTTTTGCAACTTTAGGGGGGCACCAAAGAATATGTGATTCCATTGTTCCCTGTTAGTATTTGTAGAGCTGCTTTGGTCTTTTTTTAGAGCTGTGTGATATTTTGCTGTATGGATAAACCTTGTTTATTGAACCAACCCTTGGCAGTCTGTGGCGGGGGGCGGGGGGTCACCCCTAGATTCCCCTGGTTTGAACATTGCCTCACTTAGTACCCTCGATTATTCAGTTTTGCTTATTGGGAGGGATCTTTTTATGCAGTAAATTCCTTGAGATGAAAATTTTGGATCAAAAGACAGAATTTTTTTTAATGGACTCCAGATTTTTATTTCTTTATTCTGCAGAGGGGTTTTATTGGGCCAGAATAAATATTTTCTGTAGCATTGGCACTTACGGTTTGTGTAGCTAAGTATTTAGGTTATCAGGTTGTATACTCCATGAACTGGGAAAGGTTTAAGGAAGACAGAGGTCAATTTTAGACTTGGTTGTAAGAATTTTCTTTATTTTTTATCTTTTTATTTATTTTTGAGGCAGTAAGAAATGATTTTAGGAACTATGTTTAGGATAATTTTGAGAAACTGATTGCAACCAGTGTGTCTCTCTTCAGAATCCTTGTGTATTCCTCACTTTCCCTTTCTTGGTGGCCTTGACAGGACGAGGTGAGGCCCACCCATGAACTGGTACAGAGCCTCATTTCCACCCATTCCACTATTGATGCCAAGATGGCTTCAAGTAGAGTGACACTTTTTTCTGATTCTAAACCACTGGGATCTGAGGATATAGATAATCAAGGGTAAGTTTACCATTTTCCTGTTTTTCATAAAAAATATGTTACCTATAATTATAAGATTATATCACCCATAATTCTGCCATCAGTATACATTTTGGTGGGATGCATTCCAAGCTGGTTTTGTTTTGTTTGCTCTGCTTTATATGTACATATGTTTCTGAGGGCTTTTCAGTTATGTGACATTACGTGGAGGTATTCTTGAAATATTATACAAGATTCAGTTTTTAGCAGGCCCAGAATACTCCTCAGATGTCACAAAAGGTTTTCTGTAGGTTGCTTTTGGTTTCTTAGGAGACCTGAGGCCACTTGGCTTTCTCTTAGTGGCCAAATACTAGTACAGGCAGAGCAAGGAAGCTTGTTCAGGTGCCTGTTGAGAAGCTACATATCTTGTCTCTAGAAGTTTTCTTTAAATTGTTTTATATTATCTTCTGGGTCAGTATCTACTAATATCTAGCTCATGTGAATTATTTTCAGTCTGGGTTGGGAATTTGTATACCTTATACATAGTGAATGTTCTGGTTTTATTGTAGTGATTTATGTATGACTCCCAATAAAAAAATCAGTCTGAAAATGATTGAAATTATCTAGGTTAGAATTTATTATAAATGTATGCAAACAAAGGAAAATTTTTTGGAAACATTCATCTGCTCTAACTAGCAGATGGTATAGCAAGGTAGATAAGTACAATATTCTTAATATGTTATTCTTTTTACATTTGTTAGCTGTCATTCTTTAACAGGAAGCTCTTACACCTTTTTATTTAATAACACTGTTGACTATTGACTTTTTAAAAAATTCCATTTGTTATTATCCCATTGCTATCATTCTTTTTTCATGCCTGTATGGTCCCTTCAGTCTGTCTCCTGTCCTTTTGGCACTTCCCTGTTAGCCTTTGAGCACTGCTTTTGACACAATAGGATGTGTTCCAGGCTTACTTTGTACTTTCCTTGCCTTGAATCTGGAGTCAGTCATTTAAGGACCATCTATTTTGAGCTTGAAAATGGTCAGTCTTGGGATGCCTGAATGGCTCAGTTGGGTAAGTGTCTGACTTCGGCTCAGGTCATGATCTCATGGTCCTGTGAGTTTGAACCCCGCATTGGGCTCTGTGCTGATGGCTCAGAGCCTAGAGTCTGCTTCAGGTTCTGTATGTCCTTCTCTCTCTCCCCTTCTACTACTCATGCTCTTTTCTCTCTCAAAAATAACTTTTTTTTTTACGTAAAAAAAAAAAAAAAGATCAGTCTTCTAAAAGATTGATTAAACAGTCACTTCCCTTTGGAGCACTTTTTCCCTAATGCCAGAATTTTTGTTTTTGAAGTTTACCTTTTGATTCTCTGTAAGTTCGTTTGAAGAGAGGTATTAGGAACTGTGCATGAGTTTGCATATCATATATTCTAGTTTTTATCAAATCATTCCTTTCTATGCTGTGTTATTTATAACCATTCCATGATATTATTTTCTATTTTTGTGCATAATTATTGACTTGCCATTCCTAGAGTAGCCAGTTATTGTACAAATTGAGTTATTTTGTGTTTACTTGGTAATATAGACACTGGATGCCAAAAGAAGAAAGGCAGATAGATTTGGAAACCGGTCGAGTGCGTCGGAAAGCCATTTTTGGAGATGAGGAAGATGAGTCTGGAGATAGTGATGAAGAAGATGATGAAGAGATGTCTGAAGGCGACAGGTTGGAAAATGGCTCTAGTGCTGATGAATCGGAAGAGGAAGCAGACGCTGAAATGACTAATAAAATGTATATGGTGGGTAAAGGTGTCAAACGGCAGAGACTTGAGGAGATGGAAGAAGACAATGAGGTGGATTTGCCAGCATTTGCTGATAGTGATGATGACCTTGAGAGGAGTTCAGAGGAAGAAGGAGACGCAGAGGAAGCTGATGAAAGCAGTGAAGAAGAGGATTCCACTTCAGGAGAGAGGGATAGTTTAGAATCTAGGGTTGTTGGAGACCGTGGTAAACCAGGACTTTTACAAACTAATGGTTTGAGTGACAGTTTGAATCTGGAGAATCCTTTGACAATCAGAAAAGCAACCCTCGCCACTTCAGATTCAGGTCATTGCACAGCTGAAGAGGCATTTGCATCTGGGGATGAAACTGAAGAAAGCTCCTCTCTCAGTACAGAGGACGAGGACTCAGAAAATGAAGAGGCTATTAAGAAAAAGTTTCCAGAGTCTTCTAAAGTGGCCAGTGGTCAGAGACTGGGGTCAGAGAACTTAATTGATGAGACCAGTGATGTAGAAGACTTACTCAAAGAGGAAGAAGATTACAAGGAAGAAAATAACTATTCCACAGAAACTTCAGGTGTGCTTAAATTTAATGTAGCTGTTGGTATAAACTTGGCACTGAAAATGTTCTACCAATAGAACGTCTACAGGGGCACCTGGGTGGCTCAGTCCGTTGGGTATCTGACTTTGGCTCAGATCATGATCTAGTGGTGTGTGGGTTTGAGCCCCGTATCAGGCTCTGTGCTGACAGCTCAGAGCCTGGAGCCTGCTTCAGATTCTGTGCCTCCCTCTCACTTTGCCCTTCCCCTGTCATGATCTATCTCTCTCTCTCAAAAATAAATAAACATTAAAAAAATTAAAAAAAGAATGTCTACATTTGGGAGTCTGCTCTTTTGGAGATTTTGTTAACTGTTCAAATATTGCACCTCATAGGATTTCAGGATGAATACAGAGAGGACAAATAAACAGACTTAACTGATGATGTTGGTGTTGGTCCTTTCAGGCGCTCTCAAGTGGAAGGAAGACCTTTCCAGAAAGGCAGCTGAGGCCTTTCTGAGGCAGCAACAGGCAACTCCAAACCTTCGAAAGCTTATTTATGGGACAGGTAAGAGCTCTAGTTCAGATCCAGAAACGTTTTAGTTTCTTAGACAATTTTCTGGAAAGGAGATGAAGTTGACTGAAGGATTTGGGTGGTCCTTTTGATTAGCCGTATGATATCCCTGACTGTCATAGTTTGTATGTGGCAGATGTTTTTAATCATCAGCTCACAGGTTTGCCATAAAACTGTTGATGAGAGTACTCTCTCTTATGTCATTTTATACCCTCTATACAAGGTCCTTCATGGGATTTTTTTTGGGTAGAATTGAGTGCCAGAAAAGAACAAAGTGGTGCATTTTGTATTGTGGTCACCAGTTACTGTGTGGTTAGAACAATGCCAAAGGAGTGTATAGGAGCAGAACATTGAATCAAAGGGTTGGTGTGTACTGATTTCCCTTCAGGTTTTGCCCAAGTACTGTTGGTGATTAGAGACTCAGCAGTCTTCAAGAGAATGGCTTTATGCTGGTTAAAAGCTTGCCTTTAAGTGTCCTTTCCTTTCCCAGTCCCCAGTATTATATCTCCTTACTGGATTCTTGGTTGCTTTCTTGCAGGAGGGCCTAAGTCCTCCAGACATTGTGAGCAGTAGTTCCCTGGCCTTTTCTCTGCCTATAGCTGATGCACTCAGGGGCACCGCCATACCTACCACAAACAGGGACCCTCAGTCCTTTAGGGTGAAGATTTCTTCTCACTTTTTCGTCATGGTGTCTCTTCAGTGACAGAGGACAATGAAGAAGAAGATGGCGATACCAGGGAGGAACTCGGAGGATTGTTCCGTGTCAGCCAGCCTTCAAGAGAATGTAAGCACAAGCTTGATTCTTTGGACTGCTCCAGATTTCATGTGGAGGCGCCCCATGATTGGGATTTAGAGGAGGTAAGGCTGAAATAATATGTTTGACTTAAGAGACATCTAAGGAATTGTTCTAAAAGAAGATTATGTGATTTCAGTATTGCCTATTTGTTATTGGCTCCTCATTTTTGTAAGATAATAGGACATTCCCCCAGATATTGGACTACTTATTTTATGCATCCTAAGCAATAATGTGTTTTGGGTTTAGGTAGACTATGTGCATGTGTTATGGAGAAAAGGAAAATGTGGATGGTAGTGTTAATCTTTATTTTGAAGCATTGCACATAAGTTTTCATATATTTGAAATATTTTGTGTTTTATAACTAGGATATACCTCATGACCCTGAGTTAACATTTATAATTTTTACTATTTGTAAGCAAACAAATCCGTGACACTGGTAAATTTTCTTTCCCTATTCACTATTCTTTAGTCACACTGGAATTCATTAAGTTCTCAAACTTAACAGGCTTAATCCCATCTTAGAAAACCCTCAGTTTTCTCTTCTGGAATGTTCTGATGTTCTTAAGGCTGGCTTCTTTTGATCATTCAGGTTAGCTTAAATATCACTTCTCAAGAGAGGCCCAATCACTATCATATTCCTAATATAATTCACTGAGTAGCACTTAGGCACTTTAAGAGATTTTATGTAAATTTTTTTTTGAAGTAAAACTTCATACAGATTATAGAAAACCACATAAAAACAACCATCTAAGTTAATGGATTAGATGAGGTTACACCTGTAACCCATGTGTCTGTCCCAGTCATAGTCCTCCCTGCAGAAGGAACCATGACTTTTATGATAATCATTTCCTTCTTTTCTTCATAATTTCATCCTTCAAGTTTGCATTAATAAACACCATAAGTTAGTTTTATCAGATTTTTTTGGTTTATTTCTCACTATGCCTTTTCAGTCTCTCAATCTGCAAATCCCCTGCACACATCTCTTTTTTTTTTCCTCTTATATTTTATTCATTTAAGAAACTGAGTGTTTGATGTGTAGAGTTTCTCATATTTTGGTTTCTGTGGATTGCATTACATCCTTAAGTGCAGTTTATGAGGCTCCTCTCCTCTGTATTTCCTATAAAATGGTACAGAACAATACCAATAGAACTGTCTGTGATGATGGAAATGATCTGTACATCATTGAGCTGTCCAGTGTGGCTGCTTGTGACTGTTAAGACCTTTAAATGTAGCCCATGAGACAGAAGAACTAAGTTTTTAATTTTATTTTAGTTTTATTTAATCTTAATTAATTAGAATGTACATAACCATGTGGTTACAGCTACCCTATGGACAACACATCTAGAATTTGATTAGAGTTAGGTTTGATTTTTGTTGTTTTGTCAAGACTGCTCCATAGATTGTGGTGTTTGTTTTTAGGAGGCACATAAAATCATCTTACGATTTTAAAATCTGTTGAGCCCCGGGGCGCCTGGGTGGCTCAGTTGGTTAAGCGTCCGACTTCGGCTCAAGTCATGATCTCGCGGCCCGGGAATTCGAGCCCCGCGTCCGGCTCTGTGCTGACCGCTCAGAGCCTGGAGCCCGTTTCAGATTCTGTGTCTCCCTCTCTCTCTCACCCTCCCCTGTTCATGCTCTGTCTCTGTCTCAAAAATAAATAAACGTTAAAAAAAATTAAAAAAAAAAATCTGTTGAGCCTCAATGCCTAGCTAGATCCATTAATTTATTAAGGATGTAAAATGGTGATATTCTGTTCAAATTGCTCTTAATTTATTAGCTGGAATACCCCACTAAAGGGAAACTTCCCCTCATCTATTTGCTTACCCATTTCTATACAAGCAGGATGAATATTTGATTCTTTTTGTTAGCTTTCAGAATGATTCTCCAAAAGTGACTTTTTTTTTTAGTATCATTTTTAGCTCATAGAATTTAATATCATTGAGTGTTTCCTTCCACTGAACTTGTTATCCTTTTTGATACTCTTTCATATTTATCCCATATCTGGCCAGTGGGTTCCTGGATTCTTTTGACATGATCCTAGTAGTCTTTGATTGCTTTGTTTCTGCCTGATCTGATGAGGTGTTGCAGCATCGTCTCGTACACTTCTGATGCCAGACTTGGAAGCAGCCATAAGAAGTCCTGATTCCTTTTAGAGGAAAATGGCATCTCGGCATCACAGTCTAGGCATAGGAATACACACTGCTATGGATTGGTCATTGTTTCTAGGCCTTTCAGTGACCAGAGCTAGGAGAATCCAATTCAGATGCAGACCTGCAGAGTTCTTATTTAACCTCTTTTACCTTACATGTGTATCTTTGTTTTTCCACTAGAGAATTAATTCCATTTGACTTTGAAGATGATGAAATTAGAAAATTACTAATATGCTTTACCCTACCTATGTACAAAACAGTGTCAGAATAACATTACATGTATTATTATTAATATGATTACTGAAAACAAAGTTGTTTTCCTCATGTTTCCCCATTTCTCTTTTCAAAAGTGGCTAAGTAGGTTTACATTCTCACCAGCAGTGTGTGTGGCTTCTGATTTCTCACATCCTCACCAACACTTGTTATTATCTGCATATATATTTTTTAATTATTATTATAGTCATTCTATTGGTGTGAAGTAGTATCTCATTGCAGCTTTGATTTGCCTTTCCCTGATAGCTTATGGTGCTGGACATCTTTTTTTTTTTTTTTTTAATGTTTATTTATTTATTTTGAGAGAGAGATAGAGCATGAGCAAGGGAGAGAGAGGGAGAGAGTATCCCAAGCAGGCTCTGCACTGTCAGCGCAGAGCCTGACACGGGACTCAAACCCACAAACCATGAAATCATGATCTGAGCCAAAACCGGTCATTGAATGCTTAACCAGCTGAGCTACCTGAGCATCCCAGGCATCTTTTCATGTGCTTACTAGCCATTTAAAGAAATGTCTATTCTTACTGTTTGGTCATTTAAAAAATTGCATTGTCTTTTTGTCATTGAGTTGTAAGAGTTGTTTATATATTCAATTTGTCAGGTATGTGATTTACAAATATTTTCTCCCATTCTGTAGGTTGTCTTTTCTGTGCCCTTTGAAGTGCAGAGTTTTAAATTTTGATGAGGTTTAACTTGTTTATGTTTCTGTTGTTTCTATGTTTGGTATCCTATCTAAAAAAAAGTTGCCAAATGCAAGATCACGAAGGTTTACTCCTATGTTTTCATCTAAGAGTTTATATAGTTTGGTTCTTCTTTAAGTCATTGATCCATTTCAAGTTAATGTTAGTATTTGGTGTGAGAAAAATTCAACTTCATTCTCTTGCATGTGGATATCCAATTGTCCTAGCACCATTTGTTGAAAAAACTATTCTTTCCCGATTGCCTTGTCTTGGCACCCTGAATGTAAATCACTTCACCATGGATACATGGGCTTATTTATGGACTCTTAATTATATTTCACTGACTTCTGCTTTTCTTTATGCCAGTACCTTACTGTTTGATTACTAATGCTTTGTGTAAGTTTTGAAATTGGAAAGCATGAGTTCTCCAGCTTTATTTTCCTTTTTTAAGATTGTTTTGCCTTTTCTGGATCCTTTGTGTTTTCTGTATTTTTGAATCAGCTTTTCCATTTCTCCAAAGAAGCCAAGTGGGATTCTAATAGGGATTGCATTGAATCTGTAGATCACTTTGGATAGTATTGATATCTTAACAATGTTCAGTCTTCTGTTACATTAACATGGGCTGCCTTTCCGTTTATTTGGCTCTTTCATTTCATTTCATTTTTTTTAATTTTTTTAATGTTTATTTTTGAGAGAGAGAGATTGTGAACGGGGAGGGGCAGAGAGCGAGAGAGAGAGGGAGACACAGAATCTGAAGCAAGCTCCAGGTTCCAAGCTGTCAGCACAGAGCCTGACACGTGGCTCAAACTCATGAACTGTGAGATCTTGACCTGAGCCAAAGTCAGACACTTAACTGACTGAACCACCCAGGCACCCCTGCTCTTTCATTTCTTTGAAGAACATTTTTCAGTTGTCAGGGTATAAGCTCTGACCTTCTTTTGTTGAATTTATTCCTAGTATTGTTTTCAATACCATTGCAAAAGGAGCTATTCTCTCAATTTCATTTTTGGATTGCTCATTGCTGGTGTATAGAAACAAAATTTATTGTTGTTATATTGATCTTGTATTTTGCAACCTTGCTGAACTCATTTATTCTGATAGTTTTTCAGTGGATTCCTTAGGATTTGCTATATATGGGATCATATCATTTGTGAGTAGAGGTAGTTTACCTTTCTAAACTAGATGCATTTATTTCAGTCTCTTGCCTAATTGTCCGGTCTAGAACGTCTAGTACAGTGTTGAATAGAAGTGGTCAGAGGAGACATCCTTGTCTTACTTCTCATCTTAGGGGGAAAGCCCTCAGTTTTCACCATTTAGTGTGATGCTAGCTGCGGGGTTTTTTTATGGATGCTTTTGATCAGGTGGAGGAAGTTCCCTTCTACTTTTAGTTTGTTTAGTGTTTTTATCACCAAAGGTCTCTTTTTTTATTTTTCGGTCTTTGGTTTCCCTAAGTCAGTTGTTAATCTTCATGAAAGTAAGGATTGTCTTCTAACAGTTTTTCATCCTTCAGTGCCCTGCAAAGCTTCTGAGCACAGAGCAGATTTTCTTTAAATATTTGGTGAGTGATTATAGGCATGAAGGAATGAGTAAATGAACAAATTTGATTCTGGAAGGCAGGTATGCTCACCACTATACCACCAACGCTAACGAATTTGATTCTGTATCCATTGTAATCATGCTAGCCTCAAGGCTACTCTTTGAGAGTGAGGTTGTGTATGAAAAACATGATTCATGACCAGAATGTGATTGAGGTGAAAGCCAGGACCTGTCTGAAGATTTCTATAAGTGTGCTTTTTGAAGCCTTGGTAGTAAATGACATGTGCTATCTTAGGTTCCCCCGGAAACAGACTGTGAAACAGAGAGTTATGTACAAGGCTTTACTATATTTAAGAGGGGTACCCAGAATCTACTACATGTATATACTAGATGATCCAGCAGGTCTGAGACTGGGATCCTCATCAGTACTTTTTGCCCTATTGTGCTCATATAAAACATTTTGCCATTGTCAGAATATTATCATTGGCCAAAGAGTTGAATTTTCAAATAACCATAATAAGTCTGGATTAACAAATAGTAAGACCAACTTCCTAAATGCTATCTAACTGCATTGCCTTAGGAACACTAATGAACTTTGAAAATCAGTTGCATTGGTAAATATCTGTTTACTTACGAGGTCAGTGGGCTAATAGCACTTCTCCAACCATTGTTTAATGTTAAGACACTTAAGTTTTTATCTCTGTGGTTATACTATCTACATCAAAGATAAGGTTATCTCGTTCACCCACTTGAAATGAGAATTTCCAAAAAAATGTGTCTTGAGAAGTATTTAAAGGCAAGTTTTCACCTGCTACTGTTTCTTAATAGCACTTGTTTTGTTGAGTAATTGGAGCATGTCAGCTAAGTGTTGACTTTTTTGTGTAAGGTCATGAACAGTATCAGAGATTGCTTTGTGACTGGGAAGTGGGAAGATGATAAAGATGCAGCCAAGATCTTAGCAGAAGATGGTAAGTAAAGGACAGTATTCTTCAGAGAAGACTGTTATCTATACTTTGTTTTATTCCATATCTTTAACGGTTGGAAATAATAGGCAAACGTGAAATGCTTTGGGGAATGCTGACAGAGGAGTTTATGGGTAGTATTCTGGTTCCTCTTTTTATCATGATCTTACTTTCTTCCCTTGGTTAACTGACTTATTAGATATGGACCTCGAAGAAAAGTAGGAAGCTTTCCATAACTTTTATCATGTGTTTGTTAAAAATGGATTTTTGTGTGTGTGAAAAATGTACTCAAATAACATTTTCTTTTAA
Source organism: Herpailurus yagouaroundi (assembly GCF_014898765.1). NCBI lineage: Eukaryota > Metazoa > Chordata > Mammalia > Carnivora > Felidae > Herpailurus > Herpailurus yagouaroundi. The sequence continues at coordinate 30,629,147 of NW_024412404.1, read as the reverse complement.
TGATGAAGGTAGTATGTATTGTAGAACATTTAGAATACAAAGTTCATGTCATACCATAATCTCCGCCTATGTTAAAAAAAACCTTTATTAATTTTTTGAGATTTTTTTCCTTCTAGTTTTTTATAAATTTAAAAATTTTCTAGTTATAATTCTACTTTATATACACTGTGTTGTTAAATTTTTTCAAAGGTTTCATGTTTGCGATTTTATTCTATCATATCCTAATTCAGTTCACAGTTTGTCATTTAAGCAATTTACTTTGCCTGTATTATAATTAACTCTACACTGGGCCACCTTGAAATAACTCTTGGATCACATTTTTTATTTTCATAAGTTAGATTCATAAAAGTTAGAATTATTGAGTGATTTTTATGGACCACAACTGCCAAAAGCTTTTTCAGAAAGTTGTTCTTACTTATGTGCCCATAAGCAGTGTATCTTAGTACTTAACATTTTACTGCTTTCATTCAATATTGAATACCACCCATAAAAAAATGTTATTTTTGGCAGTTTGATAAAGGAAAATTGTTTCTTAAATTTATAACTGGCATTCTTTTGATTACCAGTAAATGAGAATATTTCTTTCAGATGTGTTGGGTATGGCATTTCTTCGGTGAATTCTTTGTGTTCTTTGCTCACTTTTCTAATGGAATATATATATATATATATATTAATAATTATATAATATATATAATATATGTAATATAATGATATATATTATATAATTATTATAATTATATAATTATAATATATATAATAATTGTATATATAATTATAATTAATATATATAATGGGATATATATATATATTTCTGATTTGCAAATTATTCTTTAAAGGATATTTATCCTTCTTCATTTTCATTTAGTTTAGGTATTGGAATAATACTGGCTTCATAAAATGAGTTGCAAAGTATTCCCAATTTTCTGTTTCCTGGGAGAGATTGTATAGAATTAGAATGTAATTTTTTAAATATTTGGTATAATCTCTAGTGAAAAGGTCAGGGCCTGGAGATTTCTTTCTTGGCAGTTATAATGACAAATTCTATTTCATTAATAGTTAAAGGATACTTTAAATAATTTAATTTATTCCATCTTGTCCGAATTTTGCTATCTGGTTTTCAAGGAATTTCAAAGGCTTTGAGGAAGTGGAAGTTTCATTAAGTGCCTTCTCCAAGAATCTAGCTTGGGTATTATGAGTGGGTAGTAATCCTAGTGTTCATCTAATAACCTTTCAATAGCTGCAGAATCTGTTGTGATAATCCCATTTTGTTCTGTTTTTTTGTTTGTTTGTTTGTTTTAAGTTTGTTTATTTATTTTGAGAGAGCAAGAGAGCACGAGCAGGGGAGGGGCAGTGAGAGAGGGAGACAGAGAATCCCAAGCAGGCTCTGCATTGCCAGTGTGGAGCCTGACATGGGGCTTGAACTCACAAACTGTGAGATCATGACCTGAGCCGAAATTGCCAGTTGGATGTTTAGCTGACTGACTGAGCCACCCACATGCCCCCCATTTCATTCTTGATACTGGTGATTTGTGTCCTCCTTTTTCTTTGTCAGTAAGGTTTATTAATTTTGTTGATTTTTTTTTTCAGATAATCAGCTTTTGGTTTCATATCTGTGTTCCAGTTTTTAATTGTGTTGGTTTCTGCTCATATCTTTATTATTTCTGTTCTTTGCTTATGTTAGGTTATTTTGTACTTTTCAGTCTTCTTAGATTATTGGTGTAAGACCTTTTCTCATTTCTGCTGTGAGCATTTAGCGCTGTAAATTACTCTCTCAGCATTGCTTAGTTGTTTCGCCCAAATTTTCTTATGTTGTATTTTCATTTTCATGAATATCCTTTGAGACTTCTCTTTGACTCATGCATTATTTAGTGTGTTATTTAACTACAAAATGGTTAGAAATTTTCTTCTTTCTGTTACTGATTTTCAATTTAATTACATTATAAGAACATCTCCTTACGATTTCAAATCTTTTACATTTGTTTAGATTCACTTTATTACCCAGACTGTGCCCTGTGTTGGTAGATGTTCTGTGGGTACTTTAAAAATTGTTGGGTATAGTGTTCTATGTATGTCAGATTCTGTTAGGTTGGTTGTATTAAGTTTTCTATATCTTTGGTGATTTTTTAAAAAAGGTTTATTTTTGAGAGAGAGAGAGGGGGAGAGAGTGAGTGTGGGAAGACCAGAGAGAGAGGAAGACAGAGGATCTGAAGTGGGCTCTGCGCTGACAGCAGAGAGCCCAATGTGGGGCTCGAAGTCTCAAATCACAAGATCATGACCTGAGCCAAAGTCAGACACTTAACTGACTGAGCCACCCAGGTACTCCATCTTTGGTGATTTTCTGACTAGTTTTATCAGTTGCTGAGAGGAGGATGTTGAAGTTTCCAAGTATAATTCTGGACTTACCTATCTCTTGCAGCTCTATCAGTTTTTGCCTTTTATATTTGAGGTTCTGTTTGATGCACACACATTTAGGATTATTATGTCTTTCTGGTAGATTGATCCTTTTATTGCTATGTATTATGGTCACCTCCTATTTACCCCATTGGTGAGGGAGAGATTCCCGCTCTAGGGTTATAGAGAAGGCCAAACACACAGCACCTGACAGTGGACAGATGTGATTGACAACAGTTTATCAGTCACATATGCTCACAGCCTGAGGGAAGAGAACACTGCATGCCACACAGGGATTGAACAACCAGGGGGCTTTGGGAGGCAGGCTTTGCACCTACATAGCATAGGATGACGATTGGTTCCCTTGAGATGATGTAATTAATGTCTTTGAATAAATTCGTGGGCTGGTAGAGAGGTGAAGTGAAATGTATTAGGTTGAGGAGTAGGTAGGGTGCAGGTGTTCCAACTGAAAAAGAACTAACAGGGTGGGGAGCCTTTCTTGTAGGGCAGGAACATGGCTGGCCGGCCTGCTCACAACTAAGTCTTTGAGACCCTGTGAGGTTCAAAGATGTCAAGGCAGCACATGAAGTTTTAGGTCTTAGAGTTCAGTTAAGTCCTTCTTTGGCCCTGATCCTCTTCTTTGCTCTGAAGTTTATTTTATGACATATTAATATAACCATTCTTGCTTTTTTTAAAAGATGAGTTGCATGGTATATATTTCTCCATTATTTGCAGCTTACTTGGGTCGTTAAATATGAAAGGAATTTCTTGTAAATAGCATATATAATAGTTTTATGTGTTTCTGTCCTCTCTGTATTTGTCTGTATTTTGATTGGTACATTATGCCATTTACATTTAAGGTACTTACTGATATGTAATTGCTTAAGTCTGATATTTTATTTTTTTTCTTGAGACAGAGAGCATGCGAGTCGGGGAGAGGGGCAGAGGGAGAGAGAGAATTTCAAGCAAGCTCCACAGTGAGTGTGGAGCCTTTATATAGGGCTGGATCCCACAACCTTGGGATCACGGCCTGAGCCAAAATCAGGAGTCAGACGTTCAACTAACTATACCACCCAGGTGCCCTGATTTTGTTGTTTGTTTACTCTGGCTTTAGTTTTTCTATTTTTTTCTGTTTTTCTTCTGTTTTCATTTTCTTCCCTCTATCTTAATATGTTTTCAGTGTTTTTGAGAGTATCTTTTTGTATAGTTTTTGTAGTGGTTGCTCATTGTAATATAGTAGCCTACTAGTGCCAACATTTTACCATTTTGGGTGATATATGGAAACCTTTTTTCCATTTAGGTCCCTTTATCTTTCCTACATTTAAGTATTTTTGGCTTGAATATTAATGTTATAATTTTTTTCAATCATTGAATATGATTTTAAAAACTCATAAGAAGGCTGGTTTGTTGTATGTATCTTTATTTCTGTTGTTTGTTTTTTCTTTTTTTCCTGATGGTCCCAGATTTCTCCTTTTATAATTTCCTTACTTTTTAAGAACTTTCTTCAGCCATTTTTCAAGGGAGGTCTGCTAATGACAAATTCCTGTAGTTCTACATCTGAGAATGTCTTTTCCCCCTCTATTTCAGAAGGGTAGTTTCACTGGATGTAGAATTCATAGCAAAGCGTTCTTTTCTTCAGCACATAAAAAATATTGTACCACTTCCTCTGGCCTTCATGATTTCAGAGGAGAAAAGCACTGTCATTTTGATGGTGTGCCTCTACAGGTAATCTGTCATTTCTTTCTAGCTGCTCTCGAGATTTTATCTTTGCTTTCAGTTTTCAGAAGTTTGGTATAGATGTCATTGGATTTACTCTGTTTGAAATTTTCTCAGCTTCTTGAATCTGTAAGTTTATGTCTTTTACCAAATTTGAGAAGCTTCAATCATTATTTCTTTCAACCCCAGTATCCTTGTGAGATCTCATAAGTGGTGGATCTTTTGTTTCTGTCCGACAGGTCCGTGAGGTTCTATTCATTTGTTTTTTTGGTTATTTCCCTCTATGTTGTTCAGACTAGGTGAATTCTGTTGATCTAGCCTCAGGTTCTCTGGTTCTGTCCTTGGTCATCTCCACTCTTACTATTGATCCCATCTAGCAAGCTTTTAAATTTCTTTCATTGCATTTTTCAGTTCTATAATTTGTTTGGTTCTTCAGGTTCTTTGCTGAGATTTTCAGTTTTTGGGTTGTTGCCATAAGATTTGTAGTTGCTTGATGAAGCATTTTTGTAATGGCTTCTGTAAGATTTTAGATAGTTTCAACATCTGATTCATTTTAGTGTTGGTGTCAGTCAGTTGTGTTTTCACATTATACTTATAATTTTCCCAGTTTTGGGTATGACAAAGTGATTTTCTATTGTGTCCTGCACATTTAGGTTATTACGTTAGGAGACACTTGGTCCTGTGTAATTTTTTTATTTTAGCAGGCAGTCATCCTGTTTGGGTTTAGTGTGCAGGTCCTGGTGTACTTTGTGGACGGTGGTTCTAATGACAATTTAATTTTAGAGTCTTTGTGGTGCTATTTTGATCTGCTTAGTTTATCTTATGCCATTGGTCTCTCTGCAGGTGCTGTTTGAGAGGACAGAGGAGCTTCCTCAGTCTGGGCCCCTGGTTTGGCTAGGTAGGGGAAGGTTGTCTTGGCTTGTGGGGCAAGTTTGCTTGCTGTAGGAGGATCTTTGCTGGTCCTTCCTGGGCACACGTTGTTTTTAGATGAGGGAGGAGAGTCTCAGGCGTGGCAGAATGTCCCTTTGCCAATAGCCCTTGGCCACCTAGTATATCTTGGTGTGGAGGAAAGGATATTCAAGCTCTTCAGGGAAGGTGAACATTTCTCATCACTTATTGTCAGTGGGGCTCTCAAAGCACTTCTTTGCCAGTGCTGCCTTGTTTGTCCAGTGTTGCTGAGATCCAAATTTGTCTGGGGTAGGAAATGAGTCTATCTGGTCTACCTTCGGTTGCTAGCGTGGAGGTTGGGAAACAGTGGCTCTGAGTTGCCTTTCTGTGGGTGTAGTGAGCTACTGGTCATTATGTCATTCCTCTGGTCCTGGGGACCCTCGCCAGCTCTCTGTTTCTTTCTACCTTTCAGAGTACTTTGGTTTTCCTTAGGCTCTTGTGTTATTTCTGGAGTTGGTTATACTTAGTTGGGAGGAACAGAAGAAAATGTCTATACTATCTTTTCCAGACCAGAAATTCTTGGTGGTGTTTTGTTTTGTTTGCATTTTAATTCCAGTATGGTTAACATACAGTGTTATATTAGTTTCGGGTGTATAATGTAGTGATTCAACAATTCTGTATATTATTCAGTGCTCACCATGGTAAGTATGCACTTAATCTCCTTCACCCTTTTCACTTACCTCCCACTCACCTCCCCTCTGGTAACCATCTATTTGTTCTCTCTAGTTAAGAGTCTGGCTTTTGGTTTGTCTCTTTTTCCCCCTTTATTCATTTGTTTTGTTTCCTAAATTTCACACATGAGTGAAATCATATGGTATTTGCCTTTCTCTGACTTATTTCACTTAGCATTGTGCTCTCTAGATTCATTCATGTTGTTACATATGGCAATATTTCATTCTTTTTTATGGCTGAATAATATTCCGTTGTATATTTATACCACATCTTTATATACATCTATTGATAGGCACTTGGGCTGCTTCCATAACTTGGCTGTTGTAAATAATGCTACAATAAACAAAGGGATGCATATTCCTTTTGAATTAGTATTTTCATATTCTTTGGGTAAATACCCAGTAGTACGGTTACTGGATCATATGGTAGTTCTATTTTAAATTTTTTGAGGAACCTCCATGTTGTCTTTCTAGCTTGCATTCCTACCAACAGTGCAAGAGGTTCCTTTTTTTATACATCCTCACCAGCACTTGTTTCTTGTGTTGTTGATTTTAGCCATTCTGACAGGTGTAGGATGATATTGTGGTTTTTGATTTGCATTTCCCTGATGATAAGTGATATTGAGCATCATTTCATGTGTCTTTTGGCCATCTGTTTGTCTTCTTTGTAGAAATGTCTATTCATATCTTCTGCCCACGTTTAATTGAATTATTTGTTTTCTTGGGTGTTGAGTTGTATAAGTTCTTTATATATTTTGGATACTAACCCTTTATTGGATATGTCATTTGCAAATATCTTCTCCCATTCCATAAGTGGTCTTTTTCTTGGTGGTGGTTTTTATTATAACTGGTGAAGGGAGAATTGACAGCTTCCTGATATTGAGTCATCTTTTTCAAATATATGGTAATCTATATTTGTTTAGTAGATAACATTAATAACACCTTAATTAGGTCATGTTGAAGAATGTAGTTAAGACATGTAAAACATTTAGAGTAGTGCCTGGTATATACAGCACTTGAAAGTGTTAGCTAATGTTATTCCATGTGTTCCTTGGTAGCATATTAACGCTTTTTTAAATTTTTAAAATAAAGTTCCAGCACATTTCTCTTTAGGCTCATTACTAAGTATTTTATCCCTTTTTTGTTTTTATTACAAATGGAATCTTCTCATCTATTGTATCTTCCTTGGCTCTTTGGTTCTTTGGCTCTTTTTTATATGAAAATGTTTTATCTAAATACTGCTTCCTGAAGGAGTTTCAGTATCTTTTTCTTAAGGATAGGACCCAGAGCTAAACTTAGGAGTTCCGAAAACAAAAGGCTGAATGAATTAATGAGCTCTTCATGTGGTTTGGCACTGTTTTAGCTACTAGTCTTACTCTAAAGGCTGTATTTTATGTAATCTGAGACTTTTCCTAGATATGTCACTCATTGTGCTGTGTTGATCTTACTTTCAGACTCTTTTTCCCATGTGGGATTTATTAATCAAGCCATGTTTTTTTCATGTCACTTTTGGGTTACTGTTGGTCTTGGGGACTCACCTGCAGGGTAATCCACACATCTCTGTGTGCGTCTCTGCTACAGAGTGTTTATCACGTGTGTTAGGAAGATCGCTCTTGGTTAAGTGAGCTATTGAAGTAAAGTAAGGAAATGCGGGTGTCCATTTGCTTCATCTAAACAGGTGATGAAAGTGGTGCCTGGGTGGCTCAGTCGGTTAAGTGTCCGACTTCAGCTCAGTTCATGATCTCATAGTTCGTGAGTTTGAGCCCCATGTCAGGCTCTGTGCTGACAGCTTGGAGCCTGGAGCCTGCTTCAGATTCTGTGTCTCAGTCTCTCTCTGGCCCTTCCCTACTCAAGCTCTGTCTCTCTGTCTCTCTTTCAAAAATAAACATTAAAAAAAAATTTTAAACAGGTAATGAAATACTGATAATTTAACAAGAAAAAGAAGGCTATGTATGTATAGGATTCTCCTGGGGTGTGTAGCAATAAGAAGGGTAAAAATGAGGTTTGGGCTTCAGAGTGCACAGTGCATGTGGTAATGCTAGAGTGTCACATGCTGGCCCTATTCACAGAGGATTTATTTGGATGTTCTTTTCCCAGAAGAGCTCTATGGTGACTTTGAAGACCTGGAAACAGGGGATGTACACAAGGGAAAACCAGGCCCAGATACTCAGGTATGACTTTGCCGTGGCTGGCTGTGAATTATGGTCCTTGATCTGTGGTCATTATGTTCTGAGAGAGGCCCATATTAAGAAATGCACATCTTGGGGCGCCTGGGTGGCTCAATGGGTTAAGTGTCCGACTTCAGCTCAGGTCACGATCTCGCGGTCCGTGAGTTCGAGCCCCGCATCGGGCTCTGGGCTGATGGCTCAGAGCCTGGAGCCTGCTTCCTGTTCTGGGTCTCCCTCTCTCTCTGCCCCTCCCCTGTTCATGCTCTGTCTCTCTCTGTCTCAAAAATAAATAAACATTAAAAAAAAATTATCATTAAAAAGAAATGCACATCTTACTTACTATCTGTGTAGATTATAGAGTGGATGGATTCCTTCCTAAAAATATGGAGGTTGTGAATAGATCAAAGTTGTTAGTTATTCTTGATCTTTTGGGTGACACCTACTACCTCTTGTTATCATTATAATTCTTCAGTCATAGAAGTTTATCTCCCAAGTCACTGTCTTATCTCTACCATTCCTTTTGCCATCATTCTCTTCTTCTTAAATTTAAGTACCATTTAAAATAATTAAATCCCTATTCTCCCCAATATTTCTTTAGAACAATTTCTGGGGAGCATCTGGGTGGGAATACTTGTTATTTTTATTTATATTTGGCATTCCAGCCAGATGAAGGAGTGACAGTTTATTGTGCTGCAGATGCCTAAATGCCTCTTGTAGCAGTACATGTTTTTAGAGCCAAAGTCTGTGTTTTGTTTTGTTTTGTTTTTTTGGTTTTTTTTCATGATCACAACCAAGATTTTTGCAGCTCGGATAGAACTTTAAAAATCTGGGGCGCCTGAAGGGCTCAGTTGGTTAAGCATCTGACTGTTGATTTCAGCCAAGGTCATGATCTCATGGTTCATGCTGGCTATGTGCTGACTGTGGAGCCTGCTTGGGACCCACTCTCTCCCTCTGTCTCTGCCTCTCCTGCTTGTTCTCTCTCTCTCTCTCTGTCTCTCTCTCTCTCTGTCTCTCTCTCTCTCTCTCTCAAAAGAAATAAAATAAACATAAAAAAAAAGAACTTTAAAAGTCTGCTTTAATGTTTAAAGAAAAGATATCCACAAACTTTTACAACTGTTTCTCTTATGGAAATTTAAGATTGAAGATGTAGAAGAAGTTAAGGAAGAAATTGACCCCAATGCAGAGGAAAGTGCCAAGAAAAAGCATTTGGATAAAAAGAGAAAATTGAAGGAGATGTTTGATGCAGAATATGATGAAGGAGAAGGCACATATTTTGATGATCTTAAAGGAGAAATGCATAAACAAGCACAGGTAAGAAAACTTGGTTCTTATCAGCTTCATTTCAAGGCTATAGTACAGTATTGTGAATATGTTATTTTGTTTAGGTCTCTACTCCCTGACCTGCTTCTGTGCCTCCTGTTTGGACTCTTGGGTCAAGCTGCAGATGAGTGTTTATTCATGTGATCATCTGATAGTTTCTTCAGTCAGAAATGGACCAGAAAGATACCAGTGTCTATTTTGTACCAAGCATTGAGGTAGCAAAAATGGCTAAGATAGGCTGCAACTGTTGAGGATCTCACAGTGTAGTGATTTGTTGATTTAAATACAAGCATTGCTGTAGCATTCTGATTACTGCTCCCTGGAACCATAATTAAATAATTTGAATGGGCAGGTGATTCTTGCACATACCAGTCTTATGCATGTACCAATTCTCTCCAGGGAAGCTTTTCTAAATACTCACCTTGGGCAGAGTTCACAGGATATTTCAAGTGTCAGGTCAGATGTGGAGATAAAGGGAGCATGTAGAATGCTGAAAAGGAGATAATCTGGCCCTCCTACCTGCTATGCTAAACAGACTGAGCTGATGAACTCACTCTGAAGGACACACAAAGATGTGTGTGCAGGTGATGGTGAGTGTTTGAATTGCGCTTTGACAAGGGTGGGGGGTACCAAGAATGCCTTTAAGCTAGAATATACCCTAATACATCTTATACAGGTTAAATAATGTGATTTGTAAAAATGTGATCAGCAGGCTTTGCCCAACCTAGGCCTTCATCTATTCAAGTACCTCCTGGTTAGCCATTAATGTGTAGGTTCCAAGTCTGTACTGACCTTTGATAGAAGTAACTAAGACATGTAAAGGTAGTTCTGAAGTCTTTGCTTCAATTCATTTATTACTTAAAATCACCTAGAATCTTGTAGGCCATTGTAAAGAACTTTGAATTTTTTATGCTGAGTGAAATGGGGATCAATGGGGGTTTTGAACAGAGGAGAGATATGTGTGACCTGCTTACCTTTGAAAGCATTGCTGTGGCAAGAGTTCAGTAAGATTAAGGTGATTCACACTGTGGGGTGGGGCGGTGTGTGGCATGGAGGAAAAAGAGAGTCAAATTCTGGGTATACTTTTGAAAGGTGGATTAAAGGTAGATTGAGTGTGGGGTGTGTGAGAGGAAACAAGAATGACTTACTGGAAGTCGAGTTGTCAGTAAGATAGGAAAGCCTCTAGTTGGTGCAGGTTTGTCCAGGAAGGTGAAGTTTAGAGCTGTTTAGTTTGAGATCTGTCGCAGACAAGTGGAGCATCAAGTAGTCAGTGAGGAGCTCTGGAAAGAGGTTGGGGCCAGGGACTCAGATGTACAGCCCTCAGCATCTAGATGCTACTTAAAGCCATAAAATGGATGGGATGACCTGAGGAGTGAGCATGGAGACAGGAGAGAGGACGGGGACTGACAGTGGCTGCTCCATTGTAAGAGGCCAGCTAGAGAGGAGGAAGCAGCAGTGGGATTGAGCAGCACTCAGGAGATAGAAGACATCTAAGAGAACATGAGGTATGCTGGAAACCGCTGTGGAAAGAGGGATACATTATCTTAAATCCTGCTGATGTGTTAACTGTGATGAAGACAGGATTGACAACTGGGTTGGGAATGTGGAGGCCTTACATGATTTTGGTAAGCATTGTTATGGAGTGTGGGTTAAAGACCAGTTTGGGGAGGATTCAAAAGAATGGGAGCAGAGGCCGGAGGCCATGACTATAGAAAAATTCTGGGCCATTTTACTTCAGAGAGAAGCAGAAAAATGGGACAATAGTTGGAGAAAGAGTCAAAAGAAGGTGTTAAGACGGGAGAAATAACAGGCAAGACCTGTTGGAATAAAAGTGAATGATAGCTAGTATTGCAAGTGAAGTTTGGCATTGAATAGAGGCACGGATAAATAAGCTATAACGGCTGCCCAGTAGAACTTTCTGTGATAATGGAAACGTATATCTGTGCTGTCTTGCATTGTAGCCACGAGCCACGTGTTGATACTGATCACTTGCAATGTGACTGTTGTGACCGGGGGACTGAATTTAAAATTTTTAATTTTAATTAATTTCAGTAATATAATAAGTTATAGATATAATGATAACAAGCTATAATAAAAGGCTGAATGGAGGTGTAAACCCTGGTAGAGGAGTTGACTGTGGAAGTTCTTTTAGAGTACTTAGATCCTGAGTGAATTAAGAAACAGCAGCTGAGAGTGAGAATGAGGGAGGAGATACTGGATATTCAAAGAAAGGAAAAGTGTGAAACAATTGTTTGCAGAGTAAGAAAAGAAAGAAGTTAAGAGTGTTCGCTGACCAGCATGAAGGGCTGCTTTCACAGTTGTTTGCGTTTGCTGTGCTTGGAGTAGCAAAGAAGAAAACAAACCGTAAAGATAAGAAGAGTGCATGTTATTTTTAATAAGGATAAAACGTAAATGATTCTGTCCATGTTCCTCTATTGAGAAATTGCTTGTCTTAAAAAATGTTAACCTTACATTTATTAAGATAACAGCTATGTGTTTTTTTCATTGTTCCCCCCCCCCCCACCCCCGCCCCATATATAGCTTAATCGAGCAGAATTTGAAGATCAAGATGATGAAGCCAGAGTTCAATATGAGGGTTTTCGACCTGGGATGTATGTTCGAATTGAGATAGAAAATGTCCCCTGTGAATTTGTGCTTAACTTCGACCCCCATTACCCAATGATTTTGGGTGGTTTGGGCAATAGCGAAGGCAATGTCGGATATGTACAGGTAGGTACCCTTTGCTGCATGCTTGACATTTGGGGTTCTTTGGATGTACTTCCACCAATAATCTTATTGAAATTGAAATCTCTTCTCCCGTCAGATGCGTCTGAAGAAACATCGTTGGTATAAGAAAATCCTCAAGTCCCGAGATCCAATCATTTTCTCTGTGGGGTGGAGGAGGTTTCAGACCATTCCACTCTATTACATCGAAGACCACAATGGGAGACAGAGGCTTCTAAAGTATACTCCACAGCACATGCATTGTGGAGCAACTTTTTGGGGTAATACGCTACTAGAATAACTTGCTTGTAGATTGATTTAAACCGTTTACTCGTTATCGTTATAGTTTTGTTTTTCTCCATTAAATCTCAATTCATAAGATTTTTCTTTCTCTTTTTTTTGGATTGGAGTACATATTTAAAATAGAATCCAAAATTTGTGATTCACTGTATTTCTTTCTTTTTTTTTTTTTTTTTTTCTATTTTCTTTAAGGTCCTATTACTCCACAGGGAACTGGGTTCTTGGCAGTACAGTCTGTTAGTGGCATAATGGTAAATATCTTGAATGTTTTATTTTCCAGATTATGTTTGAGGAATATATCTTAAATATGGAATATGTACATGAAACTTTAAGTTGCAAGTGACATGTTTTTAGTATTTATAGTAAGCTTCTCTTTGCTTTTAGTTTTCCTGTGTCTTTTTAAGTAAGGTGTGGGAATGGAGAAGGGAGAGGTAGAAGAATTATTATGGTACTGATAACATTTTATATTTGTATGCGTTTTTTGGACTTATTTTTCTAAAAATATTTAAGTGGTGCTCACCATGTACTAAGCATTGTACTCGGCTCTAGGGATATACCAGATACCAGGTAGACATAAGACTACCCCTTGGTACTGCTTGTTTAGCAGAGTATGTTCACACAGTCTTCGTTTGATCAATCAGAGCAGGTTTTTTTGGCCCAGTTTGACATAAAAATTGAGCAATGAGCAGATGGAATCTGCCCTGGGGGTCTAAAATTTAATGTCTTAAACATTGTAACCAGATTTTCATATTGCTTTCTATTCTGAATCAGTCATTGTTGTGAAATTACGTGATTATGAAATCACCCTCTGGAGAATATTCAAGACATCATCATTAGTTTGGCTTATTACATGTATTATAGTTTCACATTGTTTTTGCTAAAATAATTGCTTTGCATGTTCACATATTCTTTCTTGTTCTTAGTTGATTGTAAGTAAAATGCACTATGGTAATTTATTGCATCATAGAATTGTAGTTTTTCTCCTTGATGTTACTCCTGTATTCAAATTTTGGGGGTTCTTCCCAGCCTGATTTCCGGATAGCTGCCACAGGAGTTGTCCTTGATCTGGATAAATCCATAAAAATTGTGAAGAAATTAAAGCTAACTGGTTTTCCATATAAAATTTTCAAGAATACATCATTCATTAAGGTCCGTATATCTGTATATTCACATTTATGAATGTCTATTTTGTGAAAGAAGGAATGAGATACTTCTAAAATACAGTCTGATGCATTCAAAAGAGTATTGAAATCTTTTATAAACTTGGTCTTTGATATTGGTTTACTTCTTTATATTGGTTTCTGTGTTACTTAAGTATGCTCAGAAAAGTTTAAGGTCAAGTTAACAGAGATATTTACTAATTGAGGCTATTCCTTATTCCATGTGAGACTGACAGAGCTAATAGTGAAAATATATAATCTCATTCACTGGGTTTTGTTCCCTGTCCTTTTGTTTTGCGTTAAGAAAAGGGGAAAATCATAGGTTTGTTAAATAGCTCGGTAGAAAAATAGACCAAGTATTTTGTAAAATACTTGTTGGCCAGGGGTACAGAGAAATGGACGCTCTGTTCTGCAGTGTAACGTGGGAGGGTGGTTTGAGTGGCATTTGTTGAAAATTTTATTAGTAGGGTGTTTCCATTAAAAATACAGTGTTAAGATCATAAAATATTCTTTATATAAAGTAATAATATCACCAGCATTTATCCAACACTCATTATTTCCTGAGCACGTGCACCTAAGTCATAGGATATGAGCTGCAGTCCAGCCCTGTGAGATGACAGCAGAGGCTATCTAGGGCTGTTCAGTCTAGTACATATCTTTTTGATCTTTTCTTCTACAGAGATATCAGTGATGAGCATGCTAATGAACCTACAGTAGAATCTTAATATTATTTTGGGAAAAATGAAATAGAGTTGTATTCCTTTTGACGTAGTAGTTCACTCGTAGTGGGGAAAATACATTTTGATTATTTTATCACCATTAAATGAGTTGTTTTTTTAACCAAGGATTTATTTATAAACTAGGAAGTAACGTATCTGATTTTGTGTTATGTGGGTTTTTTTTTTCTTATACCTGTAGGGAATGTTTAATTCTGCTTTGGAAGTGGCCAAATTTGAAGGTGCTGTGATTCGAACTGTCAGTGGCATAAGGGGACAGATCAAGAAAGCACTTCGGGCTCCAGAAGGAGCTTTCCGGGCCAGCTTTGAGGATAAGTTGTTGATGAGTGGTAAATATAATCATGGTGTAATCATAACAGCATGTTACCGTTCACTGTTGATTTCTAGCCAGTGTGGATTCAAGGCTGTAGTTTAGGTTTTAGAAAATTGGAATCAGCTCCAGCTCTCCCCAGTTGGAGCATCTTAGGCGGTGTACTAAGTCATGCTGTGTGTGGAGCCATGTGATTCAGACCCAGTAAGAGTTTTGTGATATTTGAAATTTTACTTGGTGAAGTCTCTCTTCAAATACCATGCAACTAACTAGAGAAGTTTGGGGTGAATGTTCATTTGTTTGACAGGATCGTTACGAATTTTCTTTTGAAAATGTTCAAGTAAATTACCTCTCTTCCCAGATATTGTCTTCATGAGGACTTGGTATCCCGTCTCCATTCCAGCCTTCTATAACCCAGTGACTTCTTTGTTGAAACCAGTTGGTGAGAAAGACACCTGGTCAGGAATGCGGACCACCGGTCAACTCCGGCTTGCCCATGGTGTCCGACTAAAGCCCAACAAGGATTCTTTGTATAAGGTATGGTCACACATGTGCTCTGTAGATGGGGGTCATCCAGATGCTTTGTACATAATGTTTTTGAATGTTTTGAATTTTCAAGTAGGAAATCTAATGTTAAATTTGAAAAAATTTTTTTTTTCAACGTTTATTTATTTTTGCGACAGAGAGAGACAGAGCATGAATGGGGGAGGGGCAGAGAGAGAGGGAGACACAGAATCGGAAACAGGCTCCAGGCTCTGAGCCATCAGCCCAGAGCCCGACGCGGGGCTCGAACTCCCGGACCGCGAGATCGTGACCTGGCTGAAGTCGGACGCTTAACCGACTGCGCCACCCAGGCGCCCCAATCTAATGTTAAATTTGAATGAACATGTATATTCATAGAGTATTTTGTCAAGAATGCAGGAAAGTGGTAATAGTTTTCGTGGGTTGGAAAGGAGACAGACTTTTCACTGTATACTCTTTTGAACTGTTTTTTTCCTGCCATATACATGTATTACTTTTAAAAACACTAATGTGCTAATTGTTATTGAAGCAATGTAGGTGGGTTTTTTTTGAAAGTTTTAGTAAACTTTGTAGTGAAGTGTTAACATGCATACAGAAAACTACACAGATCATAAGCATACAGCTCATGAATTTTAACACACCCAAAATTGCTGTCACCTGGATTAAGCAATAGAATTACCAGCACAACAAAAGCCTCCCTTATGACTGCTAGTCAATACCCCATCTCCACCTCAGAGATAGCCACTATCTTGACTCCTGACAGGTAAATTATTTCTGCCTGTTTTTTGAGTTTTATAAAATACCGCATAAACTATTTTGCCTGTTTTCTTTCATTCGGTTTTATGAGACTCATTCGTGTTTTTTGTATAGCAGGCATTCATTTGTTACTGTCAAGTAGAATTGTATTATGTGACAATGTCAGTTTTATCCATTGATGGACATTATTTCCAGTTTTGGGCCATTATAAATGCTACCCTGAATACTTAATGTGTGACTTGTTTGATATACATATGCACACATTTCTTTTACATAGACCCCCCAGGTTAGGATTGCCAGGTATAGGGTATGCATGTGTTCAGCTTCACTGGATGATGCTTGTAGTATTCTGGAGCCATACCAGGTTAGATTCCCACCACCAATAGTTGCCAGTAGTTGGCGTCATCACTATTTTTTTTTTATCTTAAGTTCTCAGTGCCTGTCAAAATCCCATTTCATTTGGATTTTGGTCTTGGAGAACTTTTATTATTTTCTTCACACGTTAATGCATTTGAAAAGATTTATTTTAATGCTGGGTATTTAATTGTTTTGTAATAAGAGGGTAGTTCGGGATATCAGTCTGCCATTCTGCCAGAAACAGAAGTTTCCCAGTCATTACTTTTTTAATGAAATAGTTAATAATACAGTTTTGAATTATGTTATGTGAATTTCTGTTAAAATGTATTACAGGATGTGATACCTGTTGTCTAGCTTATGATGCTTAGTCTTTTTTTCAGAATGTGACTTCTCCAAGTTCCTTCATTCTAAGCATTTTAGGTTCCTAAATAGAGGAATATTGAATATTATCGTGGATGATGTCTTTCATAGTAAATTTAAAGACGTGGCAGAAATATTCTCTATATAGTTGATGTTGGCCTTGGTAAAGACCTAGGGCACGACTTTCAACTTCTTAGTATTTTTGAGGCAGCTAAGAATTTTTTTTTTTTTTCAACGTTTATTTATTTTTGGGACAGAGAGAGACAGAGCATGAACGGGGGAGGGGCAGAGAGAGAGGGAGACACAGAATCGGAAGCAGGCTCCAGGCTCTGAGCCGTCAGCCCAGAGCCCGACGCGGGGCTCGAACCCACGGACCGCGAGATCGTGACCTGGCTGAAGTCGGACGCTTAACCGACTGCGCCACCCAGGTGCCCCTAAAGTTAAACTTCTTAATGGCAGTCAGGGATGGGGACACTTTAGCTGCTTCTGATTGGAGGAAGAACTATGACCTTAAATTCACAGAGGTTGACTGTGAAGATGAACAGCTAGATTATTCTTCTTC
>NW_024412404.1:30500470-30612135 GCF_014898765.1 Herpailurus yagouaroundi | reverse complement strand
ACACAGTTGTTTTTTTGGAAGAACTATAAATATATTACATGTATTTCTCTGTTTTGCAACAGAGAAGTATACATCCATTGAGGCAATCCATATTTGATAGACAATTGAATCCTCATTTCTGATGATTAGCAGACTCTGGTGTTACTGATCATATGGAAAAATCAATTCACTGAGAAGATTTTAGGCAAGTTTTAAATGCATATAGAGCATCATTCAAATACATCACTGTCTTTATTTTTCTTTTCAGCCAATCATGAGGCAAAAGAAACATTTTAATTCACTGCACATTCCAAAAGCCTTGCAGAAGGCCCTGCCATTTAAGAACAAGCCCAAGACCCAAGCAAAGGCAGGCAAGATACCGAAGGACAGGCGGAGACCAGCCGTCATACGGGAACCTCATGAAAGGAAGGTACTGTCGATAATGGCTTCCTGCATCTTGCATTTAGATGTGAAAATAGCACTTTCAAGTAGCACATGTGGTGCTTCTGCATTCTCATTTTTCATTGGGAAAGGGTAAGGGCCAGACTTATTCAAGGCACTAGCACCAAAATTTAGAGGAGAGGCCAGAGTCCATTTCCCTTTTGTTTAGTCATGCTGTGTCTTACACATTTTAATGGGGAGTAATGGAAGCATCCAGCTGGCAAATCACTGTATTGTAGTTGTCCATAGTATCCAGAGTGATTAACAAAGGTGGTTTTGTGGTGAAAGCCGTTATTTAAGTATTTTGCTCTCGATACGCTCCTATTTCTGCTTCCATGCAAATTATGATGTCCTAGTTCAGGGCAAATTTTTCCTAGGTTAATGTTCATTTGGATCATGGATTGCTTCTAGTTTTGATACATCAGCTGAGGTGTTTAGGCCCCTGGAAACTTAGAAGGAAAGCATGATGTAAGAGTATTCTGATGCTAATGGGTTTTGTCCTTGTCAGATCCTTGCACTGCTGGATGCACTGAGTACGGTGCACAGTCAGAAGATGAAGAAGGCCAAGGAACAACGGCATTTGCACAATAAAGAACACTTGAAGGTGAAGCAGAAGGAGGAAGAAGAGAAACTGAAGCGACAGAAGGACCTCAGGAAGAAGCTCTTCCGAATTCAGGGTCAAAAAGAAAGGAGAAACCAGAAGTCCAGCCTGAAGGGGTCTGGGGAGCCATCAAAATGAGCTTTAAACAGATAGTCTTTGCATCTGCAGAGGTGGATGGTTTCAAATACTACAGTACCTGTAAATGACAGCAGGGCACTGGAGCCCAAGGAAGACCCCTTTGTTGGATATGTTGCCCAGACTGTGCCTTTGAGAAGAGAAATGGAGACTCAGCTGATAGGACGCCCATTCATTCTCAGAGCCTAGGTTGTGTCAAGATTTAAAGCAATATTATTTATGGTTTTATAGATTCCTTCACGTTCCTCTTACCTTAGTTTTCATTTTTTGTGCTACAAAAATATTACTAAAATACTTAATTTTGGCTTAATAGTTTTCATCAGGGATGAATGCTTGATGATTGTGGATAAATTGCTGATTCTGCCATCCTCATGATGCGTCCTCCAAAGGGGAAAAAATATTAACTTGAAAACTCAGCTTTCAAATGTTAGAAAGGAGTGTATGGTTCAGTGCACAGCTGTTTCCCAGAGGCCATGTGATGGGTAATAGCGCAACAGGCTGACCTGACTGCACATAGAAGAATCCAGCTGCTTCTATTAATTTATGTCACCATATATGGGGCTAGTTTTGATCTGTTAAAACAAATTAATAAAAAAAATATTTTAAAATTTTCTCAGCTTTCATTTCTTACATGGTAAAAATTGATAGATACAACCCACTTGAAGAAAAACTCTTTGAAGTCCTTCAGTCATTTTTAAGAGTGTAATAAGGATCTGGAGATCCAAGCCCTAAACTACTCCCTTCTGAGGTGACCACCTGTGCTGCTCACTATGGTGTATCCAGAACCGAATGCTATTGGTGCCAGGCATCTTACAGTAGTACAATAAGTGCAGGGATGAATTAATTAAATTCCTGCTCTATCACTAAATGTGCTTCGATTTTTCCATAACTGCCAATACGCTGTGGCCTGGCAGCAAAGCATATAGGGGGACAGAAGGGGGGCTGCCGCCGAGCTTTCTGCCTCCTCCCTTTGCCTTGTGTAGCACACTTAACCTGCCCGAGATCCAAGGTGGCTTGCCAGTCTCAGGTGGGAGCACTTGAATGTGATAATGTGCCTTACAAACTAATTTCTGGCAAAGGTAACCGTGTAATGATATCCTGGTAGGGAACTTGTTACCTAGGTGGAGCTATTTTACCATCATCTTAAATTTCTTTTCCTTTCGGTGGGCTTCTGACGGAAGAGAGAACTGAAGACTGGCCTGGTGCACAAGGCTGGCTCAAATCAAGGATACCCATCCCAGCCCACGAGACCTTCTGCCCTCCACTGAGGGTAGGCAGTGAGAACCCCAGCCTGGAGGGCCATCCATGCCTGCTCTGGATGATGCCCTCTGCATCTGATAGAAATATGATGCTACCACGTTGACTAATGCAAGGGAAAAGGAAACAGGTGAAACGAACTTTAGTATTCTTATTTTTAAGCCATTATATCTAACATGTTATCATTATAACATACAGCCTGTGTTTTTATAGAATGAGATATTTGACATTTCTATTTTTTGTGGAGTCTTTGAAATTTCGTATGCACTTTACTCTTACAGTGCCTCTCAATTCAGATACTAAATTTTGTGGAAATACTTGATCTGTATTTAGATTTCATTAAGTTTATAGTTTAAAAAACAAGATTCATACCCCCTCATTGTTTTAAATATGACTGAACTTGGTACTGGTTTTTAAGTTGAAATTAATTAAAATTAAACAAAACAAAATGTCCAGTTCTCAGCAGCAGTCATGCATTTCAGTTGCTTGATGGACTGCATGGCCAGTGGCTACGTTGAGGACAGTGTGGCTCTACAGTGTAGAAGGTCAGGAAAGGCTTCCTTAAAGGAAGCAGGTTAACTTGGCAAAAGGTAGGACTGGGAAGGGGAAGAGTGTGTCAGCCAATAGAAATGTACGTCCAAAGGCCTTGGGCACAACGCAGCTCGATACCTGCAAGCCGCTGTATTTGAAGCCAGGATGGACACAGGGTTGCAGGAAGCTGAAGGGGAAGATAGAGAAGGAACTGGAGAGACAGGCAACAAAGCTGCATTAAGTTACTATCTTTATCCCAAGATACTGGAAAGCCCTTGGAGGATACTTAGTTGGGACAATATGGTCAGATTTGTATTTTTGAAAAATTCCCATTACTGCTGGGTAGAGACTAATTTGGAGGGAATCCAGGGATAAGTCTTGGAAGTAGGCTGAGGCAGGAAGGTGGTACAGAGATGGAGAGGTGGTAGATGCTAGAGCTTTAGGATGTAACACGGGAGGTATGTTGGATCTGAGAGTTGTGGGGAGCAAGGGGTTTTCAGGAGACCCCCCCCCTGATTCCTAGGTGTCTGGCTTACACTGAGGATTTTGCTGACTGGGCTGCTGGGTAGTGAGGAACTTGGCTTTAGGAAATGGTACCTGTGGGACAGCCATATAGATACGTCTGAAGAGGTAGTTAGGAATACTGTCAAGCTCAGGTTGACATCCTATCTGGGCTTAAAATGCATTGCTAAGAGACAGCAACACCTTCCTGGAAGTGGATGGAGTTACCTAGGGAGGAGTGAAAATTGAACACAGGTGGGTCTTAGTCCAGCATTCTTCCCATTAGGTCAATATTATCACACACCTCAAAATCACCAAGTCCCACCCGCATATGCAGAGCAGCCCAAGAAGCCCAAGGGATCCTGCTGCAGTTCACGTGACTAGAGTTCAGCAGGTCCAGCCAAGCGCAGCTGTGCATAGAAGCCAGACATGTAAGTGACATCAACAAATAGGACAGCCTGTCTTTTCTGTGGGCAGATTTGACCATCCCAGGGGCCGAGGTGGAGGAAGGGTCTGGGTAGTGGACTCCAATGTCCACACCACTCACTGTGATGTGACTCTGCACAAGTTCATGAGTATCTCTGAGTTTCAGGTTCCTTGTCTGCAAGATAGAGATAATAATCCAATCGTGCAGTCTGTGAGGATTTAATGAAATTACATTTGAAGTGACTGCTACAGAACAGATTTTCAAAGTTAGATTTCCTGTCTGGTCCCGTTTTAAAGAGGTATGTAGGTCTCTGTATTTTAGCATGTATATAGATTCATGTCACCAGTACCACAACTAAGATCCCAATCAGTCCTCTCTCTCCCAAGCACTAACTCATGCAATGTAGCCCTCCCAGCTGTCCTCCACCCCACGCTGCTACCTACTGACATATTTTTCCACACCATAGCTTTGTTTTGAGAATGTCATGTAAGTAGAAGCATGAGGTACGTAATCTCTTGTAGTCGGTTACTTTTGCTGAGCATCGTACCTTTGAAATTCATCCCAATTCTTCTGTGTATTGTTGATGCTGTCCTTTTGATTATTGAATAGTATCCAACTGTACAGATGGACCACAGCTGGTCATCCATTCACCAGTGGAAGGACAGTGTGGTTTTTCCCTTTTTTTTTTTTTTGCAATTATGAATATAGCTGCTATAAACATTTGTGTGGAGGTTTTTGTGTGAACATATGATTTCATTACTGCAGCGTAAATACCTTGGAGTACGTCATATGGTCTAATGTAGCTGTCAGACTCTTCCAGAGTGGCTGTTCCATTTTTGCATTCACACCAGCAATTAAGGAGAGTTTTAGCACTCTGCCTGTTCACCATCACTTGGTATTGCCAGTGCTTTTTACATTAGCCATTCTACTGGGTACTGTGGAGAAAGAGGATCTCTTACTTGCCTTTCATATACAGTGACCTCTTTAGTGAACTTTAGGTTCAAGCCTTTGCCTGCTTTTTATTTGGATGTGCTTTTTCTTAATGTTTTAATTTATTTTTAGAGCATGTGAGCCAGGGAAGGGCAGAAAGAAGGGGACGGAGTGTCCAAAGTGGGCTCTGCACTGGCAGCAGTGAGCCTGATGCGGGGCTTGAAATCATGAACCGTGAGATCATGACCTGAGCCAAAGTTGGATGCTCAACCGACTGAGCCACCCAGGCACCCCTGGATTTTTTTTTTTAATCTAATTATTTATTTTCTATAATTTACATCCAAGTTAGCACATGGTGCAACAATGATTTCAGGAGTAGATTCCTTAATGCCCCTTAGCCATTTAGCCCATCCCCCCTCCCACAACCCCTCCAGCAACCGGTTGTTTGTTCCCTATATTTATGAGTCTCTTCTGTTTTGTCCCCCTCCCTGTTTTTATATTATTTTTCTTCTCTTCCCTATGTTCATCTGTTTTGTATCTTAAAGTCCTCATATGAGTGAAATCATGTGATAATTGTCTTTCTTCAATTGACAAATTTCACTTAGCATAATACCCTCCAGTTCCATCCATGCAGTTGCAAATGGCAAGATTTCATTCTTTTTGATTGCCAAGTAATATTCCATTGGATATATATACCACATCTTCATTATCCATTCATCCATCAATGGACATTTGGGCTCTTTCCATACTTTGGCTATTGTCGATAGTGCTGCTATAAACATGGGGGTGCATGTGTCCCTTCAAAACAGCACACCTGTATCCCTTGGATAAATACCTAGTAGTACAATTGCTGGGTCATAGGGTAGTTCTATTTTAATTTTTTGAGGAACCTCCATACTGTTTTCCAGAGTGACTGCACCAGTTTGCATTCCCACCAGCAGTGCAAAAGAGATCCTCTTTCTCTGCATCACCAACACCTGTGGTTGCTTCAGTTGTTAATGTTAGCCATTCTGATTGGTGTGAGGTAGTAGCTCATTGTGGTTTTGATTCTTATTTTGAGTGATGTTGAGCATTTTTTCATGTGTTGGTTGGCCATCTGGATGTCTTTGGAGAAGTGTCGATTCATGGCTTTTGCCCATTTCTTCACTGGATTATTTGTTTTTTGGGTATTGAGTTTGATAAGCTCTCTATAGATTTTGGATACTAACCCTTTATCTGATATGTCGTTTGCAAATATCTTTTCCCATTCCGTCAGTTGCCTTTTAGTTTTGCTGATTGTTTCCTTCACTGTGCAGAAGCTTTTTATTTTGATGAGGTCCCAATAGTTCATTTTTACTTTCTTTTCCCTTATCTCCAGAGAAATGTTGAGTAAGAAGTTGCTGCAGGCAAGATCAAAGAGGTTTTTGCCTGCTTTCTCCTTGAGGATTTTGATGGCTTCCTGTCTTACATTGAGGTCTTTCATCCATTTTGAGTTTATTTTTGTGTATGGTGTAAGAAAGTGGTCCAGGTTCATTTTTCTGCATGTTGCTGTCCAGTTTTCCCCAGCATCATTTGCTGAAGAGACGGTCTTTATTCCATTGGATATTCTTTCCTGCTTTATCAAAGATTAGTTGGCCATAAGTTTGTGGGTCCATTTCTGGGTTTTCTATTCTGTTCCATTGATCTGAGTGTCTGTTTTTGTGCCACTACCATACTGTCTTGATGATTACAACTTTGTAATACATCTTGAAGTCCGGGATTGTGATGCCTCCAGCTTTAGTTTTCTTTTTCAAGATTGCTTTGGCTATTTGGGGTCTTTTCTGGTTCCATACAAATTTTAGGATTGTTTGGTCTAGCTCTGTGATGAATGCTGGTGTTATTTTGTTAGGGATTGTGTTGAATATGTAGATTGCTTTGGGTAGTTTTGACATTTAACAATATTTGTTCTTCCTATCCAGGAGCATGGAGTATTTTTCCTTTTTTGTGTGTGTCTTCTTCAATTTCTTTCATAAGCTTTCTGTAGTTTTCAGTGTATAGATTTTTACCTCTTTGGTTAGAGTTATTCCTAGGTATTTTATGGTTTTTGGTGCAATTATAAATGGGATTGATTCCTTGATTTCTCTTTCTGTTGCTTCATTATTGGTGTGTAGGAATGCAACTGATTTCTGTGCATTGATTTTATATCCTGCAACTTTGTTGAATTCATGGATCAGTTCTAGCATTTTTTTGGTGGAATATTTTGTGTTTTCCATATAGAGTATCATGTCATCTGCAAACAGTGGAAGTTTGACCTCTCCTGGCTGATTTGGATGCCTTTTATTTCTTTGTGTTGCCTAATTGCTGAGGCTAAGACTTACAATACTATGTTGAAGAACAGTGGTGAGAGTGAACATCCCTGTCTTGTTCCTGACCTTAGGGGGAAAGCTCTCAGTTTTTCCCCATTGAGGATGATATTAGCATTGGGTCTTACATTATATGGCTTTTATGATCTTGAGGTATGATCCTTCTATCCTTACTTTATTGAGGGTTTTTATCAAGAAAGGATACTGTATTTTGTCAAATGCTTTCTCTGCATCTATTGAGAGGATCATGTGGTTCTTGTCCTTTCTTTTATTGATGTGATGAATCACGTTGATTGCTTTGCGGATATTGAACCAGCCCTGTATCTGAGGTATAAATCCCACTTGGTTGTGGTGAATAATTTTTTTAATGTATTGTTGGATCCGGTTGGCTAGTATCTTGTTGAGGATTTTTACATCCATGTTCATCAAGGAAATTGGTCTATAGTTCTCCTTTTTAGTGGGGTCTTTGGTTTTGGAATCGAAAGTGTTTGGGAGTTTTCCTTCTGTTTCTATTTTTTGGAACAGCTTCAAGAGAATAGGTGTTAACTCTTCTTTAAATGTTTGGTAGAATTCTCCTGGAAAGTTATCTGGCCCTGGATCCTTGTTTTTTGGGAGATTTTTGATTATGAATTCAATTTCTTTACTGCTTATGGGTCTGTTCAAATTTTCTCTTTCTTCCTGTTTCAGTTTTGGTAGTTCATGTTTCTAGGAATTTGTCCATTTCTTCCAGATTGTCCATTTTATGGGCATATAATTGCTCGTAATATTCTCTTATTATTGTTTGTATTTCTGCTGTGTTGGTTGTGATCTCTCCTCTTTCATTCTTGATTTTATTTATTTGGGTCCTTTCCTTTTTCTTTTTGATCAAATTGGCTAGGGGTTTATCAATTTTGTTAATTCTTTCAATGAACCAGCTTCTGGTTTCGTTGATCTGTTCGGTTTTGGTTTTGGTTTTGATAGCATTGATTTCTGTTCTAATCTTTATTATTTCCTGTCTTTTGCTGGTTTTGGGTTTTATTTGCTGTTCTTTTTCCAGCTCTTAAAGGTATAAGATTAGGTTGTGTATCTGATACCTTTCTTCCTTCTTCAGGAAGACCTGGATTGGTATATACTTCCCTGTTATGACCACCTTTGCTGTCTCTCAGAGGTATTGGGCTGTGGTGTTATCATTTTCATTGGCTTCTATGTACTTTTTAATTTCCTCTTTAACTTCTTGGTTGGCCCATTCATTCTTTAGTAGGATAGTTTTTAGTCTCCAAGTGTTTGTTATCTTTCCACATTTTTTCTTGTGATCAATTTTGAGTTTCATAGCGTTGTGATATGAAAATATGTGTGGTGTGATCTCGATCTTTTTGTATTTGTTGAAGGCTGATTTGTGTCCCAGTATGTGATCTATTTTGGAGAACATTCCATGTGCACTGGAGAAGAATGTGTATTCTGCTGCTTTAGGATGAAATGTTCTGAATATATCTGTTAAGTCCATCCAGTCCAGTGTGTCATTCAAAGCTATTGTTTCCTTGTTGGTTTTCTGTTTAGATGATCTGTCCGTTGCTGCAAGTGGGGTGTTGAAGTTCCCTACTATTATGGTATTATCAATGAGTTTCTTTATGTTGTGATTAATTGATTTATATATTTGGGTGCTATCACATTTGGAGCATAAACGTTTACCACTGTTAGGTCTTCTTGGTGGATAGACCCCTTAATTATGATATAATGCCCTTCTTCATCTCTTGTTACAGTCTTTATTTTAAAGTCTAGTTTGTCTGATATAAGTATGGCTACTCTGGCTTTCTTTGGGTGACCATTAGCATGATAGATTGTTCTCCATCCCCTTACTTTCAATCTGAAGGTGTCTTTAGGTCTAAAGTGGGTCTCTTGTAAACAGCATATAGATGTATCTTGTTTTCTTATCCATTCTATTATCCTGTGTCTTTTGATTAGAGCATTTAGTCCATTGATGTTTAAAGTGAATACTGAAATATATGAATTTATTGCCATTGTGTTGCCTGTAGAGTTGGAGTTCCTGGTGGTATTCTCTGGTTCTTTCTAGTCTTTGTTGGTTTTGGTCTTTTTTGTACTTTCCATCTTTTCTTCCCTTAGAGAGTCCCCCTTAAAATTTCTTGCAGGGCTGGTTTAGTGGTCAGGAACTCCTTTAATTTTTGTTTGTCTGGGAAACGTTTTATCTCTCCTTCTATTTTGAATGACAGACTTCCTAGATAAAGAATTAATTCTTGGCTCATATTTTTCAATTCAGCACATTGAATATATCCTGCCACTCCTTTCTGGCCTGCTTCTGTGGATAGTTTCTGTGGATAGGTCTGCTACAAACCTGATCTGTTTTCCCTTGTAGGTTAAGGATTTTTTTTACCCTTGCTGCTTTCATGATTCTTTCCTTGCCTGAGTATTTTGTGAATTTGATCTATGATATGCCTTGATCAGTTTTTGTTGAATCTAATCGGAGTCCTCTGTGCTTCCTGAATTTGATGTCTGTGTCTTTCCCCAGGTTAGAAAGTTTTCTGCTATGATTTGCTCATATGACCCTTCTACTCCTTTTTCTCTCTCTTCATCTTCTGAGACCCCTATGATTCTGTTGTTGTTCCTTTTTAATGAGTCACTGATTTCTCTAATTCTTAAATCGTGCTCTTTTGCCTTAGTCTCCCCCCTTTTTTTTTCCTGCTTCATTGTTCTCTGTAAGTTTGTCCTCTACATTGCTGATTTGCTGCTCTGCTTCATCCATCCTTGCTGCTGTGGTACCATTTGAGATAGCAGCTCAGTTATAGCAATTTTAATTTCATCCTGACTAGCTTTTATCTCCACAGAAAGGGATTCTAATCTGTTTTCAACCCCAGCTAGTATTCTTATTATCATGACTCTAAATTATGATTCAGACATCTTGCCTGTATCTGTATTGATTAAGTCCCTGGCTGTCATTTCTTCCTGTTCTTTCTTTTGGGGTGAATTCCTGTTTCATCATTTTGAAGGAAGAAAAGGAATTAATAAGATAAAAAATTAAAATTAAAAAATTGAAAACACAAAAAAATCAAATAAAGGATGCTAGATCCTAGGTGTATTTTGGTCTGGTTGCTGAAAGGAGATTGATAGATTAGAGAATAAAGGGAAAGATAAGAAAAGCAAAAAAAAAAGAAGAATGTTTGAAAATTTGAAAAAAATGAATATAATGAAATAGGATAAAATGAAATGATGGAAGTAAAATAGAATTTGAAAAATTTACAAAAAAGTAAAAATGTAGAAAAAAATTAAAAATATTTTCAATAAAAATGGAAAATAAAGATAAATTTTTTCTCTTTCTGTATTCAAGAATAAGAAAAGTGAAAAAAGAAATTGAATTAGATGGACCAGCAAACAGACTTAAGCATGATTGAAATTACATTGGTTTCCCCTACAGTTCAAACTATGAAGCACTTTATAGTTCGTAAACCAAGCAGGCGGAAAGACTTGTGGTGTTCCTGAAGAGCTAGGTTGGCCCAGTTGGACGGGGCTTAGTGTAACGGCTCCGTTCTCCACTAGATGGCACTGCTTAGCTTACTGGGGTGTATTGTTGTGGCACATGTAGGTATGTATGCTGATGTGTAGGAGGGGTGAAAATGGCGTCACCCAGCTACCAGTCTCTAGTTTTGGAACTCTGTTCTCCCCAACCAGCAATCACCCACCCTGCCCTTTTCTCTGGCTTCCATCCACTCCCGGCTTTTACACCATCCGTGACCAAGCCATCAAGTTGCCAGGCAGCACCACCTTCCTGAGTTTTATCTCAGATGTGGCTATATTTCCCAACCCCTCACTTCTGAGGGACTGCCGCTTTGACCCATTCTGACCCTCTGGGGGAGGGTCTCACTGAGCAATGGCTGGGTGCTGGTGTTCCCCCAGGAATGTTCGTGAGACTGTGCTGCTGCCAGTGCCCAGAGACTGCGCCTGGGTGCCAGCCCACCCCAGAAAAAGTTCACACGATTGTGTAACAGCAGTGTTTCAGGGATTATGGTAAATCACAACACACATCTGGCACCAGGCTTCTCCCTTAACGTCCTTGTCCTAGCACCAGTGAATGTGGTTGTTCTCCAGGGTCTGCTGGGACCTTTGCTGTGGCAGCACAGCCTTTACCAAATGTCCTCCCCACAGGGGAACTACCTCTCCCCGTGTGGCCTCTCCCCTCGGACCTCACTGTCTGCTCCTGGGCATTCTCCCTTCCCACCAGAGCTCTGCCAGGTATCAAGCTGGAGAGTTTCAGACTCTGCACTCCCCCTGTTTATAGAATCTTAATGGAATTTAAACCCTCTCCTTTCTCCTGTCTCCCTTATAAAATGAGTTGGGAAATGTTCTCTTCCTTTTTATTTTCTGGAAGTGATTAAGTGGAATTGGTGTTATTCCTTTAAATGTTTGATAGACTTTGGCAGTGAAACCACTGAGGCCCAGAGATTTTTTAAAAATGTTTTTTAACAATGAATTTGGTATCTTTAATAGTTATAGGGCTATTCAGATTATTTCATCTTGAGTGAATTTTGGTAGATTATGAAATGGAATTAATTTATTTAACCTAAGTTGCCCAATTTGTGGTCATAAAGTTATTTGTAGGATTCCCTTACCATCATTTTATTATCTTTGAGTTCTATAGTGATACCACCTCCTTTATTCTTGATATTGGTAATTTGAGTTTTCTCTACTTTTGTTGTTTGTCAGTCTTTCTAGGGGTTTATTAATTTTATTGATTTTTTTAAAGAATGAGCTTTTGGTTTTATTGATTTTCTCCATTCTTTTGCTATTTTCAATTTCACTGGCTTTTGCTCTTTATTATTTCTTTTCTTGTGTTTGCCTTGATTTTATTTTGCTCTTCTTCTGTAATGTCTTAAGGTTGAAGTTCAGATTAATGATCTGAGACCTTTCTTTGCTTCTAATATAAGCATTTTAATGCTGAACATGTCCCTGTAAGCACTGTTTAGCTGCAAGTCCCAACCAGCCTTCTGTGAGTTCTGACAGTTGTCAGTTCCATGTGCAAAGCTGTGGTGGTGTTATTTGGGTCAGTTTCACATGTGCATTATGTAGTAGCCTGTACATTGTACAATGTAGCCTGGACATTGATCTCTTAGGTCCATTCTCAAAGTCAGTGAAATGCTGTTTAGGGTCAGGTCTATGCATCCACAGCTCAAGAGGGAGCACAGGAGCTCATAAACAGCTTCCTGCACTCACTGTCCTGAACTCCTTCCACTCCATGATTTCCCTGGTACTTTTCTATTTCCCAGGGCTCTCCTTTTTAGCTCTCCACTTCCCTAATGGCTAATGATGTTGACCATCCTTTCATGTCCATATTTGCTATCTATATATCCTCTTTGGTCAAATATCTGTTCATTTCTTTTGAACAGTTTCAATTTCATTTGTTTCATGTTGAGCTCTGAGGGTTCCTTATATTCTAGGCACGGGTTCTTAGGTACATGGTTTACAAATATTTTATCTTAGTCTGTAATTTGTCTTTTTATCATCTTAACAAGATCTTTTGCAGAGCAACAAAAAATTAATTCTGATGTAGTCCAATTTATCAAATTTTCCTTTTATGGATTACACTTTTGGTGTCAAGTCTAAGAACGTTTACCTAGTTCCTTCCCTTCCTTTGCCTTTCCTTCCTTCCCTCCCCTTCCTCCCTTCCCCCACCTTCTTCCAGTGCCTTCATCTTAAATTTCCCAGCCTCCAGAACTGTGAGAAACTTCTGTTGTTCAAGCCACCTAGTTTATGGTGTTTTTGTCATGGCAGCCCAAATGGGCTAAGACAATGGGAAGTAAAAAGAAAACCCAGGAACTTATCCCTCAAGTCATTCCTCAAGTTTTGTGCTTCCAGCCAGTCTGCCTTCCTCTTCCATAGTCCTTTTATGATTGTCTGTTAGATTATTTCTAGCACAGTTAGTGATATTTACAGGGAAGGAGCAGAGACAGGCAAATCTACACCGTCTTGTCATGGTACATCCAATCAAGTTTTTAGGCATTTGGGATATGCTGCCACAAAATCTGCCCCTCGAAGGACGCAACGCTTCATATCCTACCAGCAATGCCTTCACGCGTCCATTTTCTTTAGCCATGAAAACATCTGATGCTAAGATTTTTGTTTATAAATTTGCTTCTGGCTCCTAATAAGATGATTAAGATGGGTTGCTAGCTATATCCTGTGAACCCAAACCTTGGAGATGTCACAAACAGGATACTTAATTGATAGAGCCCAGATCCTAAGCTAAAAACCCATGAGAAGTCTCAGGGGAGGCAGAGCATGAGAAGAGTAAACCCAGAGAGGAAAAGACCACAAACTGAACACCAGAGGGAGCAGATAAATAGGCAAGACAGGAAGAGCATTTACATGAGCATAATGAATATCCCCAGGAGGATATTGGAAACAGGAGGCTTGATGAGGCAGTTATGAAGAAGTACCAGCTGGGGATATTGGGTATGAACAATTTAAGTGCTGAAATGATGAACTTGATGGGAAGGTTAAAGAGCAGAAGAAAAAAAATGAATGAACCAAGTTGGGGCTCTTCTGGAAAAGATGAGGAAGGGGCCAAGGAGGTAGAGAGTTACAGAGAGAGGTGAGAAGAAGTGTTCACTTTCATCTAATATGAGTGTCAGAAGGAGAGGAAGAGATCAATAGATAAAGAGGAATTATCTAAAAAATAACAGAATTTTCCCAATTCCTGCCAGTGGTAAATGTGTTCAATACTTTTAATTTTTGCCAGTCTGGTAAGCACAAGAAATATTTCATTATTGTTTAAATTTGCATTTTTATTAGATAACCAGAAGGCTGCAGCATGTTTTCTAGTGTTTATTGGTCATTCTCATAATCTTCTGTGATTTGTGCATATCATTTGCTCATTTTTTGTTGTTGGGTTATTTTGCCATATTAATTTTGTAAAAGCTCCTTATATATTTTGGATATAAATCCTATGATTGTTTATAAATCTTACAAATATTTTTTCCCTAATATGACACTTGTCTTTTGACAAGTCCCTGATGCTTTTCTTTATATAAAGATTTCAAATGTCCATACAATCATATCTAATATATTCCTCTATGGCTTTGAGGCTTTGTGTCCTGTTTGGGTGAGCCATTCCTACCTCTTTAATTTAAAAAATGACCTTGCGGTCACCTGGGTGGCTCGGTTAAGCATCCAACTTTAGCTCAGGTCATGACCTCGGGGTTGGTTCAGGCCCCATCAGGCTCTCTGCTCTCAGCACAGAGCCCGCTTTGGGTCCTCTTCCCCCACCCCCTCCCTGCCCCTCTCCCACTCACGGGTGCTGCTCTCTCTCTCTCTCTCTCAAAACTAAATAAATAAACATTTAAAAAATATATTAAAAACATGACCTTCTATTTTAAATATTCTCCTATTGTGAAAGGTCTTTCCGGGTTTCCTAACTTTTAATTTTTATTCTTTAGCCTAAAAATAATTAGTAATTGTTAAAACTGTTACTTTTCTTTTCAAGTTAATATTACAAGTTATTAATTATTGGTTTCATTTACTTTTATGGATTGTTTTACATTTAATTTCATTAATTTTTTGAAGTAATATATAAATATATGTAGTTTGTAAACATTCCCACAACATAGGAATAACGTAAACAGAACCAATCTCCTCTGTAATTCCCTCCCAAATCTCTCATCTCATTATCCTCCCCACAGCTGACCTTGCTGTTCTCATGTATATCTTCTAGATCTCCTTTAGACACATTTATATACTATTTTCCTTCATGTGGTCTCCAGTTTTTTAAAAAACAGACACATAGAATTGTTTTGCTTGGAAATTTTCTATTTTCAGCCACTATAAGCCTCTTGGGGGATGTTTGTATATCATTGCATTGTGTACCTGTGTTTGCGCATATGCGTGCATACATGTGTATGTGTGTGCTCAGGTGTGCAGGCTTGTGTGTGTGTGTGTGTGTGTGTGTGTGTGTGTGTGTGTGTATGTTCCTGTAGAAAGTTTGTTAATCTCATAGAAAGAACTGGGGAGCTTCCCATTTTTTCCTGTGCTTTGGTAATCTCCATAACGACAATCCCGTCTCTGGAGGCTGAAGGAGACCCTGTAATACCTTCATTACCTGCTTAGTTTGTTCTATGTTTCTTGTTATTTTCAGGTTTTCTGCCTCCTGTTAAGCCAATTTTGGTGATTTATGCATTCCAAGAAAATCTTTCACTACTTCTAGATAAAATCAACCAGAATGAGGCTGTGTCTACTATCTTCTTGTGGTTTAAAATATCTCCTTAATATATGGAGTCATGTCACTTTTTAACCTAATGTTTTCAGATTTCTACCTTTTCCTTTTTTCTTTTGCTTGACTTACCAGAGGATTGCTTATTTTAATGGCCTTTTCAAGGAACCAGTTTTGGATTTTATTTATCAAGTCTAGTTTTATTATGTTTTTTTTAAATGTTTATTTATTTTTGAGAGAGAGAGAGACAGAGCATGAGTGGAGGAGGGGCAGAGAGAGACACACACACACACAGAATAGGAAGCAGGCTCCAGGCTCTGAGCTGTCAGCACAGAGCCCAATATGGGGCTCAAACTCATGAACCGGGAGAACACGAGCTGAAGTCTGATGCCCAACAAACTCAGCCACCCAGGCACCCCTATATGGTTGTGTTTAAGGTAAATTACTTTATTTCTTGTTTCTTCCTTTTTTAGAAATCTTGTGTTATTTGCTTAGCTATATCTTTCTTTTAGTATTAGGGTGATGCATATATACTTAAGGCTCTTCATTTTTCCCTGAATACTTCTTTGGAAATATCCCACAGGTTTTGATAAGTCATGCTCTTATAGTAGTCTGTTTCTAAAGTGGTTTTCATCTTAGTTTTCATTTTCTTTTTAATCCATCGGCCTTTTGCCTTCAGCTTTCTCCTCTGTCCCTTTCATCCTGTTTATTACAAATTCATTCGATGGTATAAATTTCTCAATAAATTCCAATTTCATTGAATGCCATAATTTGTATATGAACATTTTATTGTCATTGAGTTCCAAATGTTTTATAATTTCCATTGTGGAAATTAATTTTGTTTCCAAAATGCATTTTTGACATTGTCTTCATATTGTTTCTAATTTTATTGAGCCTGGTGAGAGACTGTGGTTTGTGGAATGAGCTGAGGTTTCTTTGCTCATTCAGCACAGTGTCAATGTTTCCAAATACTCTACAGGAGCTTGATGAGAACACATATTCTCTGTTGGATAGAAGTTCATTTATTTCTGAAATACAAGTTAGAGATAGTCTCTTGTTTTCTAACAGCCTTATTTGTTTTAGATGCCCCAGATCTTTGGAGCTAGTGAATCTTTTAACTTTTTTTGTGTTTTGTTTTGTTTTGTTTTGTTAAATAGGCTCCATGCGGGGCGCCTGGGTGGCGCAGTCGGTTAAGCGTCCGACTTCAGCCAGGTCACGATCTCGCGGTCCGTGAGTTCGAGCCCCGCGTCGGGCTCTGGGCTGATGGCTCAGAGACTGGAGCCTGTTTCCAATTCTGTGTCTCCCTCTCTCTCTGCCCCTCGCCCGTTCATGCTCTGTGTCTCTCTGTCCCAAAAATAAATAAACGTTGGAAAAAAAAATTAAAAAAATAAAATAAAATAAATACATAAATAAATAAATAAATAGGCTCCATGCCTAATGGGGGGCTTGAACTCACAACCCTGGGATCAAGAGTCACATGCTCTGCTGGCTGAGCCAGCCAGGCGCCCTGGAGTTAATGAATCTTTTAACGTATCCATGGTGTTTCTGTTTGCTTAGGCTGAAGGGAGTGGAGAGACGCTAGAGATCTGTTTGTGCAGACCTGGAACACTTCCATTTGCTCTCGTTGTGCCTTGCCAGGTAAGCGCCCCCCTGTTTTGGAGAGCATAGTGAGTGCAGTTAGCCATTAGTTGCATAGCGAGGTATATTTGCCCTGGGTTGGAGGGGGTCCTGTCTCTGTTTGTTGTTACAGCTGAGATACCACCCCCTCCTCTGCTTCATGATAGATTTTGCTGGTCAGCTGCCTTCCACCTGGCCTGGGCTACTGGCCAGTCCACTGTTTGAAGATGGGGAGAGCAGGAGTGAAGAGGACAGCCTTCCACAAGCTGCCAAGACCCGCCCCCACCTTTGGGGCTGCTGCTGTTCTGACAGGAGGGTGCTCTGGGAGGTAGGCCCCACACCTGTTCCCTGGCAGTCTTCCTTCCTTTCGTGGTGGCTCTCAGGGCCACCTATCTCTCTTGCACCAGATCTTGTCTGGCTCTCTCACCTGTCACTCTCTGCCCTTCCACACTGACACCCATCTTCCCTGTGGTTTACGGGCGCCGATTCTGCTTGGTGCTAAGAGCGTGGAGTCTTTGAAAGCGAGGAAATTTGCACACCCATGTTCGCTAGCCAAAGGGTGGACACCGCCTAAGTGTCCAACAGTGGATCAATGGATGAATATAATGTGGTATATCTAGATAATAGAATATTATCCAGCCTTTAAAAAAGGAAGGAAACTCTGACATACTACAACATGGATGAACCTTGAGGATATTGTGTTTAGTAAACTAAGCCAGACACAAGAGGACAAATAGTACATGAGTCCATTCACAGGAGATACCTAGAATAGGCAAATTCATAGAGGCAAAAAGTAGAATGGTGTTTGCCAGGGCCTGTGGGGAGAGAGAACGGAGATCTGTAGTTTAATGGGCTTGGAGTTTCAGTTTGGGAAGATGAAGAAGTCCTGGAGATGGATGGTTGGGATGAATGCAGAACAGTGTGGATTTACTTAATAATACTACTGAATTGTACATTTGAAAATGCCTAGGGGCGCCTCGGTGGCTCAGTCGGTTAAGCATATGACTTTGGCTCAGGTCATGATTTCATGGGTTTTGGGTTCGAGCCCCGCGTTGGGCTCCATGCTGACAGCTCAGAGCCTGGAGCCTGTTTTGGATTCTGTGTCTCCCTCTCTCTCTGTCCCTCCCCCACTCTCACTCTGTCTCTCTCTGTCTCTTTCAAAAATAAATAAACATTAAAAATTTTTTTTTAAAAAGAAAATGCCCAAAATGGAAAGTTTCATGTATATTTGACCACGATTTTTTTTAAAAGGGTATTGGAGCCAGTCTGCCTGTTTTAAATCCTGCCTTCGCCATTAAGTTGTATGGCCTTAAGCAGGTTACTAAATCTCCTTGTGCCTCATCTGTACAATGGGAGTACTAGATATATTAAAGCATGGCTCTGGGGGTTAACACTGGCAGAGCTGTGGGACTGTGCCTGGCCCAGTGTTAGGTGATGGCTGCTCCTGCCTTTCCTGGATGCATGTGTGGGGATTGGGGGAGAGGGAGATCGGTCTACCATCCTGTTAATTCCCAGCCTTCTTCCAGGAGGACTTTGCCATGCTTCTCCTCCCACCCAAGCCTCAGAACCCTTCTCCCTGCCCATTGTGCCCTACTTGTTTCGTGATCCCCAATAACATCTTGTTTTTCACACTCAGCCCTGGAGTCCCCTCTACCAGCCCTTGACTGCTGGGTCCTGGTTCCCATGGGCTCTGAGAAGGTGTCCATCCTATCCTCATAACACTTTATTGGATCTGTTTGTTGAGACACCTGCTTTTCCCAGTGGATGCTAAGGTCCTGGAGGAGGTCCTTACTGGTCCCAGGGTACTGTTTTCTGGACCAGAAACTGACCACCAACGGCATGTTCCTTGCTGCCCTAACACCTGGCCATGGTGGACGGTCAGCAAATGTATTTTGGGGTCTTAGTTTCCCCATCTATACAGTCAACAAATGAGGTCACCATAGTCTGTTACCGTGTGCTTTTATGATGGTAATAGGTGTCAAGTCAGGTGTAAGTCTAGGGGACCCTCCCAGGTGGGAGGGAGAGTGCAAGAGAGTGTGTGGTTTGTGTTCAGACAGGAGACAGCCTCAGCTCCTAGCAGTGCGGAAGACTCGTTTCTCTCATGATCCTAGGGGATAAAGGTGGAGGACCATCCCACCTGTCTGAGCGACCGTGGGGGTCTGGTGTCCTGGGGTAAGTGCACAGCTATGCTTGGGCTCACCTACCGTCACTCATCACCGGGAGTTACATGCAGAGGCCAGGAGGGGGCGCCAACGACAAACAAATGCAGAGGGACAGCAGGTGGGCTCCAGGCTCCTCCTCCGCCTGACAGGGCAGGAGTGGTTAGCCCTGGTCTGTGTTCCAGGCCAATGGCTGACAATGACAATAATAATTATTACTCACTACAGTAATTGCTTATTTAGCATTTATACTCTCAGCCTGACTGCATAATGTGGATTCTTTCACTTTATTTCCCTAGCATGGAATCCTGTATTTTGTAAATCTGTTATTTAAAAACACCCAGAGTAGAGCTAAAAGCAGTAGAGACCCGAGTCCCGCAACTTGGTAGTTGGTTGTGTGACTTTGGGCACATCTTTGAGCCTGAGGTTCTTCTACATAAAATAGATTTTTTTTAGCATAACTGTGTGTTCACGCATGCGTGTGGGAATGTGTGCGTGAATGCGTGCATGTGTTTGCACGTATGTGCCTGTGTGAGTGTGTGCACTTGCACATGTGTATTAAAGCCCCCGAGGATGGAGTTGAGAAGTGAAGGAGAGAGTCCCAGCAGGCAGCTGATACCAGGACTTTGGTGTCCAAGAGAGAAGCTGAGAGCCAGATGCATCCTGGGGGTCGTGTTTTAAGAGAGAGGCCCAGGGAGCCCCTTTACAGTACAGAGAGGGGAGTACTGTGGGAAGGCCTAGGGCAGTCCTCTGCCTCAGGAGAGGTGGAGGGAGCATAAGGGAGAAGAAGGAGAGGGCGCTTGCACGAGTGGGACTCAGAGGCATCAGAAACGCACAGGCATCTTGGCACCTCGGTGGAGGCTGTTCCCTGGGAAGGAGGCTGTCACAGAGTTGTGCTCAGGGGATGGAACAGGGCTCCACACGGGGGCCCACAGCGGGGATGGACCAGCAGGCGTATGACAATGGTGGTGCTGCTTCCAGGCCCCACTGAAACAGGAGAGAGATGAGCTATTCAACGAGTGTGCTTGGGACAACTAGTTAGTGCATTGAAAAAACATAAAGTCACTCCTCACACTACAAAATAAATTCTAGCACTTTATTTATTTTTTTTTTTAATTTTTTTTTTCAACGTTTATTTATTTTTGGGACAGAGAGAGACA
Source organism: Herpailurus yagouaroundi (assembly GCF_014898765.1). Taxonomy (NCBI): domain Eukaryota; kingdom Metazoa; phylum Chordata; class Mammalia; order Carnivora; family Felidae; genus Herpailurus; species Herpailurus yagouaroundi. The sequence continues at coordinate 30,591,885 of NW_024412404.1, read as the reverse complement.
GAGCATGAACGGGGGAAGGGCAGAGAGAGAGGGAGACACAGAATTGGAAACAGGCTCCAGGCTCTGAGCCATCAGCCCAGAGCCCGACGCGGGGCTCGAACTCACAGACCGCGAGATCGTGACCTGGCTGAAGTCGGACGCTTAACCGACTGTGCCACCCAGGCGCCCCAAGCACTTTATATGTAAAAGAGAAAGAGAGGAAAACATAAAAGTCTTATGATCAAGTGTTTAACTTGAGAGAGATCCCGGGAAGCAGAGGTGAGGGAGTGGAGACAGGGAGGGGTGGATAAGTTGCTGACCGCAGGGCCTCTGGATGGGGGCCACACGGAACACACTGATGGGTGAGGTGGGGGGCTACTTTTGCCCCTGCCCCCCCAGAAATTCCTGTGAGGTATGGGCGCCTTGCACATCTAGGCTCCCTGAGTCAGAGAGAGGAACACTGGTGACACAGAACATTTGAAATCACAGGGGCCCCGAGACTGTCCTGGGCACAAGCAGCACAAACAGGTTTGGAGAAGAGAGAAGCATCCCAAGCCCTAAGCCCAAAGTCAAAGGACCGACATGAACTTGCTTGGACCCTTCCATGCTTTTTTCAGGCCTGCTCGTGTTTCCATAGCTGCAATCGTGGATAGGTGTGCTTCTAAGTAATCTTGGCTTACCTGCTTAATTTGAATGCTCGGATCTTTCTTCAGTGGTGGCACTTAGTCCTGATACTGCCGTTGCTGGAGTCCCCCGGGACCGGCCATTCCGTTGTCGTCAGCATCCTGCACTCACTACAGGCAGCCACTCTTGCTCAATGCTGTACTGCGCTGCCATCCCAACCCTCCTCACCATCCTCCCCATTGCCCCCAGCGTGGGTGGGGAGCTATCCACATGCTGAGCCCAGTTTCAGGAGCTTTATAGGCGCTTCCTCTCAGCCCTCTTACTAGAGTTGGAAGCACGGCTCTCACCCCAGCTCACAGAGGCTGAGTAGCAAGACCAACGGCTCACCATTTCCATCCTCCCCTCTCCCGTCTCCTCCGCCCCCTCCCCAGCCCTCTTCCTGTCCAATCCTAACAGGCACACCACCAGAAGCCTGCTTGGGTCCACCCGGGGCTCGGGGGGCTCCGTCGGCCCCTCGGCCCCTGGGCTTCCCTGAGGTACAGGAGCCGACCGGCTCTCCTGGCTCTGGGGAGGCAGGCTGCCACCATGTCTTGTCTTCAGGGTTTCCACGGGGCCTGGCACATGGCCTGATTGCCAGTAAAGAGCCATAAATGCCTGTCCACAGGCTTTAGGCTCAGGGTGAAGTTCTAGAGAGATCTTGTTCTGTGAGCTTCGCAGGGCACTCAGCCCCAGCACATGTGCACACCCACGCATGCACACACACATGCACGCACACGTACACCACAACCTCTTGTCTCTGCTCCTTGAACTACAATCCCCCTGCCTGCTTGCCCGTCCTTCAAGGCTCTGGTCCTCTTTCCTTTCCTCCTCTTGGAAGAAGCAATGCTCTCCTCAGTCACCAAGTATTCATTGGGCACTCAGTGCATGTATGGGCTTCTTAGAGACTTGGCTCTGGGCCTGGATCTGCCCCCTGGGCTGAGGGTCCTCAGACAGATCTCATGGCTTCAGTGTATGCCAAGTATTCATTGGGCACTCAGTGTATGCTCCTCAGTCACCAAGTATTCATTGGGCACTCAGCCCTTCTGTGCTGTGCCAGCCGCGGCTACTGAGTGCATTCTGTATGCCAGGCCTAGACTCCTCTGTGAGTCTGGGGTGAGGTCAACCTCATCAAACAGATGAGGAGACGGGCACAGAGAGGCCCTCTGGCAGAGCCGGCTTCACATTCAGGCTCCATAGCTGAGCCCTGTCTGAGAACTCAGGTGGGCATTCCGGGAGGTGTGAGGCTCGGAGGTGTGGGAGCAGACCGCAGGAAGCTGTGGGCATCAGCAGAGGAGTCCTGGAGTCCTGGGGCAGAAGCTGGCAAGAGGGAAGAGAAGAGGCATGAAGGGAGCTGGGGGCAGGATGAGGCTGGCCTACGTGACAGAGGCTGTGCTGGACAGGACAGGGAAGCTAGGAGTCCTGCTGGGTGTGGAGGCCCACAGTGAGCTGCCCCCGTGTGCATCAGCAAGTCAACCGGGCTGCTCTGTGCCATGGTCTCTAGGTGTGTTCCTTCATCCCTGCATTGGAACTTTTGCTCAACAAACCTATGTTGAGAAACTCTCATATACACTTACTTTCCATGGTCCAGGACATAGGAATATATTTAGCTGCCCTGGAAGTTATTATAAACATATTCTTAGAAAAGATGGGGCGCCTGGGTGGCGCAGTCGGTTGAGCGTCCGACTTCAGCCAGGTCACGACCTCGCGGTGCGTGAGTTCGAGCCCCGCGTCCGGCTCTGGGCTGATGGCTCAGAGCCTGGAGCCTGTTTCCGATTCTGTGTCTCCCTCTCTCTCTGCCCCTCCCCCGTTCATGCTCTGTCTCTCTCTGTCCCAAAAATAAATAAACATTGGAAAAAAAAATTAAAAAAAAAAAAGAAAAGAAACCAGGGGTCATCATTGTAGGATGTTGGCCTTGAGTGTATCCCTTAGTCTTCTGTGGTTGGGTTAGTAGGAGTCGTGCCCTGAGAGTGCTGAAACTGCAAAGGGAGGGAACAGGCTTTGAGATCACCACCCATGCCCCAGCACTCACTCTGGTGGGAGTGATCTTGTCTTTTTCTAAACCTAGCAATGGCCACTACCATCTTCTGGGTGCTTTTTCTAGGCAGTCTCTGGGTTTAGTGCCTTACTTATATTCTTGAACCTTAGAACAACCCTATGATTATTTCTTGGGCAAGGAAACTGAGCCCCAGGGAGGTCAAATAGACTCCCCAGGGTCTCTTAGCCAGGAGGTGAGCCAGCCCAAGGAGCTTTGACACTTATAACCACAGTCCCAAATCATATAATCTCTGTGCCTGAGTTTTCTGTGTTCCTCACAGCAATTTTGACAAGCAGATATGATTGCTCCTGTCCCACTGAGGTGCAGACAGGCCGGAGGTGGGAAGGGGGAGTTGGAATGACAGCTGGCTTTCTCCTTCCTCTGATCCAGAACTCATTTCCCTGAGCAAGGTGCCCATGCTCTGCTATGACAGGGCACCTCTCCCCACCCGCAGCATGCAGCTTTTCTAGGCACCCCTGCTTACCTGTAAAACTAGGAGGGCGATGGCATGGGGCCACTGGGTGGGGAACTGGGCCTTCAAGTGCCAGGTGCCTGCACATATGAGGGCTGGGAAAGGCTGCCTCCCAGGGCTGGGTGACCGGCACTGCTCAGTGGCCCTGTGCCACCCGCAAGCCCCAGTGAGGTGGCCCATCCAACCTCCTTCCCTGGGTCCTGAGCATGGGACTTCCCTCATCTGCTGTGTCTGGCCCTTGTTGCCCTGATTCTGCCACGTGTGAGCAACAGCCCTTCTGGAAGCCACGTTCTCCAGGGAGATTTGATTATGTCCTGGTGGTGCCACCTCGGTAATGCAATCAGGAAGTTTCCTCAAGACTTCAGCTGCTTTGCTGGCAGGCAGGCCTGGCTCCTGGGACATCCACACTGCTCTTCTGCTCACAGCTTCTCTCCAGGCTAGAAGGGACTCAGAAACCCTCCACTGACCGCACCAGTGCCCACAGTGGAGGGGAGGGGTGTGTGGCAGGCTCACTGGAATGTCTTGCTGTCACATTCCTCCCTTCTTTGAGTGAGGTCCTTGGCTCTAATTTTATTCAGAATCATTGAGAACCTTCATCTGTTTAGAAAAAGTATTCATCAATGAGGAATCAGCACTTTGGAGAACGTTCCAGAAAACAGCCATTTTCTATTAAGGTTAGGCTCTTAATTGAAAATTTTTCGGGCAGAGGAAATTTGGGGAGAGGCCAGAAATTGTCTCCATTATGGTAATAAGCTGTACTCAGAACCAAGGAGTTGTGTTAATTCTCGTGGGTTCTCTCCCCAGGATTGCCTAGAGTGTGTTATCAACAGACCCTGGGAGTTGGGGTGAGGGAACTAATGAGGTCAAATATTCCAGGAAATAGATACAGGCAGGGTAGGGGGTGCATCTTGTTCCTTGGTTGTCCTGCACCCCCTCCAGCCCACTCCAGGCTGCACCCAGGACTGATCTCAGAGGCAACTCAGTGTCACTTTGAAAACATGGGGACAGGGCCTTCCAGGCAGAGTTTTGGCTGGGTGAGTGGGGGTGTTGGGGACGGTGCATGGTGGCCAGTGGTCAGGGTCTGGAACTGACTTGAGGGCCTGAGTTTCCCAAGTGAGGCAGGGACTATAGTTGAAGGTGAGGATGCTGCAGGAGACTGGTCCCTGTGGGGAGGGCAGGTTTCTCAGGTGGCGGTCAGAAGAACCACTCCCTCCTCTAAGTGCATCCGAGTGGCTAGGTGTGGCTCTTGAGGACACAGGAGGCCTCACCTGCTCCACGCGCCCCCCTCCATGTGGGGTCAAGTGTAGTTCCTTCTGAATTAACCTGGCCTCTTCACTCCTATACCCTCTGGCCAGCACCCTGTGGTTTTTGTGAGTGGAGCTGTCAGCAAGGAGATGCCCAGCGATGTCAGTTGTCCCTGAGGGGCTTCTTAGAGACTGGGCTCCGGGCCTGGATCTGCCCCCTGGGCTGCGGGTCCCCAGACAGACCTCATGGCTTCAGCAGAATTCTCCATAAACCGACTATGCATAGTACCAGGGCCTTGGATGTGGGGGAGATAATGGCAAGGAGGGTAATGATGACACAGCCACATGGTCATTAATTTCCTCCCCATTCAAGGCCCACCTGCGACTTTCCTCCCTTTCCTATTTAATACTCCTGAGAGCTCCCCACCTGCAATTTGCAGTGGGATGCTTGCTCTTTCTGTGGGTCAGAGTAATCCAGGAAATTAGAAAAAAAATACCGTTAACATGTGTTGAGAGCTACTGTGTGCCAGGAGCTTCACGTGCCCTCAAATCCCTAAAATAATCTTGCCGGTTATGCTCCATTGTCCCCTGGCGACACAGGAGGAAATGGGGTTCCAGGAGGCTCGGTGACTGGCACAGGTGCCTTGTCCCAGATGACACAGCCTACTAGAAGTGAGGCTGGGGTTGGAAACAGGTCTTCCTGGGCCCCTGCCCTCCCTCTGCAGGGCCGAACCAGGTCCTGTCAGCCCCTCTCCCTCCTGCTTGCATATGCGAGTCCTCTGGGCATCTTCAGGCCACATGGCAGCAAGGACTTCTGTGCCTCAGAAGGGACCAGGATCCCTGAGAGGCAGACGTCCATCCACCTTCTGGCCCAGGAGCCTGAGTGCCGTTTGCTGCTCTTGTCATTTCATTCCTCCCTTATATTCATGCTTCTCATGGAACAAAAAATAAAGCTGTGTCAGGAAACCAGGGATGGTAGCCAAGATTGCCATCCATTTCTGACAGCATTCACTTTTAGATTCATTCAGAAAGTGACCTGTCTTGATTACCTTACAGAGTTCCCACAGAAATGTGTCAGCCAACCCGAACTTGACATAGCATTTTGATGAGGCTGGGGTGAGATCAAGTCACACAAAGAATGTTTCTGTATTAGCTGGGAAACCATTGGAAACCCTGAAATGTCTTCAGGACCTTTAAAAGAGCAAACACACAGTAATAGGTCTCCTGGAATAGGGCTAGGAAAACACTGGTCTTTCCCTGCAAATGATTATGGCTTTTTGTCCTGGAAAATGAGAGTTTATATTAGATCCTATTTTCCTTTTCACCTTGGCTTACAGGAAGCTCAGTTTTATGCTCAACTCCAGTCCTACTTTCCTTGGTCTGGTTCTTTGGCACAGGCCCTGGTCCCTTTCCCCTCTTCATCCCAGGACCCTGTTGTTTAACTTTTGTACATATTTCCCATTATTGCTGATTGTGTGACATCCTTTCTAGAGAGAGGTGGAGCATAAAGAGTGAGAAAGCAGTGTCCTGGAAAGGCTCTCTGCTGAGGATGAGTTTCACATGTGGGCTGGCAAGGGGGACATGGGACTGAGGCCTCAGGTGGCAGCTAGGAAGCAAGTGTCGAGGAACATGCACCTACGGTGACATCTCAGCATGTCATATTACACGGATGCTTGAGATAAACAGAAGTGTTGCAAGTTAGCATCAATGCACCTCACAAGTGCAGGAGGGAGAACCCATCTACAGCCCCGTGCCCCTTATTCAGTCTTCGCTGCTTTCATATTTCTGGGATGTCTCGGGGGGCACCTGAGGCAGTGTTGAATGTGTCTGTGTTGTGCTTTGCTCGCTGACCTTGCATCGGGAAGAGAAGACTCAAGCTCTTCATGCGCTCATGTCTCACCCTACCGCTTGTTGGGACTCACTTGGATTATCTCTATTGCTTCTCACTGATGAAGATAGTGCCATAGTGAGCCTGTGAATGCATGCAGCTTTTTCCTTCTCTTAAATTATTTCCATGGGGTCATCTCCCAAATGTGAAGTCACCGCACCAGAATGTGAGCATTTGAATGCAGGTAGTGTGGGGCGCTGGCCTGAAGGACCTGGCCAGTTCCCAGGCCACCGGCCCCACATCGCCTCCTCCCGTACCCCTAACTTGTCACTGTTGGGTTTGCCATGAAGACATTAATTTGCTACAGAACTGCACCTATTGCTTCGTCTGACATTCTTTGATTTCTCTGTGGTTGAACACTTTGCTCTACTTTTTGTTGTCTCTTTTGTTTGTTTTTGCTTTTTGTGTTTCCTCCTTATGAACTATCTGTTATACTCATGACACCTTTATCAGTCAAGGACTTGGTGAGGGAATTGACACTTGAGGGAATTTTTAAATGCAATAGTAGCTCTAAGATTGTTGTGTTTAATATAAATATCTTTCTAGCCTGTTTTCCTTCTTTTAGTTTTTTTTTTTTTTTTTTTTTCTCAGAAGTTCAGATTGTTTCCTAGTCAAGTCATGGTCCTGATTTTGCTGGTGGAAGAGAACCGACTGGTTGTATTTCCTCACCCTGAGTTTGGACACCATCCCAAGAGGCTGCCAGGCCTGGCTGGGAGTGGGCTTTGGGGGCATAGCTTGTGCATTTGAGGCCTGTACCTGGACACTGCGTTGTGTTTTATTCTCACTTGGGCTCCAGAGGCCTGGGAGCTGGGACAAGTCCAACACCTGGACAAGGGTTACTGGCAGGACGCCAGCCTTGGATCTGATGGACCAAGATAGGCGAGCGCCCAACTTAGGCCTTGGAGGTGTCCACAACCTCTCTTTCCCTGGGCTGTGGGGGTCTCCAAGACCCACCCATACCTGAGAAGGGAGGTCCCCAAGGATGTGTTCCTCAGTGACCACATGCTACCCTCTACGCTGGTAAGTGCTTTGTGAGCCCCTAGAGACCTGGTTCTAGGCTGCCCTGGGGTGTGATGGGAGCACTCACTCCGCCCCCTGCAGAGGGTTTTGTGCAGTCAGAGGTAGGGAAGGGGCTGTACCACAGGTGTTCAGCAAGACCCCTCCCAGCTCCTCCCATTCGGCAGACCCTCACATCCAGCATCTCCTCAGCTTCCTGCCCACCATGCTGTCCCCTTGGGGTGCCTTGGTCACTTGTCAGTCCCGCTGATAATGCACTCCAGAAGCTTTCCCTTGCTTCCTGCTGCAATCAGTTTCCAGACCTCTGCACAGCACTTCCTGGAGGGGCATCCCGAGGACTTCCCAGTAGAGGTGTCCCCACAGGCACAGGCTGGCTATTGCCTGGCCTCCAGAGAGGCACAGTAGGTGGTTGTCAGACTGAATGTGTTTGTTGGCTGGTCAGACCCCAGGCTCTGGCAGACAAGTGAGGATTCCCTCTGGGAACCCCGGGCCTCCTTCAGATGTGAATATGGAGTGTCAGGGTGCTTTAGTGGGGTGGGGTGGGGTGGGAGGGAAGCTGGGAGGTGCTCCCTTCCTGCCTCGTGGCAGAGCCTGGGCAAATCTCGGGAAGGCAGCCAGCTGTCCCCTTGTCTCCGGCCTCCTTTGTGTGTGAGTCACCATCTGGAAGTCGCCTTCATTTGTTTTAATTTAGCAGGACTCAGCTCAGCTTGGGAGCACTGCCACCGGCCTGTCCTTCCTTCCACTGTGTCTTCAGGCTCTGAGAGGAAAGGGGGTGGGGTGCAGAGTGCTTTGCAATAAAGCACTTTCTCCTCATCATCTTTAAAAAAATTTTTCTTAGCAAAAGCAATGGGAGAAATTTACTGGCCTGTCAGAAAAGCCATTGCTCATCAGACTGGAGAAAGGAAAAGCAGAGGTCATCAATTCATGGGCAGTGTCTCAGGAAGGGATTAAATCATTTAGCAACATGTCCTTAAGAAATCATTGAAGCCTCATACTGCCATTTGCTTTCCCTGGACCTTCCCATCAAATACATTTTCCAAATGCAAAGCAAGTCGGATGCTGATGGTCATGTTCCCAGTGGTTCGGAAGGCTGTGCCCGCACCTTTTCTGGTAGAAGACCTGGCCGGCCTGTGTGCGCGGGGCTGTTGGATGACACGCACATGTGTGCCTACGTGTGGCAACAAATAGGTATTTGTGTGATATAGTTATGTAAACACACAGCCATTGTCTAGCTGTGGTGGTTTTCAGCTTTCTTATGTTTGTGTCCTTTTGTGAATTGCCATAAGTTCATTCAGATAAATAGAGGTGGAAAGTGTATTTAAGCCCCCAGCCGCAGGCTTCAAGAAGACTCACTGGAGTTCCCTGGTGTGTGTCACCTCCCCCACGCACAGGGCTCTGCAGTGCCTGGCACAGTCTCATCAGGTGACCGGGCTGGTGTGTCCCTTGAGAGTCAGTGGACCGGCGATTGGGAGCCTTGGCTTTGAAGCTGGCTGGACCTGGGTTCACACTGCAGTTTCCCACTAGCGAGTTGTGTGGCTTCTTCTCTCAAAGCTGTCCTATCTCAGGGCCACCTGAGCCTAGGACGTGCGGTGCATTTGGATTGATAGACGAAGGGTCCTTCTGGTTGTCGATGTGCCTGAGATTCCAGCAGCCTGTCTCACCAAGACACTCGACTAGGCGTGATGCATGAGTGTGGTTAACCAAGATATCATGATGGTTAATTTTATATGTCGACTTGAGTGGGCCACGGGGAACCCAGATTAAACATTATTTCTGGGTATGTCTGTGAGGGTGCTTCCAGGAGAGATTAGCATTTGAATTGGTAGACTGAGTAAAGCAGATTGCCTTTCCTAGTGTGAGGGGGCCTTATACAGTCAAAGGCCTGACTAGAGCAAAACGTGGAGGGACATGTCTTCTCCTGCCCTTAGACTGGGGCTTACTCCATTGGCTCCCTGATTCTCAGGACTTTGGACTCCAAATAGAACCAGACCACTGACTCTCCTGATGACAGATTGTGGGACTCAGTCTCCGTAATTGCATGAACCAGTTCCTCATAATAAACCTCTTTTTCATTATTACACCGACTAATATAGATATGAAGGTGGTCAATATAGCCCAGCCAGTCATGGAAACAATCAAAACAAATAGATGAAATATCCCTGTTGGAATTAAATAGAAAGGCTTTCTAAGTACTAATCATTCGCTTTTCATCTAACAAATACTCAATGAACAGGTGCCCTGTTGGGCCCTGGTCCAGGGTTGGAGGGGTGGACCAGCCACCTCTCTGTCCTCATAGGGCTTGGTACCTGTGGGATATGCCTGTCAGTTGGTGGGTGAGTAGAGACACGCAGAGGGTGGGCCCTATGTGGACAATGGCAGGGCCATGGCAGTGGGAGCTGTGGATGGACACTCCCCTACACAGGGCACCGAGGCCAGAGCACTGTGGGCATGGCTCACCTCTCGGAGAGGGGGTCCCAGTGGGAAGGTGGGGGTAGCTCAGCAGTTCCATGGAACCATAGGGGATTAGAGAGCCACCAGCTCCCAGCAACACCCACCTCTCACTGGGCCAGGCAGCCAGAGCTCAGCTTCAGAGTCTTACATCTTTCCATCTTACAGAAGACACTGAGGGCAGAAACCACCCAGGGAAGGGCAGGTGTGCACCGAGGCCCTAACAGGGCCTGGGACTCTGGCCTGGGGACTCTGAGGGCCTGGAGCAACCTGCTCAGCCTGCCATCCCTGCAGTGTCTTCCATGTTCCTCTCCACGTGATAATATCACACTCCACCCCCACCAACCTCAGAGGGCCCAGCCTGTGCTAGGTTCTGCTCCTTTACCTGGCTCCCCCACAGTGTTACCTGCAGTCTGCCTTGCCCCAGTGGGTGTTGGGAGTGTGAGCCACACTGAGGGCCAGGTGAGGGATCTTTGGCCTTGGCCAATGGGAAACAGAGACCCCTAGGGCAGCTGTAGTGCTTGGAGATGAGCCCAATGGCCACCTTGATTGGCATCACTTAGGGACTGGCCCACCCTTGGCCCATGATCAACCCCGGGAGGTTCATGGGACAGCTCTTGTTCCTCCTACAAAGCCCCCATGGCTCTTTCACTAGTTAAGTGGTGACAGCTGGAGATGGTCCTTGGGCTGCTGGAAATAGCGGTGGGTGGGCCTGTGGCAGGAACTGAAGGTCAGTGTCCTCTGGGATGGCTGGCGGCATTCTCATGTCAGAGGACAGTGGTGTCTGGAGTTGTGGGTCCATGCCTCCTCTCTGTAGGGGACAAGGGGCCCTCTGTACTGACCACAGGCTCCATTCAGGACTGTCCTTGGCTGCGACCAGGGCAAGAGGGAGAGGATGAGGCCCCTTAGATGCAAACCCTATGTCTAGTCCCCCTGCTCTACTTCCCATCAGACTACTTCCTGGAGCTCTGAGTCACTGCGCCCACTGACAAGGCAGGCGGCCCTGTCCTCTGTGTGTCCACCCTTGCCCAGGGACTCAGGGCAGACCCTAAGGCATTGGGACTCCTCCCTCAGTCTTCACACCTCCCCAGGCCCTCAGGGGCAGCGGTCGTACTCCATAGCCCAGTCTAAGAGCCTCCTCCAGAGGCATCACCATTGTCCCTTTTCCCACATCACCCTCTTCCTCTCTGTATGTGTGAGTTGTGTGAACCCAGCACTGATCTTTACCCTGTTCTCTATGGTTCCGCTTCCCTCAAGAGAGACTGAGGGCTGAGGTCAGAGACACACCAGATCCATCTAAGTGCTGCTGCTGCTGCTGCTGCTGCTTCTTCTTCTTCTTCCTTCTTGCTTCCTCCTACTTCCTTCTTCTTCCTTCTTCTTCCATTAGAGGGGGAGGAGCAGAGGGAGAGGAAGAGAGAGAGAACTTAAGCAAGCTCCACACTCAGCACACAACCCAACATGGAGCTCGATCCCATGACCAGATCATAACCTGAGCCGAAATCAAGTGTTGGATGTTCAACTGACTAAGCCACTCAGGCGCCCCATCTAAGTGCCTCTTAAACAAGCTGTAAGTGAATACCTCCCTGTGCCCACAGGCCAGCTAGATGGGGATGCAGTTAACAATTGTGGTCCCTTCCCCAGGAGCCCAAACTTATGGAGATGAGTGCTGAGTTCTCAGGGATGCAGGAGCACACAGGAGCCTTGCCCCCATGGTGGGGTGGGCACCAAGCTTCCCTGAGTGGGTCCTGGAGCAGGGAGAGCAGGCCTGGAAGGAAAGGGGGCAACAGCTAGCATGAGACCAGGGGACAGGGACATAGTGACCAGCTCATCTTTCTGGCCAGGACTTCCCCACCTTTATCACCAAAGCTTCCTACGGGCCACTAAAGTGTTCCATCCTGGCCCAACTGGGACTGCTGGTCTTCCCAGGAGGAAGTTGTGGGTGTAAGAGGAGAGGCCAGGAGAGCCGGCTGGTCTCAAAGGGTGACAAACACACCCAGGAGCCTAGACTTGGCCCTTGTAGGTGGTGTGGAGCCACTGAGAGATTTGATCCAGGGGCCCACAGGGTCAGATTGCACTTCTGAAAGCTCTCGTGGCGCACTCAAAGATAATGGGCAAGGGAAGTCAGGGGTAAGTCAGGAGGGTTCTGGTGATAGAAGATAGGGTTTTAAGCTGGGCTGCATTGGGGGAGGGGAGGCATGGAGGAGGCAAGACCAGGGACTCAGGATCCAATGGGTGTTGGGTGAGACTAGGGCCCTCCCTAGAGTCATGGCCTGGGCTTAGGTGTCCAGGGCTGGGTAGATGGGATCCATTCTCCCAGGGGAGCTGAGCAGCTCTGTGTTGGATCCATGGGTCAGGAGAGCCATGGAGGGACAACAAATGGAAGGGTGTCCTTCAGCTTTGCCAATTCGCTGCTTCACGAGGAGAACAGTATGAACCAGTGGAGACAGTGGATGTAGATATTGGTTTCCCCAGTGGATTCCTTGGGACACAAGGGTGATATGTGGGAAATGGCACTGATCTCAGTTAAGTTTGGAAATGCTGAATTTATCTTGCTAGATAAGCCTCCTCTCTGGCTGACCACCCTGAGCTGGACCTCGGCACCCCTCTGGGCTCACAAGAGTCAGGGAGTTAGTGGTAGTCAAGGGATGGGCAGAAAGAGCTGGCATGGGCTCTGCTAAGACGTTGGCCACAATAGGATGAGGAGGCCAAGGTTAGAGAAAAATGGGGGGTTGAGGGAGGGCCAGAGAGGGAGTAGCAGGCCAAAGGGGCACCGAGACCCATATTCCCATGAGGCCCAGCACCGTCCAAGAGGTAGGGAAACAGGCCAGATGATGGGAGCCAGCACAGTGCCCAGCCCCACACCTGCTCCTGGGCCTCACTGGGCTCTCCCTTCTCCTGATCCACCCACCCTCTTCTGTCTCCAATTTCTTCCCTGGCTTATTCTGTGCGTTTTTCCCTAACATCTGGTGTGGAACAGAGAGCTCATTAATTTTCATTCTATCTTTTCCTTAACGTAGCACCTAAGGTTGTAAATCTCCCTCCAGTGCCATTTTACCTGTATCCCATGAGAGTCAATATCTGTTGCTTCTATTATTGCTTGGCTTATGTCTTTTGTATTTTCCATTATCATTTTTCCTTTGGCCCATGAATTATTTTGGTTTCCAGATGTATCTGGATCTGGGTCCTGTCCTGTGATTGACTTCTAATATTATTGTGTCTTGATGAGAAAGCATGTTCTGTATATTATCTTTGGTATTTGTTGAAGCTTTCTTTGTGGCCAACTACACAGTCAATATTATTATAAACATTCCATCTGTGCTAAGAAAATGTGAATGTGTAACACATTGGTTGCAGAGTTCTGTATCTGCCCAGTATGTCAAACTTAAAAATTGTGCATTTCAGAGGCGCCTGGGTGGGTCAGTCATTTAAGTACCCAACTCTTGATTTCCATTCAGGTTACGATCTCACCATTCATGGGTTTGAACCCCTCATCTGGCTCTGTGCTAACCCCTGGGAGCCTGCTTGGGATTTTCTCTCTCCCTCTCTCTCTCTGTCCCTACCCTTCTCTCAAAATTAATAAATAAGCTTTAAATTTTTTTTTTAATCTAGCCAGAGAATCTGTTTTTTAGTGATATATTCCAAATTACTTTTACTGTCTTATTTTCTATTTACCATATTTTTTTAGCGTTTTTTTTTTTCCTTTGTCCCTAGTAGATTAAGTTTTCTTATTCTCTTTCCCTTCCCTGCTGGTCTAGAGGTTATAAGACCTATTTCTATTGTGATTGCACTTCATTTTTTGTGATTAGTGGCTTTCAGGCATACAAACTCAAGCACTCCTCAGTTCGTGGAGTGCTCCCCACCCCCTCCTCTGTCCTTCCTGGCCCACTCCTCACCATCACCAGCCCACACCAGGCCCCCTTCAGTACTGGATGGTGTTGGCATTCATTCCCCTTTCACTCTTGTCTCTAACCCAGCTCCTCAGGTGCCCCAGCCCCTCTCACAGACATGTTTATTTACAACTACTGGGAGATTAAAAAAAATACAAAGTATCATATCAAGTGTATGAACTTTTGTGGTACACATTCATGGTATCTGGCTGTGGGTCTTATCCTGATTCTTCCCTTTCTCATGGGCACCTGTGTGTCCCCATCGCACCTCCTGTCTGCTATACTGTCCTGTCCGTGTGTCCCTCGCCACTGACCTGATGTTGGACTGGACTGAACCTCTCATGCGGCCTTGAGTGGTCTGAGGGCACACTTGCCTCTCTGTAACCACTTTTTACCCCTGAATTCTAACTCTTCTGGGGTTGGTCTGTTTGATACTTGACAAATGCTTCCATGTAAAGTCTTACGTCTTTCATTCTTGGATCTTCTCTGTCAGCATTCCTTCAAATATTTTCTCCCCATTCACTCCTCTTTCTGTTTCCAGGACCTCTGCCTGGTATGGGATGGGGACACTTCTTTTTCTATTTTCCACACCTCTTAACTTTCCCCCTCTGTTTTACCCCCTTATTCCTCCTGATGCTTTCTGGAAGAGTCCCTCAGTGAGATCTTTCAATCCATTTGAACAAGTATATTTTTCTCATCCAACATCTCCAGTTGGTTCACCTTCATAACTGCCTTTGAGCTTGTGTTCCCAATATGCTCCCTTAATGACTCTGAGCACTTCAGTTGCTTAAGTTCCTGCTCTGTCCGTCCCATTGGTCTCTCTCCTTTGGCATAGATAGCTCCCTTTGGGGTCTGTCATAGGGTTCTGGTCTCTCATGCAGGCATGTATGTTTTAGGTCAGGGAGTGGGAGGTGGGGGTTAAAGAAAGTAGAACAAGATAGACTGCAGTTCTACCTACCAGCTAGGTGGGACCTCTGGACCTTTGCACAGGATCTTCTTTCTATCTGAGAGATGCCCCACTTCTCCTGACTTGGCTAATTCCTATCTAGGATTCACATCTCAGTTTGCAGTTTGGAAGCCTTCTCTCACACCTGCTCCCACCTCTGGTAGGACAGGTACCCCTTCTCTGCTGCCATGTATCCTGGTCTTCCTCCAGTTGCCACACTGGTCATGCTATACTGTGATTATACACACACACACACACACACACACACACACACACACCCCTTTTGCTATAACAACATGTGAAGTAAACATGTGGAAGAATCCGTGCAATGCCAATGTACTGTTTACATAATAATGGTACAGTGAATACCTCTGTACTTGCATCCAGTTTAGGAATAGAATATTTCTGGTAGCTTGGAATAGGCCCTCCCCTCCCAGAGGAAACCACTGTCTCTAGTTTGGTGATAAACATCTTTGCTCTTTTATTAGCATATATAATAAACTTTATATTATTGCAATTTAATTATATGTATTCTTTTGTGATGCTCACTGTCCATGAGTTTTTTTGGAATTTATCTCTGTCAATGCACTTAGCTATCTAGAATTCCTTCATTTTCACTGTTGTGAAATCATATCCCATCATGTCTACATACTACAGTTTATTTATTTAATGTATTGCTGAAGAGCATACAGATTTTTATCCCTTTTTTTTCCCTATTGTTAACAGTGCTCCCATGAACCCTATGGGACACATGGGCAAGAATTTCTCCAGTGGCTGTGTGTATATATGTATTTGAAGGAAATGTACATATATCTGTACAGTATATTTAGAGGAGAGAAAGTGCTGGGCCTCAGGGTATGCACAGTTCGCCTCTTCTAGGTAATGCCACACTGTGACTCAGTGCTGGGTACCAGCTCAGGCTCCACCAGCAGTGGGTGAGAGTTCCTATTGCTCAACATTACCAACACTGTATTGCCAAACTCACAAACTTCTCTCCATCTGGAGGGTGTGAAATGGTATCTTAATGTGGTTTTTTAATTTGCATCTCTCTTACCAGTAACACGGTTAAGCATCTTTTCATATTTATTGTTCATTCAGGTTTTCTCTTTTATGGCTTCGTAATGGCCTTCTCAAGTCTTTTGCGCATTTTCCTGTTGGGCGATTTTTCTTTTCTTACTGACTTTTGTGATGAAGATACTTATACCGGCTCATGGGAACCAAGGGTGCCCATCTCTTCCCATCTCTGCGCTTCGCTTCATGACCTCATGTTGGTGGCTTGAAATTGGTCACACGGGAGTATTTACATCATGAAGGTCAGCAAATGCTACAAATCAGGACTTTCTTGGGTCTGGAGAAGCTGTTAAACACTTTTCAGCACACCACTGCTTATAGGAATTCTTTTTGTATCTAGGCTTTAGCCATTTGTTAATTATATCTGCTACAAATATCTTACCCCACATTGTGGCTTTTAAAAACATTTCCTTTGAGTAAATTTTGATTAACAGAAGTTCTTAATTTTAATGTGGTTTCATCTTTAAATTTTTTCCTATATATGTACTATGTTTTGTGTCTTGTTTAAGAAATCTTTCCTATCTTGGGGCACCTGGGTGGCTCAGTCAATTAAGCATCCAACTTTGGATCTCATGGACCATGATCTCATGGTTTATGGGTTTGAACCCCACATCGGGTTCTGTGCTGACAGCTCAGAGCCTGGAGCCTGCTTCAGATTCTGTGTCTCTCTCTCACTCTGCTTCTCCCCAACTTGTGTTCTGTCTCTGTCTCTGTCTCTCTCTCTCTCAAAAATAAACATTAAAAAAAAAAAGAAATCTTTCCTATCCTGAGGATATTAAGAAATCCTCTCATATTTTCTTCTGAAAGTTTTGGAATTTTGTCTTTTACATGTGAGTCTTCAATATACCTGAATTTGGGTGGGTTGTGGGATAGTGAGTCCAGTTTTTTTTTTGAAAGCTGAGATTGCATATTTCTTCACAGACATAGGAGAAGGCAGTGTAATGATAACTGTGCCGAATTGGGTGAGATAAGGCAAATAATCCAATAACTAGATTAGAATCGACCATAGTGAGAAGGTAACCAGACATTTTATGATTTTATGTGTGTCATTTGGATGAATTGTCCCAAGACACATACCTACATGATGCCCAATTGTGGTAGATTAACTGCAGAAACATGCCCTATTGTTCATGCATACCTATAGCCATTCACTTTGGAAGAGCCTCCCAATTGATGCTGGGCTTGGTGCCATGACTTGCTTTGGCCAACAGGGCAGTAGCAGAGGCTTAGAAAAGCACATGTGCATTTTTGTTCTTTTCTTGTATTTCTGCCACCACCTTGAGAACAAACCTGGCTTCGCCTGCGTGAAGGACATAATTGACATGTGGTGGAGAGCCAAGTCATTCCAGTGGAAGCCATCCTAGACCAAACAGTTCCCAGCCAACCCATCGGCTGATCAGCCACAGTCTTCCAAGTCCAGCCCAGAGTGCAGAACTGCCCTACCAACCTGTGGACTCATGAGAAATAATCAGTGGTTACTCTTTTAAGCCACTAAGATTGGGGGTGGCTTGTTACACAGCAGTATATAACTGATATGTTAGTTATTGGAGAGTAGTCCAGATCCTTAAGGTTTTCAATGGCATAGCCTTATTTATTTAGGCTGTAATATTTTTTGAATACCTTCTATGCATGATTCCTTAGGGATGCTCCTATAAAGTTTTGGTCAAATTTTACCCTGTGTTATAGTTATGTTTTTGTCATCTCCAGGGTTAATATTTTGTCTCCTCCAAGGTGCCAAAGTACTCTGTAATTTAAGCATGCTAAGAGCTTAGCAGCACTTTGGAAGAACCAAAATGTAATAGTAATGGTTAATGAAAATATCTTCTAAAATTTGGAAGCCATTTTAAGCTATTAATGTACTACTGAGCAAAGCTTTGGCATTCTTTCTTTGGCTCTGAAATATTGTTTTTATCATCTGTTCTTTTATTCCAAATTTATTCTTTGACATAAAAATTATTAATAAGGGAGTCTCATTCAGTCTGGCTATCTAATAGTAGTTGAAGAAAGATGGTGCCAGTTTCTGCATTCCATATGGGTCCTCTTGTCCTGTTTTCTATTCTGGTAAAATCATTTACCTGCTCTCTTCCTTTTTCTCTGTACTCCCACACTACTTGGTGTAGTTCCTCTCTAGAAAGGGCCATGTAGAAGATCCTGGTGGGACTAGAACCCAGTGTTTAAAAATCTTTCCAGGGGCGCCTGGGTGGCACAGTCGGTTAAGCGTCCGACTTCAGCCAGGTCACGATCTCGCGGTCCGTGAGTTCGAGCCCCGCGTCAGGCTCTGGGCTGATGGCTCAGAGCCTGGAGCCTGTTTCCGATTCTGTGTCTCCCTCTCTCTCTGCCCCTCCCCCGTTCATGCTCTGTCTCTCTCTGTCCCAAAAATAAATAAATGTTGAAAAAAAATTAAAAAAAAAAATCTTTCCAAGATGAAGGAGGACTCACTCTCTGGATGTGAACTTACCTAAATTCTTTTAAATAGTATAGAATGGAAGTTTTAGATTACTAAGAGACAGAAACGATTAAAAGGTTCTCGTTTCCCCTCTAATTAATAATAAGTATAATAATTACCATTTATATCTGCTGACCATATGCCAGACACTCTTGTAAGCATTGTGGATATACTGACTCATGTTAATTTTCAAAACAATCCTAGAAGACAGCTACTACTATTATGCCCATTCTACAGATGAGGGGACTGGGCCAGCTTAAACAGCTAACAAACTTCACTAAGATCACAAAGCTTGTGAGTGTAATAGGGATTCAGTAACCCAGTTCCAGAGTCTGCAGTCTTAACCAAGACAGTAGTAAGCTATGTTTAGATATCACCTTCACTGTTTAGTCCTGTGTTAAGTGTGAGAGCTAGCTTCAAACATCCAAGCAGCCTGCAATCCCTGAGCTGGCTTGACTCACTGGTTTTAGGATTAACACAGAGAAATTTATTCGACACTCACATTCCATCTCTGTATACCCCTCACCTAGAGTCACCAGCTAAGATTTTGTCCTACTCCTTTCCTTTTTTTTTTTTTAATTTTTAAAATTTATTTAGAGAGAGAGAGAGTGCACATGAGTAAGGGAGGGGCAGAGAGAGAGAGAGAGAGAGAGAGAGAGAGAGAGAATCCCAAGCAGGCTCTGCACTGTCAGTGCAGGCCTATGTGGGACTCGAACTCACGAACCATGAGATCATGACCTGAGCTGAAACCAAGAGTTGAATGCTTAATCAACTGAGCCACCCAGGCACCCCTGTCCTATTTATTTCCTCCTCCCCTCTCTTTTTGCTGTACCATTTGAGAATAAGTTGCAGATATCACAATCATTTCTATTTCAACATCTCTCCTAAAACAAGAATATTCTTAAATATTCTTAAAACAAGAATATTCTTAAATATTCTTAAAACAAGAATATTCTTTTATTGTTTCATAAAACCATAATATAATTATCTAATTTAACATGGATTTTTTTATTTATTTATTTTTTTTTTTAATTTTTTTTTTCCAACGTTTTTTATTTATTTTTGGGACAGAGAGAGACAGAGCATGAACGGGGGAGGGGCAGAGAGAGAGGGAGACACAGAATCGGAAACAGGCTCCAGGCTCTGAGCCATCAGCCTAGAGCCCGACACGGGGCTCGAACCCACGGACCGCGAGATCGTGACCTGGCTGAAGTCGGACACTTAACTGACTGCGCCACCCAGGCGCCCCAAGATTTTTTTATTTTTGAAGAGTACCGGCCAGTGTTTTATTTGAGTTTAATGTTCCTTTGTGATTAGATACAGGTTATGCATTTCCTGCAGGAATATTCCAGGAATGATGTTACATCTTTCTTAAGGCATTCATCATGATGCTGGTTTATCCTGTTACTAGTGATATATTAATATCACTTAAGTCAATATCAAGGTAGTATCTGCGAGATTTTTCTATTTTAGTAAAGGAATTTTTCCCCTTTAAAATTAATAAGTAATCTGCATAAATAATCTATGCATCATTAACTTACGTCTATTGGTTTTAACATCCATTGATATTTCTTGCCTGAATCAATAATTACAATGATGGTTACAAAATGGTAGTTTTTAACTCTACATCATTCCCTGTAAAGGGCTATGTTCATTCATTCATTCATTTTATTACTTACACTAACACTATGATACCATGTATTCTATTTTTATTTGCTGTTTTATAATTCATTGCTGTCATTATATGTTTTCATGCTGAGATCATCTCAGATTTGGCCAGACCTCAGATTTGGGGGCCTCTTCAATCTGGATATTGTGTCCTTTGTCATGCCCTTATCAGTTTTCCAGCACTTCCTTCTAACATAGCACAATGTTTCTTTTTTTTTTTAATTTTTTTAATGTTTATTTATTTTTGAGACAGAGACAGAGTGCGAGTGGGGGAGGGGCAGAGAGAGAGGGAGACACAGAATCTGAAACAGGCTCCAGGCTCTGAGCTGTCAGCACAGAGCCCAACGCGGGGCTCGAACCCAAGAACCGTGAGATCATGACCTGAGCCCAAGTCAGACGCTTAACCGACTGAGCCACCCAGGCGCCCCCATAGCACAATGTTTCTAGCACAGCACAGCATTCTATACTCATAAGGTACTTTTTCTATTCCAGTCTTGGATTTAGCCATTTTGTCAAGAAATCTTGATTCAATTGAGTGGGGGAATGGCATTTAGAAACCGAGATCCAGGCTCTAGTTATACTCATTGGTCTTGGAGTATCATGCTTCAAGATCCTTTATGCAAACAGGGGTAGGAAATACATGGGTTTGTTTGTTTCTTTCTTTCTTTAAAATAGGAGTCTATCTGAATACCTTTATTCAAATCCAATGTCACAGGATTCTTCTTGCCTCATCCCATATTTTTATTTCATTCTCTCCCAAAAAGTAATATACTTACTCATTTGCTCAATCCTATAATACATATGAAAACAGTTTCAGAGTTTCTTCTCTAAAGAAACTTTAAAATTTATTTGCAAACAATCTCCTATTTAAAATTTCTTCTACTTTAGTGATTTTTCTTACCTTGTTATTTCTTTATTTATATCATCCTTCCTCCTGTTTTTTAAAAAGATTTTAGCCACATAATTAGAATTTCAATTTATTAATTAGTCCTACTATTTTTCTGTTTTCAGTCTCAATAATTTTTGCTTTTTATTTTATTATTTTAATCTTTATGTTTATGTTTGGTGACTTCGTTGTTAATTTTTAGCTTGATGAGTTACAGTTTATTCACTGCTTTTAATTCTTTCAGGTTATGAATTTTTCTTCCACAATGCTTTAAGGAAAAGCTTTCTATTATCTTTATTTTTTAGGCATTCTATTTTATTTGATTTTATTTTTCCTTTCATCTAAGAGTAGCTTAATGGAAAGTTTTTAAATTGTCAGAGTGAAAGGCTTTTTAAAAATATACTATTAATTTCTAACTTTTATAGCAAATTGATAAGAAATTTGGTTTTCACCTTGTAGTGATGCTTTCCTTATGAACAAGCATGTGATCAATTGTTGTGAATGTTCGATATGCACTTCAGACGGTCTATTCTCCATTACCAAAGTGTAATAGTCATATATCCATATTTGCCTTATCAATTATGTTGCTTAGATATTCTTTATTCCTAGTCATATTTTGTCCACTTGATCTCTTTTGTATGTTAAAGTCTCCTACTGTTGGTATTTTTCTATTTCTCCTTTAAAAAATTATCATTTTGATGAACATCAATTAATCAACCTTTGCCTATGGTTTGTGATTTAAGATTTTGTTTAAGAAGTCCTTTCCCAAACAAATCAAAACCACAATGAGATACCACCTCACACCTGTCAGAATGGCTAACATTAACAACTCAGGCAACGACAGATGTTGGTGAGGATGAGGAGAAAGAGGATCTCTTTTGCACAGCTGGTGGGAATGCAAACTGGGGCAGCCACTCTGGAAAACAGTATGGGCGTTCCTCAAAAAATTAAAAATAGAACTACCCTACGACCCAGCATTTGCACTACTAGGTGTTTATCCAAGGGATACAGGTGTGCTGTTACAAAGGGACACGTGCACCCCCATGTTTATAGCAGCACTATTGACAATAGCCAAAGCATGGAAAGAGCCCAAATGTCCATCAACTGAAGAATGGATTAAGAAGATGTGGTATAGGGGCACCTGGTGGCTCAGTTGGTTGTGTCCAACTTTGGCGCAGGTCATGATCTTGCAGTTCATGGGTTCAAGCCCTGCATCAGGCTCTGTGATGACAGCTCAGAGCCTGGAGCCTGTTTCAGATTTTGTGTCTCCCTCTCTCTCTGCTCCTCCCCCACTAGCACTCTGTCTCTCAAAAATGAATAAACATTAAAAAAAATAATTTAAAAAAGATGTGGTATATATATACATTTACATATATATGCATATATATACATATATATATACAAATATATATACATATATATACATATATATACATATATATACACACACACACAATGGAGTATTACTTGGCAATCAAAAAGAATGAAATCTTTTCATTTGCAACAACATGGATGGAACTAGAGGTATTATGCTAAGCAAAGTTAGAGAAAGACAAATATCATATGACTTCACTCATATGTGGAATTTAAAATACAAAACAGATGAACATAAGGGAAGGGAAGCAAAAATAATATACACACAAAGAGGGGGACAAAACATAAGAGGCTCTTAAATATAGAGAACAAACTGAAGTTTACTGGAGGGGTTGCAGGTGGGGGAATGGGCTAAATGGGCAAGAGGCATTAAGTAGGACACTTGTGATGAACACTGGGTGTTACATGTAGGGGATGAATCACTGGATTCTACTGCTGAACTCATTATTGCACTATATGCTAACTAACTTGAATGTAAATTAAAAAAAAAAAAAAAGAAGTTCTTTCCCATTGGGGCGCCTGGGTGGCTCAGTCAGTTAAATGTCCAATTTCAGCTCAGGTCATGGTCTCATGGTTCGTGAGTTTGAGCCCTGCATCAGGCTCTGTACTGACAAGTGTGGAGCCTGGAGCCAGCTTTGGATTCTGTGTCTCCCTCTCTCTCTGCCTCTCCCCCACTTGCACTCTGTCTCTCTCTGTCTCAAAAATAAACATTAAAAATTGTTTTTAAAAAGAAGTCCTTTCCCATCATTAGGTCATAAACATAACCCTTTATGTTTTATTTTGTTGACTTCAGAGTTTAACATGTTACAATTTGTCTATTATCCATCTGGATTTCATCTTTGTAGATTGTGTTAAGCAGTAATTCAATTTTATCATTTCAATTTGATCATTTCCATAACAGTTTTCCCAACACCCTCTGCTAAACTGAAATTGTTTATTTAAATTTCTATATATATATAGGCTTACCTCTGAGATTTCTATTCTGTTCCCTTGGCCTATTTGTCTGCTCCTGCATCAGTATTACAGTATATATCTTTGTAGTGTTGCTTACTATCTACTTAGTAAAACAAGTTACATTTTATTGCTCTTTTAAAAACTTATCTTCGGGTGCCTGGGTGGCTCAGTCGGTTAAGAGTCTGACTTCGGCCCAGGTCATGATCTCACAGTTCATGAGTTTGAGCCCCACATCGGGCTCTGTGCTGACAGCTCAGAGCCTGGAACCTGCTTCGGATTCTGTGTCTCCCTCTCCCTCTCTGCCCCTCCCCAGCTCATGCTCACACTCTGTCTCTGTCAAAAATAAATAAACTTAAAAAAATTTAAAATAAAATTAAATAAAAACTTATCTTATTCATATCCCTTTACTCTTTCATATAAATTTTACATTGTTTATCCAAGTTTCAAAAAAAAAAATGTAACTACATTTATTGGGACTGTATTGAATTTGTACCTTGGCAGAGAAGTGACATTTTGAAAATTAATATTGTCTCAGCCAAGAGCTTGAAGTATCCTTCCATTTTTTGGATCATCTTGTCTTTTGATAGAGTTGTTAAGAAATTCTCCTCTCTCTTTCTCTCTATATATATGACAGAATATATATATATATATATATATATATATATATATATATATATCTATCTTAATTTCTAGTCATATACTTCTTACTTCTCTTTATTTCCTTATAGTCTAAAACAGGAACTTTATCCTTTTCTTATTACTGATATTAAAGAGATGGGGTGCCTGGGTGGCTCAGTCAGTTGAGTGACCAACTCTTGATTTTGGCTCAGGTCATGATCTCAGGGTCATGGGACTGAGCCCCGCATCTGGTTCTGCACTGAGCTTGGAGCCTGCTTAAGATTCTTTCTCGCTCTCTCTCCCTCTGCCCCTCTCCCCCACTCACATTCTCTCTCTCTCTAAAATATAAATAAATAAATAAATAAATAAATAAAATAAATGATATTAAAGAGAATGCATGAAGTTTGATGTTTGCTGCAGGATTTTAATATGTAATCTTTATCAAGTTAATGAAATTCCATTATACTTGTAGGTTAAACAGTGGTTTTTTTTTTTAATTTATAAGTGTTGAACTTTATCGAATGCTTTTCTGCATCAATCTAAAAAATCCCATCATATTTCTCTTTCAGTTTATTAAATATTAAGTTATGTTGGAAGATTTACTATGTTAAACCATCCTTGCATTCTTGCAAAGGACTTTATAGGTTATGCTGCTTATTTTTTTATAATATATTACCAGATTGACTATTTAATTTAGGTTCATAATAAAATGTCTTTTTTCAAAAATGTCTTTATAATTAACTTTTTTAGGGTTGTTCTTAACTAGTTTTGGCATCAAAATCATGTTTACCTCACAGAATTAACCAGGGAACTTTATGTCTTTGGATATGTTTTAGAACAACTTGTATAACTTGAACATGTGTATATGATTTGAAAATTTTATAGTTTTTACCTTTGAAACCATTTTGGCCCAGATTTATTTGTTTTTTGAGGTGGGGATGGGGGTAGAAGGGAGAGTTTTGACTACCAATTCAATTTTATTAATGTTTTCTGGTTTATTGTTCATATTCTCATGAAACTTTGGTTTTCTATATTTTTATGGAATTTTATTAATTTCACTTACAGTTTCAGATTTTTTCCACATATAATCAAGTACTCCTTTATTGTTTTAAAAATATCAGGGTGTCTGGTTGGCATAGTTGGTTGAAATCCAACTCTTGATCTCAGCTCAGGTCATGATCTCAGGGTCACAGGATCGAACCCCACATCAGGCTCTGCACAGAGCATGGAGCCTGTTTGGGATCCTCTCTCTCTCCCTCTCCCCCTCTCCTCAGTTTGCATGCTCTCTCTCTCTCTCTCTCTCTCTCTCTTTCTCAAATAAAAATATATATTCACAGTTCTCAAGTGAAAGTAAGAGTTAAGTGGAAGAAGTAAGAAGTTATTACCTCTTTTTGTTCTCTATTTTCTCTCATGTTTTGCTTTTATACTTATCTTTTTTTCTTGATGAGTATTATTTTTTATAATAATTCCATTTTTGCTTTTGTTAATTGTCATTGTTTTATTTGATCGATCTCTGTCCTAAGAGTTACAGTTTTATTCTGTCCTGTTCAGTTTTGTTTTTTGGTTTTTTTATGTTGTTTTTTGGGGGGGGGCTTTACTTTGTTGCTCTTTTTCCAGTTTCTTTTTTTTTTTTTTTTTTAATTTTTTTTTTCAACATTTATTTATTTTTGGGACAGAGAGATACAGAGCATGAACGGGGGAGGGGCAGAGAGAGAGGGAGACACAGAACTGGAAACAGGCTCCAGGCTCTGAGCCATCAGCCCAGAGCCCGACGCGGGGCTCAAACTCACGGACCGCGAGATCGTGACCTGGCTGAAGTCGGACGCTTAACCAACTGCGCCACCCAGGCGCCCCTCTTTTTCCAGTTTCTTAAATTGAGCACTTGGCTTAGATGTTCTTAATCTTATGTTTTAAAAAATGCATTTTAAATCATGGTTTTCCCTCTGAAAAATGCTGTTTTTAACAAATTGTGTTTTCATTATCATTTAGTTTTAAGTATTTCCCTAATTTCCTTCTTAAACCAGGGTCTCTTTGGTAATATATTATTTACTTCCCAAATATGTGGGATTAAGGAAAATTCTCTTTTATGTTGCTTACAGTTGCACTGTATCATGTTTAGGAAACACGTTCTGTGTGAAATTCATCCTTCGGACTTTATGGAGGCTTTATGTCTTTGTGCCTGGTCAGTTTCTGTACATGTCCCACGTGTGCTCCACGTCAATGTGTATCATCTGTTTCTTGGGTTTAGGTAGAGTTCTCCATATATCTATTTAGTACGGTGTTCAGATCTTGGTATCTGCTTATTTTATTTTGTCTGCTTGATTTATCAGTGTCTGAAATGGTATGTTAAAATATCCTAGCATAATTATTGATTCGTGCATTTATCTGTAATTTTGTCCATTGTTGCTTTATATATTTTGATGCTATAATGGTGGGGACACATCTTCATGATTGTAATATGTACATTTCATTTTTTCCTTTAAGTGGTTTATAACATCTGTACTTTTTTCTTAGTATTTTATCCTAAATTCTGTCTTGTGAGATACTATATTTCATTGTTTCAAAGTCAGGTATCTTTCCACATTTTAACATCTCTAAATTGAGTTGCTTCTTACACTTGCTGTCAGAGAGGCAGCAGATGTGACCTAGTTGTCATTGTCAGTGCTTATATGAACATAATGATAGCTGTTCTTTTCGTCATTACTTCAAATGAATTACGTGCTTTGTCGGCACTATATGTGTTTAGTTTAATTGCTGTTTAAAATGTTTTCAAAAGCTTATGTTATGATTTGGCACTGAAATGAAAAGTATTAATATGAAAGTTTAATAATATAATACAGAAAGACATGGAAATAGAGCAAAGAGCATACATTTGCTATTAAGAAAACAATGATATGCTGTTGGAGAAATGACTGCAATTCTAGATTTTCATGCAAAGCAATAATCAATGCTTTATGAAACCAAGAACTGAAGTTACCCCCAAATAGATGGAGGTATATCACTTTTGTTTCTAAGATTCATGCAGAAGGAATGCCTGTCACACCAAGTGCTCCAACCAGAGGGAAGACAGTTTTTCCACATCCCCCTGGAATGGATGAAAGAAAATTAAAAACAGCAGGAAGCTGTTATGCCTATTGGTATGTCATGAGAACTGTAGTCAAGGTGTCCAATGGAACCGTATAATTATATGTGATTATTATATATAATCATATAACATTGTCTTTTGTGGCTAGCTTCTTTTGCCTATCGTAATGTTTTCAAGGTCAGTCATGTTATACCGTGTATCCATATTTCATTTTTTATTGCCAAATGATATTCCATTGAACAGCCATACCACATTTTGTGTATCCATTTACTAGTTGATAGACATTTAGGTCATTTCCCCTTTTTGGCTACTATGAATATGCTACTATGAACCTTCATGTACAAGTTTTTGTGTAGACATATGTTTTTAATTCTCTCAGGTATTTAGAGGTTCTGGAACCAATTCTAATGTGTATATGTGTGTGTTTGGGAGGGGTGGTTTCCCGTATCACCAAGCAATTTTTGGACTCCAGATAAGTATCTTAAAATTCAATTCTCACGCTATCTACCCAGAGATAGCATCACATTCTGTAAGTTAAGCACTCAGTCCTGCCTGCAACACTGCCCCCTCCTCCACCCCACTTCAGCTGCCAATCACCAGTCCAGGTTGTCACCTGGGCTTTGGACTGATTGGCTATAGATTGAAGGTTCCAGTGACCCCTCCTTGTGTTCAGTTAATTTTCTGGAGTGGCTCAAAGAGCTCAGAGACACATTTTATTTACTGAATCACCCGTTTCTTAAAAAAGGCTATAACTTGGGGGCGCCTGGGTGGCGCAGTCGGTTAAGCGTCCGACTTCAGCCAGGTCACGATCTCGCGGTCCGTGAGTTCGAGCCCCGCGTCGGGCTCTGGGCTGATGGCTCAGAGCCTGGAGCCTGTTTCCGATTCTGTGTCTCCCTCTCTCTCTGCCCCTCCCCCGTTCATGCTCTGTCTCTCTCTGTCCCAAAAATAAATAAACGTTGAAAAAAAAAATTAAAAAAAAAAGGCTATAACTTGGGAAATATATTTAAAATATATTTAAATTAAATTCACCAGGTAAATCTTTATGATTCTTTAAATTTTCTGTCTTTGGTTATTTCTCCCTTATTATTTATTCTTATGGTATTTTTTAAAATTTTCTTTAAGTGACTAAACACATTTACTTAAAAAAGAATTATGCAATAAAACTAACTTTTTTATCCTTTTGGCATATAAGTCTATGAACTGTAACAGATAGATAGATTGATCAATCTGTGTAAACACTACCATAATCAGGATACAGAATATTCTATGATCTTAAAGAACAAAACTCTCATGCTATTTGTACTCTCCCCCTATTCCCAGCCCCTGTCAATCACTGATCTGTTCTTTATCACTACGATTTTATCTTTTAAAAAATTACATGTTAAAATAATCATACAGTATATAACCTTTTGAGACCATCTACTTTTACTAATCACAATGCCATTGAGATTCATCCAATTTGTTCCAAGTATCAATATTTTTTTCCATGTTATCGCTCAGTAATATTCTATTTTATGGATGTACCACATTCACCCATTGGGGAACACTTGTGATATTTTTGGTACCTGCTAAGGTACCTGTATACAGGTGTTGGGGTGAACTTAAGTTTTCTTTTTTCTAGGATAAATTCCCAAAAGTAGGGTTGCTGAGTCATATAGTAAGTATACATGTAGCTTTTTTTAAAAATTGAAGTACAGTTGACATACAATGTTACATTCATCTCAGGTGTACATCCTAGCGATTTCTCAAGTCTGTAAGTTATGCTATGCTCACCACAAGTGTAGCTACCATCTGTCACCATACAACACTATTACAATACCATGGACTGTATTCCCTATGCTGCGCCCTTTAATACAGTGACTTATCCATTCCATAACCGGAAGCCTGTGACTTATCCATTCCATAACCGGAAGCCTGTGACTACCACTCCCCTTCGCTCCTCTTTGCCCATCCTTCCCTGTTGGGCAATGATCAGTTTGTCCTTTATTTATGGGTCTGTTTCTGCTTTTTGTTTGTTTATCCACTTGTTTTTGTTTCTTAGATTCCACATATAAATGAAATCATGTGGTGTTTGTCTTTGTCTGACTTACTTATTTAGTATAATACTCTAGGTATAACTTTTTAAGAAAATGCTAAACCATGTTCTAGGTTGCAATACCATTTTGCATTCACATCTGAACTATAACCAAACACTTCTAAGCACTGTTTTCCAAGGTGATACCATGAGACATGTCTAAACACTGCATGAGAAGATGAGCATAGAGTCTCCTCTGTGAAGCCCTGTGTCTCGAAGTGTGTGGTTCTTATAGTTCATTCTCCTGTGAGACATGTTTTAAAAATATCCTTAAGAGAACTAAGTATATGAGTGCATTGTTTTATTTATTTACATTTGCCCGGTACATTTGTCCATCTTTTGGTGCTTCTCTTGTATTCTGTGTTTATTTGGGTTTCATTTTGTGATTTATTCTGAAAACCTTTTCTAAAAACAGATGGGAGGACTCATTTGCAATTATCTGTAGGCCAGATATATTAAGTTGGAGCTCCATCTCAAATCGTTTTTCTCTTTCAAATTCTTTTTAGCTCTTTAAGTGTGTGTCATTTTGGTTGCCTGTCTCATTTCTAACTTCCATGTCCCTTTATAATATGTTTTATTCATGTCTATACTTTCTTTTATTCACTTTAGTATTCTCACATCTTGTATTTCTGCTTTGTGATCTTCCTTCATGTATGTTGTTGCTTTATAAAGTTTTGTTTTGTTTTTTTTTAATTCATAGAAAGATGTTTTGCTATTGACAATTTTATGGCAACATTTTTTAGATGAGTATTCTTTCCTGTTAAGTTTTGCTGATCTTACTCACTTTTCCCCATTTTTGTCTTTGTATTGACGGCATGCCAGCAGTTTTTTACCTCATGTCTTGAATTGGATTTTTCATTGACAATTTCTGGGAACTGCCAGTCTCACTCTTTGGATGTTTTTATACTGTTTCCTCCTTTGCTCTTGTACATTGCCTCCTGCTCATGCTCCCTCCCTTCTACACCTTGTGTGGGTCTGGTTATAAGTCTATCACTCCTAGTATGTCCCTTACCCATAGGAAAGGAGATTTTGTTATTGTCTCCTGAGATCTGCTGGAAATGACTCTTCTCCAGTTTCAGCTTCTCCTGCATCGTCCCATGTGGTTTCTGAGTAAAAGTCAGTTTATTTTAATTGTCCTTACATAGATTTTGAGTCTATAGATTACCGTGCCCTCCTTTTGCTGAAGGTGGAGTCTACACCTTTTTTTCCATCATCCTGCAAATTTTGTAGTCTGTCTGGAAGGGGGCAGGAGAAATTACTATCGCACACCACTCCCATGTTTGTTCCCCAACTCTCAACACCCCACTCTGTAATGATTTGGTTAAGGCACTTGTGGTCTGTGAGACCACAACCATCATTTCTAAACTAGGTTCACAGTCACCCACAATGGCTTGTCTCCAGTCACCCATCTTTTTTTTTAGATTTTTAAAAAAATGTTTATTTATTTTTGAGAGAGACGAAGTACAAGCAGGGGACGGGCAGAGAGAGAGGGAGACACAGAATCTGAAGTAGGCTCCAGGCTCTGAGCTGTCAGCCCAGAACCTGACACGGGGCTCAAAGCCATGAACCACGAGATCATGACCTGAACTGAAGTTGGCCGGTTAACCGACTGAGCCACCCAGGCGCCCCATCCAACCACCCATCTTATATGTCCAGGCATCATTTTGTGTAGTCTCAACTATGTTGTCATTCCTAACAACAGATAGAAGAGTTGGCTCTGCATATTCAGATTATATTCATATTCATACATATTTTTTTTGTTGTGTTAATTCGTCCACCATTAACATTTCCTTTCCTTTACCTTGACATTATACAGGCCTGCCTGGTATAGAAACATTCCACAGAGGGTTTCCAAGTAGCTAATGCAAGGGTGTGGCTGCACTTTCTAGGATCATCTATTTCCTGGAGAGTGGCCCTTCTTCTCAGTCATTTTTACAAGCTCATCCACTTCAACAGAGCACATTCTTTAGCACTCTCCATACCTTCAGATCTTACCAGAGCCATTTGCTTAAGTGCCATCATCAGCATATGACATGTTGTTCTAAATTTGTCAAGCACCTTCACAAGGTTGTCTCCCCTGAAGGTTTATTGTCTTAGAATATCACCACTGTTATGGACTGCATAACATTCGTGTCCCCCAAAATTCATATAGTGAAACCCTAACCCCAATAGGATGGTATTAGGATGTGGGGGTCTTTAGGAGGTAATCAGGTGATGAGGCTGGAGCCTGCATTATAAGAAGAGGAAATGAGTTAGCCCTCTTTTTCCCTGTCATGTGAGGATACAAATGAGAAGTCAGCTGTCTATAAACCAGGAAGAAGTCCCTCACCAGAATCTGACCATGATAACATCCTGATCTTGGACATCCAGCCTCCAAAACCATAAGAAGTAAATGTCTGTAGTTTAAGCCACCCAGTCTGTGGTAATTTGTTATAGCAGCCCAAACTGACTGATAGATGCCAGTGGGTGATCGCCCCTGCTTGGAGCCAGTGGACACTGGTGAGGTTTTCAGGGTCCCACCCCCTTCTACACTGTCCATGTCCCCCCCTTGGTGGTCAGCCTCTCAATCTGCTCCTATCCCCTGACGAGGACCAGGATGTTGCTAGCTGGAGGCCCAGAGCAAGTTTGACTGTGGTGGGGGAATAGGTGCAAGGGCTCTGACACCCACAGAGCCAGTCTCTGGGGCTGCCTGATCACCACCCCCTCCCCAGCCACCTACCTCTGAGTGGGCCAAGTGCTCTGGCTCTCTAATTTCTAATAGAAACCTCAAGAGCAAATACGCGTAATTCCTGACAAGTTCCTGTTCTCCTCCCTCATGACAATTTATGCACAATTTATCTTCTGGGAAGGAACACCCAGCCCCTGGCACAGCTTCCTTAAGATTCCTAATTTGTCATCCATTCCAAGAGAAAGGAAAAATAATTCATTACAGAGTGAGTACTGAGAGTGAGGTGAGATGGGGAATCTCAACCCTGGAAAGGGTGATTTGGCTGAGGGGCCCCATATTGCCCTGGATGTGTGGCTCCTGGCTGCCGGCTCTGTTCTCTACACCCTGTTCTCTACCTGACACTAGCCCTGTTTTATGGCCCTCTGGACTTCCCATGTCCTGACCCCCCTACTGCCTGTAGTCAGAGGGCTCTTACAATGCATCCCATGGGGGGTTTTGCTCCATTTTCATATGGCTTGGCCTGTCTGCAGCTTTTAACTCTGTTTTTTTATTACAAATGTAATACATGCTGGTTACAGGAAAATGCAACTAATACATAAGTATGTTAAGTGAAATACACAATTTTCTTTTCGCATTGCCTTCCTCCAACCCTGATTTCCATTTTCAGGGGTGACCACTATTGACACCCTGGTGGATATTCATCCAGATTATTTTCTGTGCACCTGCAAAAATACACACACACCTATATATCTGTATTAGATACTGTTGGTGCTGCCTAGATTTTCTTCCTCTGGCCAATGTACCATCCAGGCTGCTATTGGTTCAGAGTTACACCCTCTTTTGGAGAGCCACCCTCAGCAGAAATGATCTGCCTCATCGAGCAATGTCTGGAAATTCTTGCCCATCCCATGGGGTAACTCCCAACCAATGACTGAATAATACAGGTACAAAAGCCTGACCTCCTTGCTACGAGGTGGGCAGCTCTGTGGTGCCATTCATGTGCCAGAGCTCCTGGTGGGATCAAGTGAGGCTGGACCCACGATCTTGCCTGGCTTCTTCCCTGGCCCTTCCCTGTTTCCCTCACCCCTTATGGGTTCCACCTGAGAGCACTCAACAACCCCCTTGCACATGAATGTACATGTACAATGAATAGTACAATGGTATAGATGCATATATACACATAGGTATTTTCAGAAAGGAGCCTGTGCTTATCCGAACCATTTGGTGATTTACTTTTTTCACTTTGCAGTGTACCATAGATGCCTCTGAATATAAGTCTATTTTATTTTTTATGGCAGCAGAGATCTCACTGGAATGGATTTCCCATAATTTAAGTAATCAATAGTCCTGCTAATGAAATTGAGTTTGTTCTTCATTCAATGAGTGGTACAAAGTGCTACTGCATGCCAGGTGCTGCCTTAAGCACTGGGGTTGCCTCCAATTTTTCTCTCTTACAAAAAATATTAATTTTTTTATGCATATTCAAGCATGTGCGTAAAAGTGGCTTTGAAGGACGAGTTCTTGGAGGTGAATTTGTGGATCAAGGGGAAACTGCATTTACAGGGTTAATGGTGAGCTCTGATGATACCTCTTCACTAGGTATCTATTTTCCTCTTTCTAACCTCCTCTGCAACCCATCCACCTGCTCACTGAATGCCTAGAAACCCTCAGGCAGCCAGGACTTTCTGTTCAGCCCTCCTTGCTTTCGGGCTCTTCTTTCCCTGGGCTGCATCCACCCGCCCTTCCTGCAACACCAGGCATTTGGATACCAAGGGCTCCTAGACCAGCTTTCTCCCAGGTCCCATTTTACATAGGAGGTGAGTGGGACTCAGAGAGGGTAAGTGGCTGTACTGGTCAGAATTCTCCAGGAAAACAGAACCAGTGAGAGATATATAGATACATATAAGAAGAGATTTATTATAGGAATTGATTTATGCAGCTTTGGAGGCAGAGGAGTCCCACGATCTGTCACCTACAAGCTGGGGAACCAGGAAGGCTGGTGGTATAATTCAGTCTGAACCTGAGCTCCTGAGAAGGAGGGGGCTGGTAGTGCAAGTTCCAATGCGAGTCTGAAAGCCTGAGACCCTGGAGCACTGATATCCCAGGGCAGGAGAAGATGGATGTCTCAGTTCAAGCAGAGAGTGAATTCACCCTTCCTCCACCTTTTGGTGGATTGGATGATGGGAAGGGCAATCTGCTTTATTCAGTTCACCAATGCAAATGCTAGTCTCTTCTGGAAACACCCTCACAGGAATACCCAAAGTAATGTTTTACCAGCTATCTGGCATCCCTTAGCCCAGTCAAGTGGACACAAAAAATTAACCATCATAGTGACCCACTTTTCTGGACCCCCTTGTCTAGGTTTCTACCAAGCATCTCCACTGGGCTCTCCCAGAGGCACTTCAAATTCACCAGGTCCCAAATCATTTTGGGACATGTCCCATCGTCTTAGAAGTAAGTTTCTCAAGATCAAAGAGAATTTGGAGAAAACTGGGGAGAACAGACCATTTTTACTGGGTCTTAGTTCTTCTCTGAACGGTGACTACATTGAGTTGTGCCCCTCCAGTGCCTGCTGCAATACCTTATTGCACAGGAGGTAGTAGATAAATGTGAAATAAATGAGGGACTGAGAATCCATGCTCTTTCACTAGGAAAATGTATGGCTTTCCTGATGTAGCAAAAATTGAGACAGAAACCTGAGGCTGTCCTTTGATTTTCTTTCTCTGAATAATCGTTTTAAGTGAGAGTGACTGGTACACTGCTGGGGTCTGTGTTTGTTGGTAAACCTTTTCGGAGGGCAGTTTCGTAATCTCTGTGGAAAGTCCCCAAATTATGCATGCCTTTAATTTTACCTATTGAAATTCTAAAGAAAGAGTTTAGGATGTATGATAAGGTTTAGTCACAAGACTTATCTTTGTGAGGGCTATTTAATATGGAAGACAAGTTGAAAAGAACCCATGTGTCCCACAATAGGAGAGTGGCTAAATTCTGGAACTTGCATACATTGGAATTCTGTGTAGCCATCACAATTTATTACTGAAGTATATTTTTTATATTGAAAGAGAGTCATAATAAGTTGTTAAACTGAGTCCCGTTGCAAAATAGTATGTACCCTATGGGAAAGTTTTAAAACAAAAATGTATATACGGGCATATTTGAAAATATCTGGCAGGGCCTTGCTACTCAAAGTGTAGTCCCTGGACCAGTAGCCTCCATACCAGCGAGGTCCTGGTGCCCTGCAGCACAGCATCCACTCAAATGCAATGTCTGTGTGTGGGACCATGAGGCATTTCTGTCTGTCCTGTTTGCTTATTTATTGGTGACAAATGTATATCATCGGCATAATGAAGAAAGAAGAGGGATGGATGTTCTCTCAAAGCACACTGGTGGGCTTCACTGTCATCGAAACTTTCTGCGCTCTTTCCCATCTGAAAGGGTGGCAGGCTGGCCAGGTCACTGCAGTCTGGGTTCCTGTTGAGCACTCTCATTTTAAGCCTCAGCCCTTCTTGGGTGCATTTCACTCTCCCAGGCTGGCTCTTGGCTTAAGAAGTGGCATTTTCAGAGCCACTGCTTTTTTCTAAGGGGCTCTGCTGCTTCCAGGGCAGGGCATGAGGTGGAAGGCACTCAGCACCCACAGTTCGGGCACAGCCAAGGCCTTCTGGCCAGCCTTCCTACCCCACTGCATGGTCTTCCCATTAAGATTCAGGCTAGCGTGGTGGATTAGGTCATCTCTTTTCCAGTAAGCGAGTTGGCTACTTATGCATTCTCCTGTGGCACCACCACCAGACACATTTCTCAATCCTCTTCCGCTGGTCGGACAAGGCCAGGAACAGGCCAAGTCCACCTTCCTTATGTCAATCTGTCAGGCTGTGGCAGGTGGCTCCTTTGGAAGGCCACCGCCCTTGTCCCTGGCTGTCCAGGAGACCGTCTGCCTCCAACTCCAGTGACGTCAGGCAAATGCTCCACCTGCAGAGGAGAACAGCTGCTTCTCTGGAGTGTGACTCTTCCGGTCGGAATCCCAAGACACATAATGAGAGCATGACAATAGTTGGCGCCTCTCGGCATGCATTTACATGGGGCGGCGATGTTCTCCAAAGCCTCTGAAACAAGGAAGAATTTCATCCCCCTGGCATAGGGGTAGACCGAGCCCTCCTGTTTCTTCTACTTGAGCAAGGAGGGACCTGGGTTCCTGTCCAGCTGGAGTTCTAACAGCTGGTGACCAGAGAGTGGAGTTGCCAGCACAAATATTTGATTACAGCCTACAGTTTCCCATAATCAGAGTGACCATTGTTTTTCAGACCCTAAAAAAATGCTGAGACCTGTTACCTGGTCTCACTTACTTTATTTCTTCCTTACTGAGCACTGATCTCCCTTCAGGTTTTGGACCAACTTATGTGGGTGGTTTTGGGGAGGCAGAGAGACTCAAGATACCTAAGATGGGTTTGTACTTCAATGTGCCTATCACATGGATGGGAGGGTCACCTTGGCTGGATGGCACCTGAGATCAGCCCTTCTCACATCTTTGCCCACAAATC
This sequence comes from Herpailurus yagouaroundi, assembly GCF_014898765.1. Classification (NCBI taxonomy): domain Eukaryota; kingdom Metazoa; phylum Chordata; class Mammalia; order Carnivora; family Felidae; genus Herpailurus; species Herpailurus yagouaroundi. The sequence continues at coordinate 30,555,927 of NW_024412404.1, read as the reverse complement.
TCCTAGGGATCCTGAGGGAAATGCAGATCCTGACCCAGGAGCTGGGCTGGGCTGGGCCAAGCTCATGGTACAAATGATGTGGCTGCTCCAAAGACACGTGCTGGGGACCAAGGCCTGAGAGGACATTTGGGCTCATAAGCTCATTTTCAGAAAAGTCCACCCAGGAAAGGGGAAGCTCCACGCTTCCCCTTTTGTTGTGGTTGGAGGAGGCTGGGTGGGGTTAAAGCGTCTCCCTGCCCTCTCTTCCTCCATCTTTGTCATCCTGTCACCTCTCATGTCCAGCACCCTGCAGTTGGCAAATGCTCCTATGTGGCCCATGCCAGCCTAAGGGATTGTAGGGGATTTGCCCCCCTTGGCACTAGCACGTCTGGTCCTTTCTGCTGACTCTAGGGACCTGGTCCTGCACCAGGGTCCTCAGGGCAGGACCATTATCCCGCTGACTTCACCAGAGTGGAGTACGTGTGGAGCCAGCATCATCAGAAAGACATGGGGAGGGGTGTACTATACTGTTCTAGCACTTTCCTGTACGTTCCCCCCAAAATGTCTAACAAAACCAGAGGACATCAGGATTCCTTGGTGACTCCTCCTCTCTCCTCTCTGGACTCTTTTATTATCTTTTGTTTCCTTCTCATCCCCATTTCTCACCACCCCTGAGGACTCTGTGCTGGCCTTCAGGGTCCCAGGTCTCTGCTGACCCTCGTACAGCCTCATTAGTTCCTTAGATGATGGTTCAACTCAGGGCTGAACTTTGTACTTGATTAAGTACATGGATCTAATGAGCCCCCAGACGTAACACGGCAACATTCATTACCCTGATAAATATGAACCCTTATAGTGTGCACATGACAACGCCATAATCCCAGAGCTCCTGTGAAAGGAACTCCCAGACGTGTGTTCTTCCTGGCCTCTTGGGGCTCTTCCCAGAGGCAAGACAGAAGAGGGGGGAGCAGTGATTTCAACATTTATTGATTGATTGATAGAAATATCATTAGACCAGCCTTGTGTGGGGTCGGGATGAGGTGGGGTTGGAAGGGATAAAGAGTCATATCAGACTTGGAACTCTTCCTGAAGGATTACTCTTTGGGGGAGTGGGAGAGTGCCTGGCTGAAGGCAAGAAGGGGTAATAAAGAAGCAGTGCCCATCTGGAGTGAGTCATCCTGACTGTGAGATCAAGAAGGGCTTCAGGGAGAAGACAGCTTCTGAGATTTCAGTGATGAGTTAGAATTGGGTGGATGGCAGAAGAGATGGGAGAGAGCACCGGAGAAGGGCTGAAAACAAAGGTTTGGAGACCTCCCACTCACACTGTGTTTAGAGAATGCATGGACATCAGGCAGTGGGCCTGTGTGCCCGGTGTGGTGGAAGATGAACCCAGGCTGAGAGTTCAGGGCCAGGCAAGGCAAGGGACCTGTGTCTTGAAGGCAAGGCAGGAACCATGGAGATCATAGGGCAAAAAGCACTGGTGCAAGGAGGCACTCAAGTGTTGAAGGAAGCAATGATCAGATGTGTACTTTAGTTAGCTTTTTTCAAAATGCATTGGATGAAAAAGGACCCCATGATCAAACAGATATAGGAAACACCGCGTGACTCCAAACTAAATGTGTTTATTTGCTGTGGGAGGCTCTCACTGTCTTCTCACCAACACAGTGAATCTATGTTAGACATTGAGAAGAAAAGTTGGCAGTGAGCAGAGGGGTGGGGGGGGAGCGCAGCCTTTTCCACTTACATGGGACTTTGTGGGTCACTGATCCATAGAATACACTCCTGGGAACTGCCACTCCCAGGGAGTACCCCCTCCAGGCTGTTGGAGGGTGGCCTGAGAGGGCCTGGACCAAAGGTGGGAAGACCGAGAAGGGAGTGTGTGGTCATCGGAGGAGGAGACCAGAGCCTGCTCAGGACAGTGGCGCTGGGGATGCTGGGGAGGTGAATGGTCACTGGGCACGGCAGAATCCTCCCTGGGGTGACTCCTAGTCACTGTGTGCTTCCTGCCCCTTGGTGGGATGGGGCACCTTGGAATAAGGTCACAGGACCAAGGAGACCTGGAGGCTGTGAGCTGGGGTGGGAGTCCTGGAGCACCAGCCCTGAAAACCCTGGCGGGGACCCCATATCCATCCCTGCTGTTTCCTTTCTTTCTGGTCATGGTCTCTCCTCTCCCAGAAGAAGGCAGAAGGCTGTGCTCAAAGAAGAAAGGCCCCACACCCGCTTCATACTAATCTTGACCGCGTCTCTCCAAAGGGATAAAAGGCCTCCTGTCTAGGCCCTGCTTTCGTCCTCTGATGCCCTGTCCTCCTCTCTGACCCCAGGCTTACTGGGTCCCAAGCTGCTCATCTTCCCCTGTCACTGCTTCTCAGAGGCAGGCAGGATTTCAGTCCTTCTAACCCCCTCCGGTCTGCCAATCTCCACCACCACACGCTGAAGAACAGGGTTAGCGAGGTGGGGGGTGGGGGGTGGGGCGGAGGCGGGGCCCGCGAGGAGCTGGGGGAGGGGTTAGAGGAGGGGCAGGGGAGTGTCCCCACGGCGGCTGGCGGCTGCGAGGAAAGCCAGCACTCCAGTCCTTCTGGGTCGTCTGGTAACCTCTAAGCCTAGCCTCCTGGTTGAACGCTCCGCCCTGGTCCCTGCGCTGGCCGGGCCGACGTTCCTGCCCACAACGTGTCCCGCACAGTTGCCATCCGTGTCCCCTTGCAGCCTTAGTCACAGTCCGCGTTAACCGCTGCCCCGTGGACCGGTCTCCACCCAGCCGAGCAGTCCCACGCTCGTTCGGCCCGTGTGTCTCGCGTGCACACGGGGGTTTGCGCTCACAACCACGCACCGGGGCCCGGCCGCCCCTGCGTCCGTCCCTGCGGGCCCTGTGCGGTGGCCTGGTCTCTCTCTGCAAGGGGCACGGAGGTGACCAACAGGCTCCTGAGGCAAAAGGGAGGCCAAGGTGTTGTCTCGGGGGGGGGGGGGGGGGGTGGAAACTCGGGGAGACCGTGGCTGCGAGGGGAGCTGGGGAAGTGGGCCCGAGGGTGCGCGCTGCCGTCGGGGGTGGGGTGGGGAGCGCGGGTGTGGAGGCAGGCCACCAGCCCCATCCCTCGCCTGCCCCCCCCCCCCCGGGTTCCAGGGGACACGGAAGGACACGCTGCATCCTCAGAGCAACAGGATGGCCAGCGGCCCCCTCTCCGTGCCTGCCCCTACTCTGCGCTTTATTCTGAGGCAGACGGAGCTGACAGAGCAAGTGAGCCCGGTGTGGACTTTTGCTTTGGAGCCTCTTCCCCAACCCCCATGCACAGGGTGGTGTAGAGGGGAGAGGCTGGAGGCAGGAGAGGCGGGGAATGGCCTGAGGGTAGAAAGGAGGCACCTGGGCGACAGAAGGCAGGTGTGGGCTGACCTCCAGCCCAAATATGACAGGGGGTGGGGTGGGGTCTTCCCTCTGTAAGAAATGAAAGTGCCCCCAAGCCTTTCTGCTGAAAGGGAACACCCGTGGAGAGTTGATGCCCTTGACCTGCAGCGTCCTTGTGGACCCACATGCGAGGGCCCAGGCACACCACCCCCCAACACACACACTCCGAGAGGGCCCAGCTGTGCACAGACCCTTCCTGAGCACAGAGCTGGGGTCACAACCTCAGACAGCTGCACAAGGTTTTGTCCTCCCGCCCAGGCCCCTCAGTAATCAGCAGGAGTGTTCCTGGCACAGCCCCTGCTGTTGACGCCATCCCTAACCCCCATCCCCAATGAGTTATTTGAACTTGTGACGCCCTCCACCTGCAGGGCCAGCCCAGTGATGTCACCAGCTGATGTCACCACTGTAGAGGAACAGAGGCACACTACAGTTTCCCCACCTTCCTGCACCTGGCCAAATGCCCAGGTATGTGCTCCCCCCCCCCCCCCCCCCCACTGCTGCTGGAGGGCGGTGGCTGTTTGGCAGCCCTGAGGTGGCTGACGTTGCCCAGGTCGGGGCTGCAGGTGGAAGGTCTGAGCCAGATGTCAGAAAGGGCACACACTTGCTGCTGGGGGCCACTGGGAGGCCAGGGATGGAGCCCGCCCCCTCCTCTTCCTCCTCCTCCTCCCACCCTGTGGATGGCTCCAAGGAGCCGGGCAGGCCGCATGTCATCCACACACATCTGTCCCAATGCAGTCTCCCTGGCCTCTGGCTCCTGCTTAACTCAGACATCGGGAGGCACCAGCAGGAAGCAGAGAGTGACCGGGGAGCATTTCTTCCCCCTATTCTTCCACCTCCAGTTTCCCATGGTTGGTGGGACTGTCTACTAAACCCCTGGCTTCTGTCAAGCCCCATCTCCGGGTGACAGCTACCCCACCTTTGTCCCTTCACACCTCAAGAGGTCACTGGTCATTCCTCTTTTGGTCTCCTTAGCCCCTTCCCCACCTTTATAAATAGACAATCAGACGCTCCCCCATTGGACTGTGCTGTCCTGACTGGTGTCACTGGCTGGATGCTGCTTGTTCGTACGTGGCTCTCACTGGATTCATTCCATTTCCTGAAGTGTTGACTGAGTGCCTACTGGGTACACTAGGCCTTTGTAGGTGCCAGGAAGACTTGGCTTACCATCGGCTGAACCAAAATTAGGGGAGAGATATGGTAGAAAATTGGGAGCCTGCGGTCCCAGTACCCTCAGCGGGCTCCCCAACATCTCAATGCGTGTCCCAGAAGGGGAAAAATGGTAACTGTTGGCAATCTTGTGTCATGGCCTCGAAATGAGCTGTATCAGCTGAGAACATACATAAGTCACAGTCCACATTATATTTCATAACAGTCCAGTGCTATCATTTTTCATTAGAAGTTTTTTTTTTTATTCTTTAACATTTATTTATATTTGAGACACAGAGAAAGACAGAGGACAAGTCGGGGAGGGTCAGGGAGAGAGGGAGACACAGAATCCGAAGCAGGCTCCAGGCTCTGAGCTGTCAGCACAGAGCCCAATGTGGGGCTTCAACTCACAGACTGCAAAATCATGACCTGAGCCGAAGTCAGATGCTCAACTGACTGAGCCACCCAGGCACCCCTCATTTTTTATTTTTTATCAAGACAGTCAAATAAAACCATCCCTGAAGAGGTTCGATTGTCCTCCCGCCATTTTTGTCATGCTCTCCTTCTGCACACAGGACAGGAGATGCATGCCCCATGTGCAACACATACACACACATACTCAGGCACACAAAACGTTCTATATTTCTGCGGGTACAAACGTATGTACAAAAACACACCAAAAGGTCTAGAAGCATCCACATCAAATCTATACCTGTGCCCCCTCTGAGGTTGTGGATGGTGGCAAGAGGGGCATTTAACTTTATCTATAAGGTCTGAAGTTTTAACAAAAAACTGCATTAATGTATTCCTTGAGTAATTACAATGCAGTAACTTGAAAGAAAATCTAATGAGGACAAGATGCTCTTCAGAGATAAGATCCTATAACATTGAAAATATAGAGAATGCTCGGGAATTGTAGTAAAGCCAAATAAATCATTAGATAAGTAACTAGGTAGGTAGGTAGAGAGAGATGATAGATAGATGATACATGGATAGATGATTGATAGATAGATAGATAGATATCTTGATCCCCTCTTATCCAATCAGGTCTGCTCAGTCACTGTTCATTGAGCTTATGGTCTAAAGAGAGGAAGATGGACATCAGCCTTCTATTGATGGTGTGTCCCAGGAAGGGGGCCTCTGCAAGCCCAGTCAGGATAATGCAGGGGAGGCTTCCAGGAGTTACTCTAAGCAGAAACCAAAAGGCGAGTAAAGTGTAGGTAGTGGCAGGGATGGGAAGGGGAGAGGCGGCCTCGGTAGAGGGAGAAGCACAAGAAATCCCTGTGGATGGAGAGACCCAGTGCTTTCCCCACCTTCCTGTCCTGGAGGAAGGGGCCCAGTCCCTGACCGCCGTGAGCCACCACGGTTGAAAGGGTGCGGGCTGCATCTGGGCCCTGGGCCTCACGTCACCACCTGCTAGCTCACTCCACCTCTCTGTGTCTGAAAGAAGGATCTAGACCAGATGATTTACGGGAACCTCTTGTTCCTCTCTGGAAGGGGCTTGAGGCTTCTCAGGTTATTTACCAGGCCCAGAATGTGTCCCTCTTGGGGCCATCCTGTCCCGTCTGCACAGGCCTGTGTCTCCTTCTCAACGCCCTGTGGCGGTTCAGCCCAGTTTCAGCCCCCCTCAGCCCGCTCGTGAAAGACATCAGGAGCTCAAGGAGCATCTGTCAGGTGGATGGAAATGTCCAGTCTTGGATGATGGACTTGGCTCTTGATTGAGGCCTCCACTGAAGGAAAGCTGGGCCTCTCGGGGGATCTTCCTTCTTCCTTCTCCAGGGATCCTGTAATCACAGCTGGTGAGAAACCTATTTTTCCTAATTAGCGCTTTAATACCTCATGCAAGCCATTAACAGGCTGGTGCAGTGGATACACATCTTTAGATGTAATTAGTAATGTCGTTAGCCTAATCCATAATCAATACGCAGGTAATTACTTCCTTGGGTTTTTATTTAGTCCTTGGGGTCTTGGTGCCATGAGGAATATCCATCTGCAGACGTGCTAATGGGTGTGTGTGTTGGCCACTGACATCCCAGCTCACCCAAAGACCCCTCAGGGGCACGGCTCGGCTGAAAGGACGCTGATGGCCAGATAGTAAGCTCTGGTCCTTGTGCCCAGTGAGGACTCTTTGGAGGCTGTGGCTGCAATGCCTCCTGGGTCCCTAAAGGACTCGGGCCCTTGCTCTGGGACTACACAGTCTACTTCAGAAACAAGGTCAAGGGATGGTCCCGGGGCCTGGGAGATCTCAGACCATGGGCAGTGCCCCCTGCATTGCCACCCTTCCAGAAGCATCTGCGGAGAAGCAAGATGCCGAGACATCTTTAGTCTTCCCCATTCCTCCTCCATGTGCTTCCGCAGCTCTCCCTGTCAAAGTCCAGCACACCCATGGCCTGCCTCCTCAGCTTGCTAGGAACCAGGGCTGAGCCCAGAGAGTTTTCCTCCCTCTCTGAGGCTGGTGGCAGCAATGGTGGCTCAAGGTCAGACCAGAGCGACAGGAGAGGAGCCTGTCGAAGGCAATCCTTATGAATGGGCTCTCATCTGACTGTAATTGGAGCTAATAGTGAGGCTCCGCTTCCAGGAACTTCCCCAGCAGACGAATCCAGGCCGCAGAGGTCTGGGCTGGAATGCTCCGAACGCCGGCCATAAATCTCTCCCCAAAATGACGATGCACAAGCTAATTGCTCTGGAGGCACACAATATGTCACTCTGCATCCTCCCAGCCTCTCTCCACTTGCTGGGAACGGGGCCAGGGAGAGGTGGACGGGAGTTGGCAAAGTCACCATGAAGGAAAACATTTTAATTCATTTAATTATGAGCCTCTCAGAAAACGGAGCTCTGTTTCTTCTTGAGCTGGTCAAAGGAAATGAGAAGTGACACTTTCCCACCCCCACTCTCCCTTGGCTGAGGAAGCTCTGAGTTGGAAGTGTTGGGTGTGGACAGCACCAGGCTGCGTACATCCAGGAGCAGAGCCCTGGGGTGGGGGGGGGCCGGTAGTCCTGCTGGAGCAGGTCTGTGTCCCCCGCCGCTGACCAGCGCTGCCCCCCCCGCCCCCACACACAGAGTCAGCATCATTCCTTCTCTTTCCCTCCATAATGCACACGGCTCCATGTTGGATGTACCCTTTGGTAGTGTGCTAACCTTCTGTACACTTTCTTCCTTTTCTAAGGGTGTGTATCCTCCCCCAGGATGAGTCTCCCCAACCAGCCTGCTCCATTTTAACGAGCAATTGTTGGCCCAGGAGGCTCCTTCAGGACGCTGCTGACCATGGCTCTGCCCAGGCCATGGACTCTGGGCATACTTAGCCAGGTTAGGGGGTGAGGCATGTACCAGAAGGGCTGTGGGAACTTTATACCTCACTTTACAGGGCAGTCAGTGTAGGCCAGCAAGGGCAAGATATGTGGCCCGCCTGTGCAGGAGCCAGTAGAGGAGCCAGGTCTTGGTCCCACCCTGCACTTCCAGGGCTGGGACCACCTGTTCCAGGCAGGGAGTTGGGGGTTAGGGGCAGGACTAATGTGTGTGTGAAGGACCACAGCTGGTTTTCCCTAGGAGGGGTGAGAGAGAGCCCTGCCCTCTGGTCAAGGCTGCAACAAGGAGGGAAAATGAACTCTTAGCGGCTTCCTTAGTTCCTCTGCCTCAGTGGGTCTCCTGCTGACAGGCCTGGCCTCTGCCCATGTGCTGCTGCTCCCCCAGCACAGAGACCCTGGCCGGTCTGGCCTGCACCACGCGGGCCTGCAGACAGCACCCAACAGTGTCCAAGAGGCTGGAGCTAGCCAGCCCTGAGCACACGTACATCTATTTGTTGCTTACTGAGCCTGAGCTGAAACAAGATAAGCCTGTCCCATGGGCCCCAAAGAGGAGACTGAAAATAAACATATAAACAAATACACATCAGAAAAATTTAGGGTGAGATGCGTGCTACAAAGAAAATGAAACAGCACCCATGAAGCAGCAGGGCAAAAGCTAGCTTGCTCTTGGTTTTCGGTATGAATACAGATCTTGAAAGCAGGGCCCTGTGAAAAACAAAAATGTTAAAAAGAGAAGAAAAAAAGAGAAAAAATGAAATAGTATAATGGGAACAAGAGTGACGGGCTGGCAAGGTGGGGGCATCATAAAAAATGTAGGCCTCTCTGTTGAGGCAGTGACAAGGAGAAGCCAACTGTGCAAACAGCTGTCTAGGGTGAGGGAAGAGCGGAGCAAAGGCCCTGTGGCAGAAATGGGTATGGAGTGTTCAGGCAAGAAGAAGAAGGGAGCACACAGAGTCAAGTGAGCCAGGAAAACAGGAAGACCAGAGAAGTAGGTGGCTGGCCCCAAGAGCATATGGCCTAGGTTCCATTCTAAGTGCAGGACACTAGGGTTCAGAGCAAGAGTTGACCTGGTTGGTCCTCTTAGAAGACCAATAAAGTCTTAGGGGCCCTGGATACCAGCCTGAGGAGGTAAGATTTTATCCTGGAGGAGACATGAGGCCAAAGTGGCTTTTGAGCAGGGAACTAGCAGATCTTTCCTGCTCATCTTTGGCCCCTTGCGCTGCCGAAGCACAGACCCCCTGCCGGCAGCTGTGGGAACCAGCCCCTCCTTGGGGAGCTCACTGAGCTGTGCAGGTGCTGGGTGTTGCTGTCAACACAGCTTCACTCCTCCCAGCTGGGAGGTCTGGGACAGGGTTTCCCATCTCCAATTCTCCGTTTCCTTCTCTGCAAAAGAGAGAGAAAATTTTAGATGATAATCAGTGACTCCAACCAAACACCACAAAAGATTGTGGTCCCACTGCCCCCCTTGTCATCAAAGGTTGAATAGCGTAGACTTCCATTGTCACCAGGCTGTAATGAGGTGCCCCAGCTCCCTGTAGGGGTAATGTGAGAGAGGACCAAGTAGAGAGCCAGGACACTCATTTCCACTGGGCAGGAATGAGCCCCCTCCATCCCATGGTGTCAATAGGGGTCACACAGGAAGATTCAGATTCAAACTCTCATAGGTCAAAGACAAAATGTCAAAAGAAGTAAAACTGAATGAAATAAAATGTAATGTATTAAGATTAGTAAGAAACAGCTAAAGTATGACCAAGAGGAAAATGTATAACACTGAATGTACACATTAGAAAAGAGGAACCAGGGGTGCCTGGCTGGCTTGGTTGGTAGAATCTATAACTCTTGACCTCAGGGTCATGAGTTCAAGCCCCACATTGGGCATGGTGCCTACGTAAAAAAATGGAATAAAATAAAATTGGAGTTTAAAAAGAAAAGAGGAACCATGTTAAATCAGTAATCTACACTTCTTCCTCAAGAACTTAGAAAAAGAAGAACAAAATAAACCCAAAGCAAGTAGAAAGAAGGGAATAATGAAAATAAGAGCAGAAATCACTGACATTGAAAACAGAAAGACTATAGAGAAAATCAGTGAAACAAAAAGTTGATTCTTCGAAAAGGTCAATAAAAATCACCAATATCATGAATAAAACAGGGTATCACTACAGACCCCGAGAACACCAAAGGATATTAGGGAACACTGTGGGAAACTCTACACACAGAAATCTGACAACTTATATAAAATGGTTAATTTCTTCAAAAACCACAAACTACTACAACTCACTGAATATGAAATAGATCATTTGAATAGCCCTATAACTGTTAAGGAAATTGAAGTGGTAATTTAAAACCTCCCAAAAGGGAAATTTACAGGCCCAGATGGTATCGCTGGAGAGTGGTATCAATGTTTAAAGAAGAATTACCTCCAATTTTATACAATATCTTCCAGGAAATACAACAGGAGCAAACTCCTTTCAATATAATTGCTAGTATTACCCTGATACAAAACCAAACTAAGATATTACAAAAAAGAGGGAACACTGTAGGCCAAAATTCCTCATGAGTACAGATGCAAAAATCAGGAGCAAAATATTGGCAAACACAGTTTAGTAATGTATAAAAACAATTCTACACGATGACCAAGTAGGGTTTATTCCAGAAATTCGAAAGCTGTTTCACTATGTGAAAGTCATTTTAATCCACCCTATTAACAGGCTGAAAAAAGAAAAATCACATGATTCTGTCGATTGAGGCAGAAAAAGCATTTGACAAAATTTAATACCCTTGGGAGAAAGAGGATATGAGGAATGACTGCTTAATGGGTATAGCGTTCCCTTTCAGTGTGAAAAAAATGTTCTGGAAATAGATAGTAGTGATGATTGTGCAAGGTAGTGAATGTCCCATATGTCACTGTAGAATGCTTAAAATCATAAATTTTAAGCTGTGTATGTTTGATGACATTAAATTTTTTTAAAAATTCAATACCCATTCATGGCAAAGTTTTTAGAAAAATAACAGAGGGGAACTTCCTCAGCTTGCTAAGAGTATCTACAAAAGACAGACAGTTATCATAATACCTAACAGTGAAAAACTGGACGCTTTCCTCCTAAGATCAAGAAAAAAGCAAGGATACCCACTCTTGCCACTTCTACTCAACATTGTGCTGAAAGTTCTAGACAGTGCAATAAGGCAAGAAAAAGAAATAAAAGGCATTCAGCCTAGAAAGGAAGAAATAAAATTGTCTCTGTTCGCAGATGACATGATTGTAAGAAATAATAAAAATTATAGAAATTATAAGAAATAATAAAAAAAACCCTCTTAGAACTAATAAGTGAACTTTAGCAAGGTCATATGATACAAGATAAACATACAAAATCCAATGTATTTCTATATACCAGCACGAACACGGAGACACTGAAATTAAATTAAAACTAGACCTACCACATGATCCAGTAAACGCACTTTTGTGTTTATATCCAAAAGAAATGAAATCAATATCTTCATAGTGATATCTACACTTCCATGTTCATTGCAGCATTACTCACAATAGCTCTGTATGGAAACAACCTAAGTATTGTAAATAAAGAAAATGTGGTATACATATATACAGTTATTTAGCCATAAAACAGAAGAAAAGCCTGTCATTTGTGACAACATGGATGAGCCTGGAGGACATTATGCTAAGTGAAATAAGCCAGACAGAGAATGACAAATACTGTATGATCTCACTCATATATGGATTTTTTTTTTTTTTAAGTCAAATCCAGCGAAGCAGATAGTAGAACACTAGGTGCCAGAGGTTGGGGCTGGGGTTGGTGGAAGAAATGCAGAGATGTTGGTTAAAGGCCACAAACTTTCAGTTATATCAGGAATAAGTGCCGGGGATCTAACGTAAAGCATAGTGCCTATAGTTAATGATACTGTGCTATATACTCTAAATTTGCTTACTGAGAGTACATTTTAAGCTTTCCCACCAAACACACGCAAAAAGGCAATTAGGTGAGGTGATAGATGTGCTGATTAATTGTGGAATCATTTCACAGTGATCTTCATGTCGTACGCTTTAAGTACATACACTTTTATTAATTAGATCTCAATAAAGCTGGAAAAGTTACCTTGCTATTTAAAATCGCTCAAATAGGGGCGCCTGGGTGGCGCAGTCGGTTAAGCGTCCGACTTCAGCCAGGTCACGATCTCGCGGTCCGTGGGTTCGAGCCCCGCGTCAGGCTCTGGGCTGATGGCTCAGAGCCTGGAGCCTGTTTCCGATTCTGTGTCTCCCTCTCTCTCTGCCCCTCCCCCATTCATGCTCTGTCTCTCTCTGTCCCAAAAATAAATAAACGTTGAAAAAAAAATTAAAAAAAAAAATAAAATCGCTCAAATAAATGAACTGCCGAGGTGTAAGTCAAACAAAAACACATACAGGACCTGTGTGCTGAACACTACCAAACACTGATGAAAGAAATAACAGATCTACGTGATGGAGGTACATACTGTACTCATGGATTAGAAGACTGAGCATGGTGAAGACTCTTCTGAAATTGATTTTCAGGTTTAACACAATTCCTATCAAAATCCCAGCAAATTTTTTTTTGTAGATATAGACAAAATCATTCTAAAATCAATATGGAAATGCAAAAGAACTAGAATAGTTAACACACTTTTGAAAAGGAGACTAGAGTGAGAAGAATCAGTGTACGTGAGTTTAAGACATTATGCAACTACGGTCATCAAGACTTGTGTAGTATTGGCAGAGGGTCAGTTACCGAGATGACCGGGGCAGAATATAGAAGCCAGAAATAAACCCACACAAATTGGCCCAACTGATTTTTGGAAAAGGTGCAAAAGTAATTCAGTGGGAGAAAGATCACTTTTTCTACTGGATCAATGTCAATTGATCGTGCTGGAGAAATCATATGCAACCCCCCCCCCCCGCCAAAACAAAAAACAAAAAACCCCACAACCAAAACTTAACCTCACACCTAATAAAAAATTAATGTAAAAAGGATAATTGACTTAAATGTAAAACTTAACACTATAAAGCTTTGGGGAAAAAAGATAAAAATTTCAGGATCGAGGACTAGGCAAAATATTCTCAGATTTAACACCAAAAGCATAATTGATTTTAAAAAACGGTTAAAGTGGACTTCATCAAAATGAACAAGTTTAGCTCTGCAAAATGTCTTATTCAGAGGAGGAAAAGACAAGCTACGGTCTGGGGAAATATATTTGCAAGCCACATACCTGCCAAAGGAATAGCCTAAAACATACGAAGAATTTTCAAAATGCAACAGTGAAAGAAATAACCCAATTAGAAAACGGGCAAAGGGCATGAAGAGACATTTCACCAAAGAGACGACGGATAACTACATGAAAAAGATGTTCAACATCATTGACCATCAGGGAAATGTAAGTTAAAACCACGAAACACCAATCAGAAAGGCTAAAATAAGAAAGTAGTGACAACACCAAATGCTAGCAAGGGTCCAGAGAAACTGGATCACTCATCCATTGCAGGTGAGAATGTCAAATGGTAAAGCCATTCTAGGAAATGTTTTGGCAGGTTTTTTTTCTTTTTTTTTTTTTTTAATTTATTTTTGAGACAGAGAGAGACAGAGCATGAACGGGGGAGGGTCAGAGAGAGAGGGAGACACAGAATCGGAAGCAGGCTCCAGGCTCTGAGCCGTCAGCCCAGAGCCCGACGCGGGGCTCGAACCCACGGACCGCGAGATCGTGACCTGGCTGAAGTCGGACGCTTAACCGACTGCGCCACCCAGGCGCCCTGGCAGTTTTTTTTAAAAAACTAAACATGCAACTACCATATGATCCAGTGACTACATTTCTGGGCATTTATATCTGAGAAATGAAAGTTGATGTTTACACAAAAATCTGTTCAAGAAAGTACATAGCAATCTTGTTTGGGGTTTTTTGGTAGTAGCTGAAAACTGGGGACACCCCAATATCCTTCAATAAGTGAATGGTTAAACAAACAATGCCACTACCGTGGAATATTACTCAGCGATAAAAAGTAACAAACTGTTGATATAACCATCAACCTGGATGAATCTCTGAAGAATTATGCTGCGTGAAAAAAGCCCCAGCTAGAGGTTACATACTTTATGATTTCATTGTATAACATTCTTGAAATGACAAAATGGTAGAAATGGAAAAGAGTTTCATGTTTTCCAGGGGTTAGGGATGGGGTAAGATGAGGGGTCAGGAAACTCCTCTCCTTGGGGAGCTAGGAGGGAAGTGTGCGTCAACAGGTTTCAACATGAGGGATCCTAGTGGTGATGGAAATGTTCTGTCTCTACTGGATCAATGTCAATTGATTGTGACATTGTAGTATAGTTTTCGCAAGATGTCATCGGAGGACACGAGGTAAAAATACACAAAATCTATCAGTGGTATTTATTAGCACTGCATGCGAATCTGTATTTCAAAATAAAAAGTGTAATTTAACTTCCAAAAGTACTAAAGCAGTCGCCTAGTTTTAACAAAATTAAACCAACCTGTGGATTTAATGACGTCTTATAAAACATCAAATCAAGACTATCTTTCATTAGTTATCTTAAAAATTTAATCCGAGTGATATGTAAGCATTGTCTAAAACATTTAAACATATTACAAAGTTTATAAAGAAACATGGAGGCCCCATGCCCTAATCCCCCCTGCTCCCAGAAGCATCCTGTTTAAGCCTTTTGGGTCTTCCTTCTGCAATTTACCTTTATGATTCCACGTGAAGTGCCTACACTACTGTTTCTTGATCTTTGCATTTTAGATGTTGCCTAAGTGATGGACTTCCTTCCAAGGAGACTGAGAGTTTCGTCTCTACTTCCTTTTAATGGAGTTAGCTCATGATACCCACTTAAATTCATGCTTTCTTTTTAACACATGGCTAAGTAAATGTCTTTCACAGCTGAACCCGATCTTTTTCAAGTTCATTCATCCAGTCATATGGTGAGTGTTTATTGGCACCTACTGTGTTCCAGACACTGCTCTAGGCGCTGGGGACACAGCGCTGAACAAAATAAATGGAACCCCTTACATTCTTGAGGGTCAGGGAGCTGAATAAGAAACAAATGCATTCATATTTTTCTGGTGTTAAATGCCACTGAAGAGCAGCAGATGGGGTGCAAAATGCTCTTCAGCAATAACCTAACCGCCAGATATTATATAACAGACGAGTTACCAAGAATTCACTACATCGGTTATAAAAAGAACGTGTCAATACAACAGATACTTATTGTGCGTTTACTATTATTCTAAGTGCTGTATTAGAATCTGAGTTTAGTCCTTGTCCCAAGCAAGCCCACAGTATAAAAGTAATTCTCTGTGTCGGATATTTCTTTGAGCGCTAAGGGTTTTCAAGCATGTTGTGACTTTCACGTGTGAGTCGAGAAGCAGTGCTGACCTACCGGCACCACCTTTTGGGGATGATTTGGCCTTTGTGATGCTTCTTTTTATTCATTTTCACTGTCATTTTTCCAAAATCATGCAATGTCTCTTGTTAGGGTTTTTAGTGGAGATTGGATTAAAATGTTTCTTTGATATCATAGCAGACATAAATATATTCTTTTCCAACTCACGTTGTAGTTTCCCTTAAATACCAAGAATCATGAATAAAATAAACTTGGAGTTTATTTAAAACAGGTGTGACAAGGTTTAGGAAGAAGGGAGAGAAAACAATTCTAACATAAAGGCACATAGGAAGCATCTCGAATTTAAAAAAAAAAGGGGAATGAGGGGCAGCTGGGTGGCTCAGTCAGTTAAGCGTCTGACTCTTGATTTCAGCTCAGGCCATGATTTCATGGTTTGTGGATTGACCCCTGTGTGTGGACCCTGCTTGGGATTCTCTTCTCTTTGCCCATCCCCCACTCTCTCAAAATAAAGTGAGTGAGTGCTCTCTCTCAAAATAAATAAGTAAACAATATAAAAAATTCTTACTGTGCCTCATTTACAAATTAAACTTTATCGTAGGCGTGTATGCTTCCGGAAGAACTTAGTGTGTACGTAAAGTTCAGTACTATTGGCCGTTTCAGGCATCTGCTAGGGGTCTCGGGTAAGGGGGGGTGGAGACTGCCATACAAACTCGACCTTGATTGGTACATCAGGGATATTTCTGTTAGCCAGTTGGCCTATTTGTGTATTTCATGTAACTGTGTCTCCACTTCCCCCGGAAGAGTTTATCCAGTGAGCTTGTTCCAGAGAAACCGAGGCAGTGGAAATCAGAACTACAGGATCATCAGCATCGTAGCAAATCCAACAGTTGGTTGCGGATCCGATTACCTTCCTTTACAGTGACCTGAGACATGTGAACCATGACATTCTTTCCAGGCCAGGGCAAGGCAAAAGGTGGACAAAAGAATCATAAAAAAGTTTCATGGCGGAAGAATTGGGAAAAGGATGGTCAGAGAAGAAAGGAGGAAGGGAAAGAAATGTTCTTGACCTGACGTCTTGGGAGGAGGCAGCCTACTTGGATTTCTGCTACGCCTTTTCCTGATCAGCTTGATTTTGAAGTCTTTAGTGTTTGTACATTTTGTTTAATGTCATGTGCCTGTATGTTACAGATGTGACAGTGCCTATGTATTGGAATATAGCATAGTTTGATCTCAAAGTTAAGCTGCTTTCTACCATTAAAAAGAGGAACAGGGGCGCCTGGGTGGCGCAGTCGGTTAAGCGTCCGACTTCAGCCAGGTCACGATCTCGCGGTCCGGGAGTTCGAGCCCCGCGTCGGGCTCTGGGCTGATGGCTCGGAGCCTGGAGCCTGTTTCCGATTCTGTGTCTCCCTCTCTCTCTGCCCCTCCCCCGTTCATGCTCTGTCTCTCTCTGTCCCAAAAATAAATAAACATTGAAAAAAAAATTAAAAAAAAAATAAAAAGAACAGACCTAATGCTCAAGTACTGGACTTTTAAAAAATAGTTACCTTGATCAAGTGTTGAAGACCCAAAGTTCCCCTGGTAGCAGCCCTTCTCAAAGGTCCAGGAAACAGGACTATTAAGGGTTGCCAACCCTCAGATCCATGCAGTGTGTGTGTGTGTGTGTGTGTGTGTGTGTGTGTGTGTAACAGATGGTGAAAATATCCTATAGGCGCTAAAAAGGGAACAGTGTTTTGCACCTTGTCAGCCTTTAACCAAACATAAGGACACAGAATTTAAAACTGGAAGTAGAATTTAATATCTGTGTAGTTATTTCCTTTAAGAAATATTAAAAGCTGAGATACAGAAGCAAATCGGTGCCAGGAATGAAGTAATGGTTCGGATAAAGGGCTGCTGACTCTAGACTTAATCATCCCAGCGACTTTTGAACCCTGCACGAGTCTCTCTGCAGAGCCTTACTGGCCACTAACAGGACGGGCTACGGGAGGACTTCTCTCCCCGCAGAGCTGTGTGAGGAGGGCGCACTTAGAGGCCTGGCAGGTGCGGGCGAGCCCCGTGGGTTTCTAGAAGAGGAGCTCATTGGCGCAGGAGAAACACCTGTGCAAAGGCCCCGTGTGAGAGTAAGCTTGGTGTGTCCTCAGGCCAACATGCTGGAGCTGTGGGAGCGAGAGAGACACTGGAGCTGACAGCAGACAGCCAGTGGGCAGCCAGCTTGCACCCCCTCGTGTCCCCGGGGTCCCTTCTTCCTGGGAAGCTGGCCACGCTTCCCGCTTATCAACGCCCCATCCCGCCCCTTGTCGGCAGCTAAGGTCCAGCGTCTTCTACTCTGTGGAGTCAGGTACCCCGCATTTTCTTGGCTTCCGTCTTCCAAAACTCTGTGCCCTCTCTCCCCTGCTCCCAGTTGCTCTCCCCTGCTGCATACTTCCCAGGGGGACACGCTCCAGCCCAAGGAGCCGTGGGGGCGGCAAAGACCCGGGAGCCCACGTGGAGGGCTGAGGCAGAGGCACAGACTTCTCGGGGGAGATGGGCTCGAGCTGAATTTGAACGAGTAGGGAGGAGGTGAGGATGCTGCCTCCTTTAACAGCTGGGCTGTGTCGTCCTTGTCACGCTCCCGTTTCCCGGCCCAGGCTATTTTGGGTCAAGCTGTAGGGACCCACTGCGGCAGCGTCGTGGGTGGTGAGCGGCAGGCTCGCCCACCTCTTCCAGCTGGCCGGGAACGAGGCCAGGCTGGTCCCTGCTCGCGCTGGGCGAGGGGTCACCACCCTCTGGAGGAGAGCAGGGAGAAGCCCTTGGAGCCGGGGTAGCGGCCGTGGCAGAGAATCAGTTCCCGGTTAACACAGGCTTCTGAGGTGCTCGGTCTGGGGAGGGGACAGGTATCCAAGCAGACGCCTGCCGGGCCCGATGCACTGTGCACAGACTCACGGGGGCCACACCTGTGGCCCTGGGGTGGGCTGGGGCCTGGGGCCTGGGGAAAGGCTTCACTACAAGCAACAGCTGACCAGGCCCTAAAGGCTAAAGAGTTTGTCAGGCTGGGTGGTTTTGCGTAAAGGGCAAAAGGCAAGGAATGAGGCTCTGGGACCACTGGGGAGGTGGGAGCCTTACCGGCCAGTGCTGCGGGCATGCGGCGGAGCCAGGAACCAGGGCGCCTCCCATGATGGGCACACGTGCTTTTCTTATTTGCATGCAACCTTAAGGCGACCTGGGAGGTGGCCTTCTGCCCCACCGAATGTGTCTCCGGCCAGTTCCACCCTCTCCGTCTCAGCAGTCACTACCCCTGATGACCGAATGAAGCACTCTTCACATGGACCTTCTGAAAAGTCAAAATGCAGCCCCCGACACTTGGATGCAGGGAGCAAAAGAGAAAGACAGAAATGATACTAATACCGACTCCAGTCTCCCGCCCCTGCCCCATGGCAGAAACTCCAGAGTCCCAGGGCAAAGGCCAGATGGCATTAACAGCCGAGGGACAGGAGCCGGCACCTTCGTCCTGCCCCTGCCCCGGCCTGGGCTGCTCTCAGAGACCCGGGGGGGGGGGGGGGGTGGTGACAGCTGCACTGGTTGGAAGACTGACCCTTGCCGTGGTCACTGGGACAGAACCTGCTGCTGTCCCTCAGAGCAGGGATGTGTCTGCCAGCGGCTGGGCTCCTCCTGGAATTCAGCAGAGGACGGGCTCTGTCACCGAGCAACTGCACTTGAACGAGTGGGCTGGGCCTGTTGATCACGGGGAGGCATGTTTCGATTCGTGGGTCATTTTGTTCCAAAGCGTGTCTCCTCAAAACTCAGAATCGCCACATGGTCCTGTTTACTTAAGAAAACAAAACAGGGGGAAAGAATATCTGTAGGGAGAAGGTCCCTTCCTCAGGCTGAAACCTGCTTTACCATTTTACCATCCCCAGCTTTGCCCTGCACCTGCCATGCCGGCTGAGCCAGTGCATGTGGGTGAACACACGGGTTCCCTCCCCTAATGCCCAGACGGCCCTGCCAGGGAGCCTCCCTTGTCCTTCTGTCACAGGGAAGGGAAGAGGAGGCACAGGGGAGATTCAAGGTCTCTAAACCCAGTGGAAAGAAAAGAAAGTGTTGAGAAGGGCCCCCGCTGCTACAGCCCTGGGTCTGGTTCACCTTCTACAGCAGCCCACTTCTGTTGGTGTTATGAAGGTCTGGTGGGCGTCTGAATATGAGGATTTCTCTGCTCTGAGTGAAGCATCCCAAAGCTCTCTCTCCTCACTGCCTCTCTCCGGAGGGCCCCATGGGGGTCAGTACTGGAGGGCAGCCCGGTTGATTTTATTTTATTTTGTTTTATTTTGTTTTATTATTTCTAGTGAAAATTTTTTTTCCTTTTTTTATTTTTTATTTTTTATTTTTTCAATATATGAAATTTATTGTCAAATTGGTTTCCATTACAACACCCAGTGCTCATCCCAAAAGGTGCCTTCCTCAATACCCATCACCCACCCTCCCCTCCCTCCCACTCCCCATCAACCCTCAGTTTGTTCTCAGTTTTTAAGATTCTCTTATGCTTTGGCTCTCTCCCACTCTAACCTCTTTTTTTTTTTTTTCCTTCCCCTCCCCCATGGGTTTCTGTTAAGTTTCTCAGGATCCACATAAGACTGAAAACATATGGTATCTGCCTTTCTCTGTATGGCTTATTTCACTTAGCATCACACTCTCCAGTTCCATCCACATTGCTACAAAGGGCCATATTTCGTTCTTTCTCATTGCCATGTAGTACTCCATTGTGTAAAAAACCACAATTTCTTTATCCATTCATCAGTTGATGGACATTTAGGCTCTTTCCATAATTTGGCTATTGTTAAGAGTGCTGCTATAAACATTGGGGTACAAGTGCCCCTATGCATCAACACTCCTGTATCCCTTGGGCAAATTCCTAGCAGTGCTATTGCTGGGTCATAGAGTAGATCTATTTTTAATTTTTTGAGGAACCTCCACACTGTTTTCCAGAGTGGCTGCACCAATTTGCATTCCCACCAACAGTGCAAGAGGGTTCCCGTTTCTCCACATCCTCGCCAGCATCTATAGTCTCCTGATTTGTTCATTTTGGCCACTCTGACTGGAGTGAGGTGATATCTGAGTGTGGTTTTGATTTGTATTTCCCTGATGAGGAGCACCGTTGAGCATCTTTTCATGTGCCTGTTGGCCGTCCGGATGTCTTCTTTAGAGAAGTGTCTATTCATGTTTTCTGCCCATTTCTTCACCGGGTTATTTGTTTTTCAGGTGTGGAGTTTGGTGAGCTCTTTATAGATTTTGGATACTAGCCCTTTGTCCAATATGTCATTTGCAAATATCTTTTCCCATTCCGTTGGTTGCCTTTTAGTTTTGTTGGTTGTTTCCTTTGCTGTGCAGAAGCTTTTTATCTTCATAAGGTCCCAGTAGTTCATTTTTGCTTTTAATTCCCTTGCCTTTGCAGCCCGGTTGATTTTAGACGTGCAAAAGGATCCTGGGGAGAATCCTGGGGTGAGGAGCCTGCTCCCTGCATTCTAGGGTGCAGACGTGAGCTTCCCCCCAGCCACATGTTCACTCAGCAGGGCCGAATGGCAATGGCTGGGAGCTGCCCTGACCCCTAGGGCCTTGGCGTGAATTAGGAAGAGGAGGCAGCCCTAACCTGAGTTGGGGTGCACAGGGCCCAGTGGGAGCACAGCCCTGTTCTCCCAGCAGGTGCCCCCACTCGGGGTATGGCCCAGACAGCTATGCGCAGCACCCCTGCACCGGGGGGTCCGCGGGCTCACCGAGCAAGCTGGCTCCTAGGTCTGTGACTTCTGCAGAGCCCAGGCTTGGCTGAGTGTCCCACGTCCCAGAAGAAGGGCAGTCTGTCCACCCTGACTATATAGCTTCCTCTTGTGGGAGCTGCAGCTCTGGGCCATGGGGAGGGTGCTTGCTTTCCCTTCAGGAGTCAGGGCCCGGCAGGCCTGAGAGAGGGTGATGTAAGGGCTTCAGACTCCGTGTGGTCTCTGCCCTTGGTGGCTGTGGCCTTCCTGCATGTGTCCCAGTCCGTGGAGTAGCGTTGTGTGCCCTTCACGGGCTCGCCCACGCGCTCTCAGCCCTGCTGATTAATTGCATAATTAGCCAGAAGCTACATGTTGCCACTCAGGGGGAATTTGGTCTAAAAATATTTTCTTATGAGAAACACAACAGAACCTAAAAATATCCCCGCTGCAGTTGCCCAGGGATGCCTCCTACTTGGGCCACCCCAAGCTGTGACTCAGTTTCTTGGAGAGTCTGGGCTCCAGAGGCTGTAGCTGGCCAGGCCCTACTTCCTTCAGGGGTGGGTGAGCTGGGATCATCCAACCTGTCCCGGCATTGCCAGGTCTCGCAGATGCCTGCTTCCCACCTCGGCCTAGAGGCTGTCCAAGCGGCTGCTGTTTGCAGACAGAACTTGTAGAAGCCAAACTTCAAGGAGACCGAGGCCCCGTGATATGGGATCCGGGAAAGGGCTTCCTCGCCCTGTCCAAGCCATCAGGGAAGGCCCACAAAGGGCTAAAGCTGGACTGGTGTAACTTTGCAGGCCAGGTGGAGGGGATAGTTGCAGTAAAGTTCACAGGTAGAAGTCCCTGCTGACCTGTGCAGGGACCTGGGAAGGAGGGAGGAGTGGGCATAGGGGGAGCACTTCTGCAGCTGAAGCCCCTGCTTGCCTGGCTCTATGCCCACATGGGACTTGGCCAACTGGCTGCATGTCTGGTGGCCAGTGGGACAGGCAGGACTAGGGACACTTTGAACACGTGTGTTTTCCGGGCTTCGGTGCATAAACGCCCACAGCCCCACTCTGGCATATGCATCTCCCAGGGAGGGTGTATCAAGGGAGGTTGGGATTCACTCTCTTGCCCTTCTCTTCTTCCCTTATGGTCTCCTTAAATTTGGGCCACCACTTACCGCCGCGGGGACATGCGCAGGGCCCCACTTGCCAGTCCTGTCCAGGGCCCGTGTGCCCTCCATCTAATCCCACGTGGATGGCTAACCCTCTGTGCCCCCAATCCTTCCTCTGGCTGAGGGGAGCATCTGAATACACACCTGGGCCCTCCTCTCCGGTACCATGCCCTTTCTGACCACACGGAGAGGTGGGGACCAGCCAAAGTGGGCACTGCCTTCTCCCTGGTAAGCTTACGAGTGCTCTGGGGACCCCTGGAAGCAGAGCAGGTAGGGGGTCTCTGTAGCCCACCCAATGCTGAGTCTCTCTCAAGCCCAAGTTGGGGACAGAGATGGGTGTGGAGTGTAGCCTGCCAAGGAACACATAGCTCAGAGGTCACACCTAGCTAAGCTTGACTATGGGCACTGGTCTTGGCCAATGTGTGAACTTTGACACATTATTGACAGTCATTGAGCCTCATCTTCTCCATCTGTGAAAAGAGTGATATTGCCCACTGCTTAGGGTGTGTGAAGATAAAACTGATGGTTGGTAAGATGTGTAAAATGCCTGGTGATTGATAGGTCTTGATACATGGTGCTATATAGTCATTACCTGAGTAAATCGTCTCTCCAGAGATGCCCATGGAGGTTCAGCTGCAAACGTTTACAAAGATGTAAGTATAAGAGCTCAAACTGTTAAAATCTCAGCAAACATGGGTGTGATTTTTCACGTTCTCAGATCCAGCTATGGTTTATTAGATATGACATAAGGCAAGAACCAGAGGGAGAGGTCACACACGGAAGTTTTGGATTGGGAATGGTTGAGTTCATTATCTTGATTGTGGTGATGGTTTCATGGGTGCATACATCTGTCAAAACATCAAACTGTACACTTTAAATATACGCAGTTTATTGGATGTCAATTTTATCTCAAGAAAGCCTTTCTTTTTAAAAGGTATCTGAGCATCCAGATGTTTGTATCAAGTTGGACAGGTGACTCTATTTGGAGGAGAGTTCTTCAATGAGCCAGTTTACTCTTACAGTCTCATATTCTTGACTCCAGCCCCATTAGAGGAACTTACTGAGAAAGAGACTCACTGCTGATAGCAGTGACCATAGATGCAAGGAAAGGGAACAGAAAACCTTTAAAAGCTGTCTTGACACATAAATCAATGGAGCAGAATAGAAAACCCAGAAATAAACCGACAACACTATGGTCACTTAATTTTTGACAAAGCAGGAAAGACTATCCAATGGGAAAAGGACCATCTCTTCAACAAATGGTGCTGGGAAAACTGGACAGTGATATGCAAAAGAATGAAACTGGGCGCCTTTCTTACACCGTACACAACAATAAATTCAGAATGGATTAAAGACTAAATGTGGGGGCGCCTGGGTGGCGCAGTCGGTTAAGCGTCTGACTTCAGCCAGGTCACGATCTCGCGGTCCGTGAGTTCGAGCCCCGCGTCGGGCTCTGGGCTGATGGCTCAGAGCCTGGAGCCTGTTTCGGATTCTGTGTCTCCCTCTCTCTCTGCCCCTCGCCCGTTCATGCTCTGTCTCTCTCTGTCCCAAAAATAAATAAACGTTGGGGAAAAAAAAATTAAAAAAAAAAAAAAGACTAAATGTGAAACCTGGGACCTTGGCCATAACAGCTTTTTCTAGATATGTCTCCCAAAGCAAGAGACACAAAAGCGAAAATAAATATTGGGACTACATCAAAATAAAAAGCTTACGTGCAGCAAAGGAAACAACAAAACTAGAAGGCAACTATGGAAAGGGAGAAAATATTTGCAAATGATATATCCGATAAAAGGTTAGTATCCAAGGTCAATAAAGAACTGAAAGAACATCCAGGGGCACCTGGGTGGCTCAGTCGGTTATGCATCTGACTTCGGCTCAGGTCATGATCTCACGGTTCGTGAGTTTGAGCCCCATGATGGGCTCTGTGCTGACAGCTCAGAGCCTGGAGCCTGCTTCAGATTCTGTGTCTCCATCTCTCTCTGCCCCTTTCCTGCTCATTCTCTCTCTCTCTCTCAAAAACAAACAAACAAACAAAACCCTCAACATCCAAAAGACCAAATAATCCAGGGAAGAGATGGGCAGAAGACATGAACAGACATTTCTCCAAAGAAGACATCCAGATGACCAATAGACACATGAAAAGATGCTCATCATCACTTACCATCAGGAAAATACAAATCAAAACTATGATGAGACATCACCTCACACTTGTCAGAATTCAACAGCACAAGAAACAACAGGTGTTAGTGAGGATGTGGGGAAAAAGGTACACTCATGCACTGTTGGTGGGAATGCATACTGGGGCAGCCACTGTGGAAAACAGTATAGAGGTTTCTCAAAAAGTTAAAAATAGAACTACCCTACAATCCAGCAGTCACACTACTGGGTATTTATCCAAAGAATTAAAAAAAAAAACTAATTCAAAGGAATATATGCCCCTCTATGTTTATAGCAGCATTATTTACAATAGCCAAGATATGGAAGCAGCCCAAGTATCCCTCAGTTGATGAATGGATAAAGAAGATGTGAGATATATATATATGGTGTGTGTATATATATATATATATATATATATATATATATATATATATTGTGTGTGTGTATATAATATATATATGTTATATATATATATATATATATATATATATATATGGTGTGTGTGTATGATGGAATATCATACAGCCATAAAAAGAATGAAATCTTGCCATTTGCAATGACATGGATGGAGCTAGAAAACATAATGTTAAGTGAAATTAGAGAAAGACAAATACTGTATGATTTCCCTCTTATGTTGGAATCTAAGAAAGAAAACAAACAAAGAGAAAGAGAGAGACAAATCAAGAAACAGACACTTGACTATGATGAACAAACTGATGGATGCCAGAGGGGCGGTGAGGGGTGGGGCATGGATGAAGTAGGTGATGGGGATTAAGAAATGCACTTTTGTCATGATGAGCACCTGTAATCTGTGATGTATAGAACTGTTGAATCTCTATATTGTACATGTGAAACTAATATAATACTGTAAAGTAACTGAAATTTAAATAAAAATAAAAAAAAATAAAAATAAAAGCTGTCTTGAGAAGAAAGTCATGGGGTGCCATATGGTACAGGGGGACCAGTTTGATAGGCCTGGCAGTTATCCTTATTATTCTATGCGATGAGACCAGCACTGTGGCTTCCAGTACCTAAAACAGATGTGCATTCTAGGAAGGAGACTCTTTAAGAAATCGAAATAGGGTGCCTGGGTGGCGCAGTCGGTTAAGCGTCCGACTTCAGCCAGGTCACGATCTCGCGGTCCGTGAGTTCGAGCCCCGCGTCGGGCTCTGGGCTGATGGCTCAGAGCCTGGAGCCTGTTTCGGATTCTGTGTCTCCCTCTCTCTCTGCCCCTGCCCCGTTCATGCTCTGTCTCTCTCTGTTCCAAAAAATAAATAAATGTTGAAAAAAAAATTTAAAAAAAAATCGAAATAAATGTCTTAAAAAATCTGTTAAATAGAGAACTATATCTGCAACATCAAGAATGATCATTTCTAAAATCACTGAATGTATTATAAATGTACATTATCTTCTTTTAGTTGGTAGTTTATAGTTTTACTCTCCTAATGATACCTTTGAATGAACAAAGGTTCTCAATCTTCCTGTGATCGAATTTCTCAGTATTTGCCTCTCTGGTTTATGATTTTTATTTCCTGTTTAAGAAATCCTTCCCAGCTTGAATTCATGGAGACATTCGTACATATTCTCTTCTAACAGTCTTCTATTTCTTTCATATGTAGGATAACTTTTTGTAATGGTGTGAAATAGGAATATAATTTTACTTTTTTCCATATGTATTTGCAATTTTCTAAGGACCATTGGGCCATCCTAAGGACCATTTCTAGCCCATTTTGCACTAATCAGCCATACTACCTCAAGTATATGCAGGTGTCCATATTATATGGTTTATTTCTGGGTTCTCAATTCTATTCCTTGATTCGCATTTGTGTTTAGTTATTTTTGACCACGAACATTTAATTTTCTTAGTGTGTTAGTTTGTTTGGGCTTCTGTAACAAAAATACCATAGACCGGGTGGCTTATTTATTTATTTCTCAAAATTTATTTCTCAAAATTCTGCAGGTGGGAAATCCAAGATGAAGCACTGGAACATTCAGTGTCTGGTGAGTACCTACTTCCTAGTTCATAGATGGCAATCTTCACTGTAACCTCACATGATGGAGAAAGGGAGCTCGCTGGGGTCTCTTTTATAAGGGCACTAATCCCATTTATGAGGTCTCCACCCTTATGACCTAATCACCTCCCAAAGCCCCACTTCCAAATACTATCACTTTAGGGATTCGGTTTTAATGTATGAATTTGG
This sequence comes from Herpailurus yagouaroundi, assembly GCF_014898765.1. Classification (NCBI taxonomy): domain Eukaryota; kingdom Metazoa; phylum Chordata; class Mammalia; order Carnivora; family Felidae; genus Herpailurus; species Herpailurus yagouaroundi. Next base: position 30,529,493 of record NW_024412404.1, on the reverse strand, counting down.
GGGGAGGGGGATGCAAACATTCAGTCTATGGCACTTGGAATATATGATTTATGGGTTCTTCAGGGAGAATTTGCTTTGTACCTTCCAAGTACCTGTGGACACCACCACTATGCATACTGAAAATTGAGTTACCGGCTCAAAGTTTCAGACCACTAAGATCTTGTGAATTAAGACTGAAAATCTACAAAAAATCCACTGGCTTATGTTTATAGATTCTCAGCAGGGTTTGTTGGTTGGTTAGTTGGTTGGTTGGTTGGTTGGTTGGTTGGTTGGTTGGGGTTTTGGTGTGTTTTTTTGCCTGTCTCCTCTCAGCACTGATGATCAAGGTACCTGATATTGTTATTCCCTTGAGAGAAGGAAGGTTTATTTCTAGTTTACCCTTCTGCTGAGAATGTAGCTGATTAGGGTCCAACATTGTGGGGATATTCTATAGGAAGCTCAGCCAGTCATGGGTTTTGACTTCTGTCCACTACTCACCAAGAAGTCGTGAAACTCAAAGTTCGAGTTTACTTTGTTTGGCAAATTCCCTCAGGCCAAACGCTGGCTTGCCTGTCTGACTTTTTGTATTGTCTGAATGTTATGACTTGAGAAGTTCTCGCTTTTTGGCTAATTCTTTAACATATTCTAGATTATTTTTATATTTCGTCCACATTTTTGGTGGAAGAGCGGATGTAGGTACTTAGCCAATAATATTATCAAAAAATGTGCAGAATGATCTGATTTTTAAGTTTCTAAATTATAATTTGAAAATTATGCAGTGTGTTTTGTCTTCTAAGATTCTGAAATAAGTGTAAGATCTGTTTTATCCACAAAGGGGCCTGACATCCCTTCCTTTCTTCCTACTCCCACCCACCCTATCCAACTCCACCCATAACATGTGCTTGTAGCTTGTGCAGGGCCAGGGAGTGCTGGAGCCCTCTGTGTCCTAGATCGCACTTCTGACCTTCTTTGGGTCATGGGCCCCTTTAAGAATCCATGAAAGCCAGGCAAGGACATAGAGACCACAACATAGCAGACGGTTTTTGTTGGCTACAACTTCAGGAGGCTTGTGGATCCTGTGCAGTGGAATCCCCTGGTTCTGGGATAAAGACTGCCTCCACCCCCCTGTCCTACATCCGTGGGATGGCTATTGGCAGGGCAAGGGGGCAGCAGGGGCTCAGCTGTGGGTGAACCAGCTGTGTCTTTGTCACATGCCAAGGCCATGATTAAGGGCTGCTAATGCAGAGTCAGAGGCGGCCCGGCCCTGGCCCCCAGCTCCTCCGGGGCTCCTCTCAGAGGAGGAGCCAGAGCCTCAACAGAGATTCTGGCCAAGGAGTGAGGTCTCCGGCGGACATCTGGGCCTATGAGCCATGTAGAGCATTGTCCTTGGCAGCAGCAAGATGGTCGGGTCAGAGCCTGGGCCCTTCCCAGCTCACATAAGCTTCGGTTGGGAGGGAGCTTCTCAGGCCAGGACCTTTCTTGTCCATGTCGCAGCCGTGCCTGGCACCAAGCACCTTGCTAGAGGCCTCTGTCCAGCTGTCAGAGCAGGAAACTCCTTCCTGTCCCGGGCAGCCTTTTTGGACTTGATGAGATCAGATGGTGGGAGGGAGGCTTTCGTTTCTGGGGCTCCAGGACAGACAACTGGGAGCAAAAGAAAACACTTTGGGTGGACTGAGTGCCCACAGGGCCCAGAGGAGCAGATGGGCTCAGGTGAAGGGAAAGGCCTTGCCGAGCCAGTCCAGGAACGGCCAGGACAGCCTCCACCCCACCCTGCCCGTGCCGTGCCTCACTCACTGGGAAAACAGCCATCCCTGACCACCTGCCCACCGGCCCCTCCTGCAGAAGATGCTCCAAAAAGCAATTGTTAGAATTTTCTCAGGGCTAATAGCGGTTGCTGGCTGTCTCCAAAGCACACTCAGCTGTCCTTGGGGCTCAGCCAGCCCCCCACACAGGAGGGACGAGGCCCCCGGAGGCAAAGGCTCAAGCCGCACAGTGCAGGCCTTCTGTCCCGGGGCCTCCTAAGCTTCTTTTTAGAAGATCTTTCTGTTGATGCAGTATTAGCTTTGCGATTGTTTGTAAAGATCATCCTGATGGCATATTAAAACCCACATATTGTTTTCCAACGGAGCCTCACTCAGAGGTGGTCCGGGCTCCGAGGGTGATGCTGCTCGGAGCCGACCCTGGCTCAGCCTCCTGACCATCATTCCCCTCTCCGAGGAAGACGAAACAGTCTCGGAGGGCCCTACACAAGTCCTGCCCTGTTCTGGCTGCCGCACGTGTGACCTTGGGCAAGACGCTGGCCCTCTCTGGGCCTCTGTTTTCTCCTCTGCAATGAGAGGAAACGATTCCTGCCTCTCTCAGCGTGTGTGATGGTTTAGCAGGTTTAGCCTAATGTTTATGCCATATCATCGTTGTTTCTAGGATGTCCCCAGACAGTTAGGTCTGAGGTCTCCCACAGACCGCCCCCTCCCCGACTCCCAGCAGGCGCATCCCATGTCCACACTCCTGGGCTCCCGGTCTCCACAGGCTTCTCCGCTGGGGGTTCCTGCTTCAGGGACCAGTGCTCCCACCCTGGGGCACGAAGAACTGGGAAGAGAGTTCTCCAGGGCCCCCATCTGCCACACACTACCGGAGGCCCTGCCCAGGCCTTACTGTGGCCACACATCCTACCTCAGCCAATGGGAGCTGGGGGAGAGCAGGCCAGTTCTCTGTGCCTCGAGCCCAGTATGTTGACCTCATTTACTGATCAACACTGGATCAGCCTGGGCTCCTAGAAGCAGAGCCTGCTCTGTGCTAGTGTGGGGAGCCCAGCTGCTCCCCGCCAGCTCCAGTGAGTATCCTCTGGACCCCAGCCGTGCCTCCCGTAGCCCTGGCCTTCTGTGCTCCCGTCCGGCGTGGTGCTTGTTCACAGGCATGGACCCCACTTGGGCTCTGTGTCGCCCTGATAGCGCCAGTCTAATGCACACAATCCCTCCTCCAGCTGGGCCCCTTCCCCTCCCTTGTCTCTGCCAAGACCCCTTCGCCCTCCCCTCCCTCTTCCTCAAGCTGGGCTTCCCATGCCTCAGGGCTTCTGCGTCTTTCCCCCTGGGGCAGGCTGGGCCTGAGGCAGGGGTGGGGAGAAGTGGGGTGAGGGGCTACAGCTACAGCTGTTATGTCAGGATGGGGACCAGGAGTCCCCGTGAGGGAGGTCTGCCAGGCAGGAGGCAGTTCCTACCGTGCTCTGGGCAGATGCGTCATCCTCAAGCCGAGGTTTCCCGGGGACAGCAGCCGCGGCCAGGTGGCCAGCTGTGCTGGCTCGCAGGCTCGGAGACCGAGGGAGCGCTGACGTAATGGGGCTCTGGCCTCCGCCCAGAGGCCCCCCATGGTGAGGTGCCTGCTGTGGCACGTGCTGTCACATGGTGGGGGGAGGTGGAAGGGAGGGGGGATGCTCACCCCAGAATCACAGGGAGGAAAGAGCTCTTCTCTCTCTGGGCACCCTTCCTGGCCATCCCTGGCCTGAGGTCCCAGGACCTGCCTTGGTCTTCTCTGCACGAAACAGCAGTGATCCCCACAGAGAACTTTTCTGAATGCTCACGGTTGCCAGGGCTCATCCCACGCGCCATCGATGCCCGGACTCTACTCCTCCCATTGCACCCAGTCAGAGGGGCCAGTGGAATGAAGGCTGGTTCACAGCCCTCCTCTTCCCCACTGGGGCTCCCCCTTCAGGGTAAAAGTCAGACTTCCGTGTGGCCTGGGAGGCCTGGCATGGCTACCTGCTGCCACCCACCCCCACACCAAGGTGTGGCTCCCCAGCGATACCAGGCCCAGAGGACAGCACCACCTGCAGAGGCCCGTGAGCATCAGGGGCTGGGAGGCCCAGCACCCGCTGTGCCCACCTCCCAGGAGCCCCTTTTAGCAAGTGGCTGGGGCAGCCCAGGGAAAGGAGCAAAGGACAAGGGAGAGGCACAGGGGCATCTGTGCGGATGGGGCTGTGGACCCCGAGGAGGCCTCTCCACCCACACCAGCCTTTGGCACATGGCAGACACCAGCCTGTCTGTCCACCCGATCTCCAGCACACAAAGGAGCAAGACAGGTTGAGGGTCGGCGAGGAGAGCTGACCAAAGCTGGGGAAACTCTTGGGAGCCATGGGGCCTAGAGGGCTCAGCTGGCCCAGTCGGGAGCAGGGCCTCACAAGCTGGGGTGGTCGTTCAACCAGAAGGACAGAGGGCCTCAGGACACCTTTGGGTGGGATGGTCAGGTTTCAGTAACACGTTAGCCACAGTGGTGATTGAGGCTCTCAGAGTTTGCTCATCAGAAAATGGGGATGATATATTCGTCATAACGGATTTCTGGGAAGACAAAATCTTCTGGTCTCAGAGCGTGGTTCCTGCACAGAGCAGATCTTCAGCAAACCTTCCTGCCCCAGCAGCTGATTTTGCTATTTTGATTTTTTTTTTGGTTAACTCACAAATAGCTTTATTTTATGTGAGTATAAAATAATTACATTTTAACTGGAGCAAATTTGGAAAGTACAAAAAACGGTAGTGAAAACAATGTATTTAAAAACCTTGGCTCAGGGCACCTGGGTGGTTCAGTCGGTTGAGCGTCCGACTCTTGGGTCATGGTCCCAGGGTTGTGGGATCGGGCCCCACGTCTGGCTCTGCATTGACTGTGGGGACTGCTCGAGATTCTCTCTCTCCCTCTGCCCCTCCCCCCTGATTGTGCTCTTTCTCTGCCTCTAAAATTAAAACGAAAGAATTAAAAGAACCAAAACAAACAAGAACAACCTTGCCCCTTCCACCACTCCTGACTACCACGTTAGGTCCCTCCAGACTTTTCTGATATGAACTTCTTTTTTTATAAAGTGTTTATGTGTTTCGAACACATTCTCTTTCACTTGTGGTAGTAACTCAAGCATATCTTTGTGTTACTAAAGACTTTTCAACATATGATTTTAACATATGTGGATATACTATAATTCCCCATTAGTATACATTTAAATTTGTTTCTAATTTTTGCCATTATAAGTTGAACTACTTGTGAACAAATCCATACATAAATCTTTGGGTGAGTTTCTGATTATGTCCTCAAGATACATTTCTAGAAGAGGAACTTTTGTGTCAAAGGATATGATCAGTTTTAAGATTACCCTCTAGAATATTTATGCCCAAATCCACTCTCACCCAGAAGTATGCCCTACATTCTCCTACATGGAATGTTCAATTATTTTTTTTAAATACTGCATTTGCCTTTCTTAGAGGTGGGATCTTATACTTTATTGTTTTAGTTTGCATTCCTTGCAAGTAAAGCAAATATTGACTCTCAATGTGTAATTCACAAGTATGAAGAAAAAGCTCATCTTTTTCTCTTTTAAAATCCACTTGATTTCATTTCAAGCTTGGAACTTCCGTGTGGGGCTGCTCTGGGGCCCTGGGGTCTCTCATGGAGACTTTCCAGACTCAGTGACTAGTTAGCACTGGTTATCACTGGGACACCCAAGGTCCTAGTATACGCACAGACCCTTCAGGTTTGCAGTCTTTTTTTTTTTTTTTTTTTTTTGATTTAAATTTAAGTTAGTTAACATATAGTGTTGTCATGGCTTCAGGAGTAGAACCCAGGAATTCATTTCTTAAATAGGACACCCAGCGCTCATCCCAAAAAGTGCCCTCCTTAATGCCTGTCACCCATTTACCCCATCCCCCACTCCCCTTGCCTCCAGCAACCCTCAGTTTGTTTTCTGTATTAAAATTGTTTTAATGTTTATTTGTTTTTGACAGAGAGAGAGAGAGAGAGAGAGAGAGAGGGCATGAGCAGGGGAGGGGCAGAGACAGAGGGAGACACAGAATCCGAAGCAGGCTACAGGCTCTGAGCTGTCAGCACAGAGTCTGATGCGGGGCTCGAACCCATGAGCTGTGAGATCATGACCCGAGCCGAAGTCGGACGCTCAACCGACTGAGCCACCCAGGCGCCCCTGTTCTCTATATTTAAGAATCTCTTACGGTTTGCTTCCGTCTCTGTTTTTTTATCTTATTTTTCCTTCCCTTCCCCTATATCCATCCATTGTGTTTCCTAAATTCCACATATGAGTGAAATCATATGGTATTTTTCTTTCTCTGCCTGACTTATTTCGCTTAGCAAGGAAGAAGTCAAACTTTCACTCTTTGCAGATGACCTGATACTCTACATGGAAAACCCAAAAGACTCCACCAAAAAACTGCTAGCGCTGATACATGACTTCAGCAAAGTCGCAGGATATAAAATCAATGTTCAGAAATCCATTGCATTTCTATACACCAATAATGAAGCAGCAGACAGAGAAATCAAGGAACCGATCCCATTTACAACTGCACCAAAAACCATTAGATACCTAGAGATAAACCTAACCAAAGAGGTGCAAGATCTGTACTCCGAAAACTGCAGGTTTGCAGACTCTGCTTCTCCTCTCCTTGGCTCTAAAGTCCTCCTCCGCAGCCACAGGGCCCCCTCCTCCGAGCAGGAGCAGGGGTCTGGATTGCTCTGCTGGTGAGGCGACCGGACCCCAGCCGGCACCCCTCCCAGGTTCTGCGGAACCCTTGCCTCCTTTCTGCTTCTCCAATGCTCTCTGCGTCTGCTCCTCTCAGGACACCCAATGTTATCCAGTCGGGGTTTTAAGCTCTTTGGGCACTGGCCGTCCTCTGGGCGCTATGCAATTCCAGAGAAGCCATACACCAAGTAGCAACTCCAAAATCACCCTGCGACTCTGGCCAGGATCTCCTGGTTCTCCACGTTTCCCGGGGCTGCCTTGCCTGTCTCCTCTACAACATGACTGCTTCTGTTCCCCACTCACGTTCATCATCTCCTTATTGAATTAAAAGAGCTCTTTATACAGTAAGGACAGTAAGGACAGCAATCCTCTGGTTATCATACATGTGACAACATTTCCCCTGAGGGCGGCATCATTTGCCTTTGAACTTGGCTCAGGAGCCTTGTGTGTTCATTTTGTTTTGCTTTCCAATTCTGATGTGAGTTGAATCCCTCATGTTTTCAATGGTTTTCACTGGGCTTTTATGGTTGGAAAGGCCTTTCCCACCCTCACCATTTAGCTGTCTATGGTTTCTGTGTTAATCTTATAATTTAAATTGGTCCGCAGTGCCTTGTGGGGTATTAGGGGGTCATCCTCCTCTGACACCAGGAGCCACATAGCTGATTCCTTCCCCCTGCATAAAGTCTTCTGAAATAGTTTCCTTCTTCCTCCCGGGCCTGGCAAGCATTCCCGCTGCACAACAGAATTTGTCCTAAACAAAGGGATCTTGTCACCTAGGGCGTAACAGAAACGTTAGGTGACGGCTCCATAGCAACCAGGGCTCAGGCCCTCGTCTCCTGGCTCTCAGCGGCCAGGGTCCCCTAGGACAGGGAGCCTGTCTCCGCTCCTGTTCTGCTTCTCACTAGCGTCCTCACCAGAGCCGCGTGTGAAGCGGGGCGGGGTGAGGGGGGATGAGCAAGGAGCCGATGCAGGACAGAGGCCGAGGGCAGAAGCTGGGGGTCTTTGAATGGTTGTGGAGGCCCGCGCTTATGATGGGGAGCGGATGCCATCCTTCTTAAGATGTCATCTGAGGGCCCTAAAGTAAATTAGGAGGCACTTTTAGTCACGGTAATTAAAGGGGAGACAATTACCCAGACAAGGAGCCCTTAACCCCGCGGAGTCAGTCAAAGACACGCGGCTGTGCCCGAGGGTCCCGCCAGTGCGGTCATCTCCCCCACCGCTGGCCTGCCCTCCAGCCCTTGGTAACTGCTGCCCAGAGTGCTCCCCATGGGGGCCCAGCCTCTCAGCTGAAGCGGGGGAGGGGGTGGGGCTGGGCCCCCAAACCCTCTGTGTGGAGCAGCTCTTTGCTGACCCCAAAGCACCAGCTTGGGGCTCAGATGCAAAGAGGGGGCGGCTATCTTGTGTCTGGCATCTGAACAGAACGAAGAGATCCATCAAGTGCAATTAGGTGAACAGCTCCTTCCTGCTCTGTTCAGCTGACTAATTCAATAGGAGCCAAACCAGAGGCCTGGGCCCGGAGAGGCCCTCCCAAATCGAATGAAGGCCATGCTTCTGCGGCCCCAGCACGCCAGCATTAACATGTCAGCTTCCGCTCAGCCCCAGACTCGCCCTGGAGTCAGGCCGGGGCCACCCCCACTGCCAGGGGTACTAGGGCCAAGCCGCCACCAGCCGGACCTCCACCCGACAGGCACCCTTCTGCCAGGCATGGGGCTCAGGGCTGCGTGTCTGGGAGGGGAGGGGCTTGTAATGCCACAGACGGGGCACCGGCTGTGCCACAGCCCCCCCCACACGCCTGTCCACAGCTGAGGTCCTTGTTAGAATGGCCTGGTCTGAGCAGTGTTGCCCCAGGTCAGGTGGAGGGGCAGGAGGAACTCGATCATGGGCGATTTCAACCGCACCCCTGCCCAGCAAAAGCCCCCCACAGATGATTTCTGTGCACCCCTGGGTGTAGGTTCCAGCCAGTTCTGGGGAGGGAAGGCATGGGAGAGAGGGCCAGTGGCTTTCCTCCTGGGGCTCAAGCCCAGAGCTGTGTCCCAGAACCCCCGTGTCCCTCAAACCCCAGCCTGGATGTAGTGGGCTCACATGTTAGACCCAGCGAGGCCTGGCATCTCAGGACTTGTGGGGATTTCAGAGAACACCAATCCAGTCCCACCCATGCCACCGCGGGATGCAGTTAAGAGCAAGGCCCCACCACGGGGCACCAAAAGCACTGAGTCCAGCTCGGGGGTAGGAGACCTGGAGACAAGAGACATTTATGACTTTTAAGGATACGGCACTGCAATGCATTTTAACCTCTTAATGTGGGTTTTAGAAACCATTTGAATCAGAATGTTTTCTCTATATTTCATTCAATCCCACTGAATTTCAGGGGCACCTTCTGGAGAGAAAGGTGTGGCATGCCCCTCACCAGCGGGCAGGCTGGTGCAAGGAAGAGCCATTCTTCCCTCACACAGCCCAGTCGAGGTCCAGCGTGCCCCCAACCCCGCGGGAACTAGGGCTCTCTGCTCCGAGCACACCTATTCCGTCTCTGGACCAGCATGACTGGCCAGAAGCTCCTGAAATGATTTACTATTCATAGACTTTTAGGATAAATAGGTCCATACCTTCAGCACCCTCTGTTGAAGTAATTGGGGTTTTTATTGTTTTGCTTTGTTTGTGTGTTTTCATTATTGTTGCTATATTGGTTTGGTTTTTAATAAAAGTAAGACCTGCACATGATGAATTTCAAATAAAACTGAATTGGTGAAATAGGTGAAATTAAGAGTAAAAGCCAACCCTCCCCACAGTCCCTCCCAGAGTCACTGCTGTTAACCACTTACTGTATTTACTTTCAGAGAAAAGGTTTATGCATCAGATTATAGGCGTTTTTTGAGAGAGAGAGAGAGAGAGAGAGAGAGAGCGAGCGAGCCCGAGTGGGGGAGGGGCAGAGGGAGAGAAAGAATCTTAAGCAGGCTCTATGCCCAGCATGGAACCCAATGTTGGCTCCCCACAGGGCTCGATCTCACAACCATTAGATCGTGACCTGAACCAAAATCAAGAGTCAGACACTTAACAGACTGCTCCCCCGCTCCAAGTGCCCCAGGTTATATGCTCTCCCGAACCCGGTTACAAATGGAACTTCCTTTTGAAGGTTCCATAGTGGATTGACCACCCCCCCACTTCTGGATCCACGTCCTATGACTTCCCAGCTTCCCAGTGATGGACATTGAGGCTGTTCCCAGATGTTGGCCCTGCCGACAGCACAACAGGATATTTTACTCATATAAATTTTACCTGGCAAATTCTGCAAGTGTGTTCTTAGGATAAATTCATGGTAGTACAACCCAAAATAATCCGCCTGCTCCCAAGAGTACATGCAAATAAATTTGTAAAGAAAACTTGCCAAATTGCATTTGATATGGGCTGTACCAATATGCCTATGTTTCAACGGTGCAGACTATCAATGCTCTCAAATGAAAAGAACATCTCATCTATTTTGCATTTATCTGAGTGAAGTTGAGTGCTTTTTAATATTTTGGCCCCTTTTTCTATTAGATTGTCTTTTTTCTTTTTGGTGTATGAGAGCTCCTGGTAAGCTTAGGAAATTGGACCCCTCGGTTGTCATATGTGTTGCAAATATTTTCCCTCGTCTGTTGACTTTACCAAACCGATGTTTTAAAATTTTTCTCTGAAAAAATGTATCAATAATTTTATTTTATTTTATTTTTTTAACGTTTATTTATTTTTGAGACAGAGAGAGACAGAGCATGAACGGGGGAGGGTCAGAGACAGGGAGACACAGAATCCGAAACAGCCTCCAGGCTCCGAGCTGTCAGTACAGAGCCCGATGCGGGGCTCAAACTCACGGACTGCGAGATCGTGACCTGAGCCGAAGTCGGCCACTCAACCGACTGAGCCACCCAGGCGCCCCTGTATCAATAATTTTTAATGTTTTGTTTTTGAACGAGAGAGAATGAGTAAGGGAGGGACAAAGAGAGAAGGAGACAGAGGATCCGAAGTGGGTTCTGTGCTGTCAGCAGAAAGCCCAATGTGGGGTTTGAAGTCACAAACTGTGAGATCATGACCTGAGCAGAAGTCGGATCCTTAACTGACTGCACCACCCAGGTGCCCCAAAATCAATTTTGTTCAGTGATGCTTAGAGAGGCCTTAATTACTTTTTAAAAAAAAAACTACCTTTACTTCCAGTAATGTTATGGTTTTAGGTTTTATGCTTATATTTATGTTGGGAATTGAGTTAGAGTAAAATAACTTTATTCTATCTAAAATATAGCTTAATTTCTTCCAAATGGCGAATATGTGGTCACATCATTATTTATTGAGGGGTCCCTCATTGCCCCTGTTGCCTAATGTGACCCTATCTCCTACTGAATTTCCATACATTTTGGCATAAGTTTGGACTCTGCCCTGTAAACCCATAATGCAGTATCCATCTCTCCTAATGACTGTAATTGCAGAGTGGATGTTACCCTTCTTGTACAATCCTTTTCCTGTCTTTCCGCGGCAGTTCGGTTTTCTTCATGCAGGTCCTATGTATTTGTGGTTACGACCCTTTCTGGATGGCTTTCGCTTTTATGAGCTACTTTGCGTATGGGATGTTTTATTCCATTATATCTTTGTTTAGTTGCCGTTTAGGCGTTGGAAAGCCCCCGCTATGTGTGTATTATTTTTGTTAGTAGCAACTCTACAGAATTCTCGTACTTTCAGCTGTTTGGTTTTGGCTTGTTCAGCAGTCAGTCCTCGATCAGCATTAAGGATCACTGTAGCCCCCTCCCTTTTCCTGTGTCCCTCTTGATGGGCTACTTCCGGAACAGTATCACACGCCAGTGGGTGTCCTGGCCTCACTCTTCGGCATTGGTTGCCATAGAGCTCTGATTCTGTTGCTTTGTGGGTTGGTGCATGTCTGCGTGGATTCCCCATCTATTCCCTGTCTTATGAAGAGTGATGGCGGTTGAATTGTGTCAAATGCCTTTGTAGTATTTCCTAAAGCTTATGTTTTCTCAGGGGCTAACATTGGGCATCGATATATTCCTCGACAACCATTCTTTTTGTGTAGGCATTCAACTTTGCATAGCAATTTTGTGAAGCGGGTCCTCTTAAATTTCTTTTGCCTTTGCAGTTGTTCTCTTGTTCATTTCTACTTTCCTTTCTCATCCTACTGCCAACCACGTTTCCTCCTTGTCTTCTGTGTTGGGAAGCAACGGTCTCTGGCCCGGCTGGCCTCTGACCCCAGAAGGAGGGCTGCCCGGTGTGTGCTCTGCTCCTGCCTGGGCTGGTCAGACCCCACCCCTGCATGGTCCAGGCCAGTGAGCTGTTTCCTGGTTGGTCCCTGGGAGCAGGGCTGTGAGAACTGAGCCAGGGCTGGAGATGCTGCTGCCAGGAGCTGCTGAGGAACATCCCACTGTCCGTTTGGGGTCTGTCTGGTTTTATTTCATTTTATTAACTCTCTATTATGGATGATCCCAAACATACATAAAAGTAGACAGCATTGTATTGTGACCCCCGCCGCACCCTCATCCTGCCCCCCAGCCATCAACCCACGGCCCTTCCTGCTCAACCCCACATCCCGGCTACTCCCCCTTTTATTATTTTGAAGCAAAACCGGGTATCGCATCATTTCAGCCATAAACCCTTCACCGTGTATCTTGAAAAAATAGACACGTGTAAAACGTCACCACAATACTGGTATCACATCTGCAAAATTAACCATAACTCCTTATTTTCATTAACTAGCCGATCGGCGTTCAACTTGCACTTGTCCAATCTATCATTGTTGCCCCTGCTCCATATTTTTTTCTTCTGTAATAGTCCCTGAAGAAACGTCTGCCTGTGGGGTCCCTCCATCTGCATTTGGCTGGTTGCGGCCCTACGGTGGTATATGACGTGTGCCTCTGTCCTGTGTATTTCCTGCAAATTGACAGTTTGATCCAGAGGCCACAGGAATTTTGAGCCTGTGATAGTGTGTGCTTCTAATATAGGGGCTGACAAGCTTTCCCTTGAGGGGTGGACAGTAAGTGTGTTCAGCTTTGCAGGCCGTACGGGCCTTTGCTGCAGTTACTCAAGCAAAAACAACAGACAACATGCAAACAAATAGACATGGCCATGTCCCAGTGAAACTTAAGTTATAAAAACTGCCAGTCCGTGGAAGAAGCCCACGGGCTGTAATTTGCCCGTCCTTGAGCATCAGTCACAACAGCAGAAAAGTCTCCTTGACTCTGCCTGATGCAGCCCTATGCCTACTGGAATGGCATCCAGTAGGAGGGCCGGGGGCCAGCCTGTCTTCCCCTGCACAGAGGGGGCATGGGGTCCCCACGGTGCTTCTGATTTCTCACCTCTGACATCTACCTGCCAGAAAGACCCCAGGAAAAGAAAAATCTTCTCTCTCTGGACACATTCCAAGAGCAAAGCTAAAGCCTGGGCAAAGGGTTGTCTTGAGCAAATTGACAGTGGTGACGGGGACAAGAGACTGATTCCCTGGCCTTGTCCCCTGTGCTCTGAGGTGGACTGGGGGTGGGCTGGTCGGGCACCCTCTTGGCCCCACCTCCAGCTCCAACATAGTCACTATGCAGGTCTAGCCTTCCCAGGGCCATCACAGGTGTGGCCGGGGCAGCCCTTCTGGGTGCCCCAGTACGCAATGAGCCCACCTCTCCCTCCTCTGCAACCTGGATCCTTATTGTCATCGTGGACCGTGGGAAGGTTGGGCTGCTCGGGGAAGGCCACAGAGAGTCCCAGAGAAGTCACTTTGGGTGAGTTGTCCCCGACAGGCCCCAGGGTGTTCCAGGGTGGGTCTGCCTGGGTGCTGAGGTTGCTGGGAACAATCAGGGTCCAGGGGGACCTGCAGTAGGTAGGAACCTGGCAGTGGTCTTTCCCTGAGGTGGAAGCCTATTCCAGAGGTGATGCAAAAAAGGCCAGTTCACACACTGGTCCACTCCCTGCACCCCTGTGCCCTCTAGGACCCCAAGATGAGCGAGGCAGAGCTGGTTCCTTGGGAGCCCTGACTCTTTTTGCTGGCAGACAAGGCTGTGGCCTAGATCCAAGTGAGCAGCTCAGAGACCAGCGGGGCCCCCAAGGGTCTCACTCCAGTTGGTGCCAGAAAATGGCACCCAGGCATCCTATCTCGGGCAGCTCAGTGCACAGGTAGAGGCTTTGAACTTTGTAGAGCCCTGTGCTCCCTCACAAGAACACGCCAGGCGAAGCAGAAGGAACACTGGGCTTAGGGTCTCACATGAACCCCCGGGGTGATGCCACACATCTTGGGCCTGACTCTGCAAGCCCCAGTTTCTTCACCCATGAACTGGAAAGGGTCTGTCTTGGCCCCAAAGTCATCATGAGTGTGAGTAAGGTGGGCGTGTGTGTGGCTGACATTTCCTCGGGTGCTCACCTGCTCGCCTTTCCAGGATGCCCCAGGGAATGACAGGCACTCGTCAGCCAAGCCTCATGCCACCCAGCCTTCAGCACAGGAGGAACGTGCTTCTCCAGAGAGAAAGAACCCACCCCAAGGTGAGGGCTGGCTCCAGGGTGGGCCTCTTCCCTTCTGTCGGGGGCCTGGACTGACACGGCATCAGTCTTTCTTTGACTCCGCTGTCGCTGCTTGGGCCTAACTCCAGCCACAGGGAGTGTGTGAGGAGAGAACAGAGCCGGCCATGTCGTAATTTCACAGCGTATCTGCAGGCCCAAGGTCGGGGCTGGACCCCTAGTGTGCCCAAAGTGAGGAGGTAGCCCTGTGCGGCTTGGGCCTGGCGGGTCCTCCAGGGGCAGCTGAGTGGGCAGCCGCGGGGCCTGGGCCACAAGCTGCCACATCAGGGCCTGTTTGACTGAAATCTAGATGGTGAGGCTAAAGCCTCCAGTGCTCCAGAAGCTCAGCCCACACCCTCTTTCTGGCAGTACCTGCAGGTCTGGGTGGGCCTTTGGCCTTTGCCTTTTAGGTGAGAACTTGCCATGGTCCAGCGACAGCCCTGGGGTGCTGGCTTACCTGGGGTGTGCTGGGCCAGGTGCTGTGCAGGGATCACCTCAGCCAACCCTCCCCCAAACCTAAAAGAGTCATTGTTCTGGTTATCCTCACTTGTAAACGGGAGACAGAGGCTCAGGGAGGTCTCCCGGGGTGAGCATAAGCTGGGGCTCCCTTGCAGAGAACCCCAGGGCCAGGTCTCTGACCTACACCCGAGTGCCTGCCCCTGCTCGGAATCCTGACCGCTTCAAACATGGTTCTTCTGTTGAGCAGACTCAATCCAACCTGAATCAGAATGATTTTGAATGAGAGGAACCTCTTATGAGTTAACTCACCACTTCACAATAAACCCTTAAAGTGGACCCCTTCGGCCCGCTCTCCCCCCAACCCTGAGGAAGGAGGGCCCAGGGGCACCTTTCTGACTCACCAGGAGAATCAGGAAGCCTGTGCTTCCTTTATCAGAAAGCTGCCACGTTTCCCAGTAGGAAGGACTGGACATCATCAAATTCAGTTCTGTTGAGTTCTTTTCAGAACACATTTAATTTGTGCCCAATGAAAAATATCCTTGAATAGGGTGCTGGGCCACGTGGAACTGCTCTTGGACACTACCAGGTGCTTTATGGGGTCAGGGCAGCAGCCCCAGAGAGCCCACCTCTCACCTCTGGAGCACCCACCACCTCACTAAGGGAGAAGGAGCCAGCACACCTGGGCACGTCCAGAGCCCAGAGGAGCAGGGCTTTGCTGGCTCCAGGACTCACCTAGGAAGCTTCAGCCTGGCCGTTGGTCTCACAAGCAGCATCTGGAAGAATATGACCAAGGTGGGAAATGGGTGATGCCGAGGACAGTGGGATCGCGTTAGCCTGGGGAAAGGACGAAGCCATTGAGAGGGAACAGCCCCATAACCGCTGTTGGCCCTCCCTCCCAGCATCCCCAGTCTCTCCCGTGGGCCTGGAAGCTGCCATTAGTGGTCCAGGGTCATCAGATCCTGGTCTGGTAGACAGCAGGCACCAGCGACCCCCTTAGCGGGCACGGCTGGACACATCGCCCCTGCCAGTCTGGTGGAGAATAAAGGGGTCATCGAGTGAGAAAAAACAAGACCCCCTAATGAAGTCGTGCCAGCTCCACCTGGCAGTTGGGAAAGCCTCCTTGGTGAAGTGATGTCTACAAGGGTGAAGGGTGGGGTGGGGGCGATGGGGCAGGGCACTTTACCCCTGAATATTTCAGCCTGTATCACACAAAAGTGAGGACATTTCCTTATATAACCATAATTCCATTGTGCTACCTAAGAAAACTAAGAATCATTCCAAAATATCACAGAATCTCCACTCCATATTCAGATTTCCCAAATCAACCCAAGAATCTATTCTATGGCCTTTTAAACAGTCCAAATTGGGGTGTCTGGGTGGCTCAGTCAGTTGAGTGTCTGACTTTGACTCAGGTCATGATCTCACATCATGGGTTCGAGCCCTGTGCGGGGTTCTGTGCTGACAGTTCAGAGCCTGGAGCCTGCTTGGGATTCTGTATCTCCCTCTCTCTGCTCCTCCCCTGTTCATGCTGTGTCTCTGTCTCTGTCTCTCTCTCTATCTCTCAAAAATAAATAAAACATTAAAAAAATTTTTTTTAAGTTCACATCAATCTGGGACCATGCTGTCATTTGGTTATGCCTCTATGGTCTTTTTTTAAAAAATGTTTTTAATGTTTATTTATTTTTGAGAGAGAGAGAGAGAGAGAGAGACAGATATGAGTGGGGGAGAGACAGAAAGAGAGGGAGACACAGAATCTGAAGTAGGCTCCAGGCTCTGAGCTGTCAGCACAGAGCCCGATGCAGGGCTCAAACTCACAGAGTGCGAGATCATCACCTGAGCCGAAGTCAAAAGCTTAACCGACTGAGCCACCCAGGAGCCCCTCCATGGTCTTTTGAGTTGAGAACAGCCCTTTCCATGAAGAATCCAGCCTGATCATTTCATGGAAGACCTGTGTCCAGGATCTACCTCATCATGTCATCAGACTTGTTCCTCTGTCCCCTATATTTCCTGTAACTAGGAGTTAGCCCTGGTTAGGGCTACTTCCTAGCCCGTTTAGGGGGGACTGTCTCATGGGCAGGCGCTTCCTTGGTGGTGACCAGAAGGCTCTCAGTGAGGTTGTCCACCATCAGTTTGACTTCATGGTGAGAGGCCAGCTTCCAGGTCTCCCCAGTGTGAGGGTTCAGTTGCCTTGAAGGGAAGTTTTTTGTCTTCCTCTCTTGGACTGACAGAGCTGTGGCCCACCAGGAACTTCCAACTTGGGATCCTGGCATTCTTGACAGGGCCAAGAATCAGGGCCTCCACTGATGACCACCCAAGGACACCCTGCCAAGGGACAGGTGGAGGCTGAAATCCAGCCATATGCTGCTCTCCAAGTTGGCAACTGGCCCAAGGCTGGCTTGGTCCAAGTAGACCCAGATCAGGATGGAACGTCCTGTCCACTGTGGACCATGCCATTGTCTCTGACACCCCTGCTTTTCCCTTGGGGTTAGGAGAGTCATGTCCCAAATCCCCTGCTCCCCCAATTCACAGTGGAGGGAGGTAGCCTCACAGTGGCTCTGTCTTCACATTCCATCATCTCTGACTTCCAAAACCCATGGCCTTCCCATTGGCCTCCCTCAGGACTTTCCAGAAACCCTGTCCAGGTTTCTGGAAAGGCCAGGAGGCTGGGGCTAAGCACCCCTCCCTGACCGAGCAAAAGAGAGGACCAGGTAAACACAGAGGACTCGGTCCCCTCATCCTTGCTGGACTCTGAGTGCCTGGGGGTGAGGCAGGCAGCCTGGGTCGAAGAGGTAGGTCCCAGGCACAGCAGCTGGGCAGCCTACAGTGGCAGCTGGACCTCCCCCAGGACTCAGGGGCCTGTGTGGGAAGAGGAGGGCCAGTTTCTCCAGGCAGGGGTGCCAGCCTCACCCTTCAAGCTGCCCTGGGCTGACCCTGAGCCATTTGAAAGGGCCCCTGAGATTTCCTGACTAGCGCATGCCCTGGAGCTGAGTGCAGCCCAGACTAATCAAGCAGACCATCAGTCACTCACAGGAGCCTTGAGAGCCCCTGCCTCCTCCAGTCTTCCCACACAGACAGCCCCCACCTCTGCAGAGCCCCAGGCACCCCACATTTCCTTTCTGAGGCCCTGCGCCTATGAGAGCCTCCAACACCCGCACCCACACCAGCTCAGAGCCACTTGGGGGAAGACGGGTATGGGGCTTGGAGGGAGAGGGATTGTTCTGAGGGCAGAGGGCAAAGGGAGGCACAGGTGAGGAGGGACCCTGCCCTGTGGTAGGGGTCGCAGGCTTCTCCCAGGCCCACCCTGGGCCCAGAGACACCTGCATGATCTACTTCCTCATGCCGGGAACCCCAGGAGGGGACTGGGACTGTCAGAGCCAGCAAGTGACAGACTGGCCAGACCTAGATCCTTCTGAAGTCCAGAGAAGAGACAACCAAGTCAGGATCGGGGCAGACTCACCCAGGGCAGTGGTGAGGGCTGGGACTCCACCTCATTTTATAGATTTACACATGCAGACACTGAGGCAGGGGGCCTAGCTGAGGCCCTGGAGGAGGATTTGAAGCCAGGACACCCCTATCCCAACCTGCAGTGCTGGTTTGCAGGGCTCATCCATCCCCGGGGACACCCACAGTGCCACCAGCAGCCACGTCAGTGCCCAGGGTCCAGCAAGAGCACGGTGGGGGCACTGACCAGGCCGAGGCTGGCAACTGCCTGAGAGGGAGCTCAGGGCTGTGGGATGCATGTTTCCTGGGCAGAGGTTTTCTGGTTGTTTCAAAGCAGTCGAAAGATCTGGGCATCCAGGACAGGGAACACAACACCTTCCGTGAGCATAATGAGGCCATTTTTACCAGGCTGCAAATATGGATGGGGTCGCAGATTGGACCTATTGATTAACATTCACTTCGGGGACACATCATGAACAGATGAGAAATTCCCGACGGCTCGATGCTCGGGGTCCCCATTCCCCTATATATCAAGGGGAAGGAGATGGATTCCCCCACCGCCCCCCTGCCTGCAGCCTCCACATCGACAGCCCCCGCGGAGGGTGACTGATGGGCGCCCTGACTATTGCTGTTGCTGCTTCCTGAGCCAGCCCATAGAGCACAGGGAGGATTGCAGGCTGGATGAGGGGTTAATGCAGTGCCCCTTATCTCCAACTCCACCGGGAGAGGATGCTTTTCTGTAACGCAGCTGCCAGCTCTCCCTTCTGCTGGCGGATGAGACTGATACAGGGCTGGTCCCTGAGAAGCAAAGAGTGGGGGCGGGGGGGGGTGGGGGCTCTGAAGGGAAGCAACCGGTGACTGCATGTCCCTACCAAGGGGCAGAGGCTGAGCCAGGGGGCAGGGGCTGCCTTTCCATCTGGTGGGAGGGCCAGGCAGAATGGGGCCAGCATGTGAGGGTGGAAACTGGGAGTCTGAGTGCCCTCCCTAGTCAAACCCCCACTCGACCTTACCGCGCTGGACTCCTGGGCAGGTTATCTATCCTCTCTGAGCTCTGGCTCCCTGACCCATGAAGCGAGGGGGATGATGATGGTGTGTTCCGGGGATGGCTGAGGAGGAAATTCACTCACCGGGGAAAGTATTTGGTGGGGAGCTGGCAGCAGGGTGGCATTTCACGGAGGCTCTTGTTATTAGGGAGCTTGAGGAAAGGCCAGGGGAATTTGGCTTTCCTCCTGAGAAGACCCCAAGAGGGCAAGTGCCGGAGCCTGGGGGCAGCCCCTCTCTGATTCAGATCCTCTGGCGGGAACTTCCTCTTCCTGTGACCCCTGGAGTCAGAGCCCTTGAACAGACTCCGGGCAGGGCTGGAGGCCACAGCTGGACATCACCCTGTACCCTGAGACCTTCATC
Source organism: Herpailurus yagouaroundi (assembly GCF_014898765.1). Classification (NCBI taxonomy): domain Eukaryota; kingdom Metazoa; phylum Chordata; class Mammalia; order Carnivora; family Felidae; genus Herpailurus; species Herpailurus yagouaroundi. Next base: position 30,510,196 of record NW_024412404.1, on the reverse strand, counting down.
TTGTGGCGCAACACACTCCCCAGTGGGATGGGGGGCTCTTCTTCACATTCTGGGGGGACAGGGATGCAAAGCCTAGTTCCATTCCCCTTTTCCCAAGCCGAGAATAGCACGTGGCAGTGCTCATCCAGCAAGCTGTGTAGCTGCTTGCAGACGCTGGGCAAGTGTTCATTCTCATTAAATTTCTAACATGCCGCTTCACATAGAATCTCACCTGTTACATGGAGCTTTGTGGTTGACCAGGCGCTTGATCGTCCCTAACTCTCCTCTGCTTATGTTATATCCCTGGGAAGAAGGCAGAAGTCAGGGTAGAGACAGGCGGAATGATTGCTACTATTGTACAGAACTGGAGGGACTTAGCAAGCATCCACCTGGCCTGAGAACTGGGTGGGGAGGGGCAGTTCCACCAGGGTCAGAGACCAAGTCTTGGGAGGGGGCACCCAGGTCCTCAGAACAGGGTTCCTTCCTTCCTTCCTTATCGATCATGTCAGTCTCTAAAAACACTAGAAATAACTTTCAGCCTTATTAATGTTCTTGTTACTTTTTAAATTTTACACGAATGTTTGCTTTTTGGCACTTAAAAAAAATTTTTTTTTAACGTTGAGTTATTTTTGAGACGGAGAGAGACATAACACGAGTGGGGGAGAAACAGAGAGAGGGGGGTGGACACAGAATCCGAAGCAGGCTCCAGGCTCTGAGCTGTCATCCCAGAGTCCGACCTGGGGCTCAAACTCACAGACTGCGAGATCACGACCTGAGCCTAAGTTGGACGCTCAACTGACTGAGTCACCCAGGCGCCCCTAGCACTTCCTTACTTACTCTTCCTGTTTAATTTAAAAGTTTTAAAATTTTGTTGCTGTCAATTAATGTGTTCAAGGCTATACATTTTCCTCCAAATCCTGCTTTAGCTACATTCCACAAGTTTTGATATATAGTACTTTCTTGCCCTATAATGCCGAAAGACTGAAATTTCACCTTGACTTCAGTCATTTAGGAGTACATTTATAAATTTCCACGCATGCTTTTAGAGAGTACTTCTTAATTGTTCATTTCCAATTTATTGCATTGTGGTCAGAGTGCAGGCTATATGCTATCATTCTTTGAACTTTCCTGAGACTTCCTTTCCTTTTACTTACCATTTTTTTTTGTCTCCTTGAGCTATACATTTCTGATTTTAAAAGTGTCCTAAGGCTTCCAAGGGGCTGGAGAACCTGTCAGTTTTGTGCAAATTCTACTGAATGTGCAAGATTGTGTTATTAAGTGCACACAGTTTGTGGTCGGTGAATCTTATTGGTAGACCTGACTGGAGTGTCCTTTATGCTCATTAATGTTTTCTGCCTCACATCAGTAGGTCTGCTATTACTATTCTTGTGTCAGCTTTTTTCACATATTGGTCTAGGATTTTCTGGATCTACCTTTTATTCCTTTCCTTTCCTCTATGGTCTGGTTTTAGGTGCATCTGTGATATCTGTTTCATTCATAAGGAACCAAGATCCGCTTTGTTATAGAGACCTTAACTGGTCCTATAGGACCTTAGGAACAATCCTTAGGAACAAAGAGCCTAGAAATATCAGTGTGGTGTTTGTGCTATACTTGCACACCCACACCTCACACACACACATTCTCACACTCACACATGTACTTTATTTTATATTTTATTTTATTTTATATTTTATTTTTTATTTTATTTTATTTATTTTATTTTATTTTATTTTATTTTATTTTATTTTATTTTTATTTTTATTTTTATTTTATTTGAAAGAGAGAGGGGGCAGAGATGAGTGGAGCCGGGGAGGGGCAGAGGGAAAGAGAGAAAATCTTGAGCAGGCCCCACACTCAGTGAGAAGCCCAAGCCAGGGCTCGATCCCACAACCCTGGGATCATGACCTCAACTGAAATTAAGACTCGGATGCTTAACTGACTGAGCTACCCAGGTGCCTCTATACTCTTATATACATGTGCGCATGTGCACACGATACACTCACATACACACCTACATGTATACTGATACCCACATACACACACCCTCACACACACTTGAAGCAGTTGTGATGAACAGGAAATTTCAGTTTAAAAAAGCTAAAGGTTCCTACTTGGGTATTATACACCCTGGAGAAGATGAAGGAGATGACTGTCATTAGCATGGCTCATTACACACCGAAGGAGGCTTGGTGAGAGGGCTGGGTTCTAGTCTCTTTGTGTGACCCTTGCAGACTGGGTGAGGCCCTTTTCTGGCGCCTTTGTTTTCCCTTCCCTAGATTTAGAGGCTCATCTGAGGGCATTTCCTGCTGAGCAGTTTCTAGCCACCCTGAAGGGGCCTGCTGGGAGGGGAAGCGCTCCCTGGGGGCTTTTGTTAAGAGGACATTCATGGGGAGGAGGGGTGGGAGGGGCCTTTGGAACAAGTGGCCAGGGGGATCTGCGGTCCCCTTATCAGTCCACCGCATGCCATGGACACAGGGACACACGCTTCTGCCTCCAGGTGTCAGACCAGGCAATTTAATTAAGCAGAAATTGAGCAGTCAGCAACGTTGACATCATCGGTCCTGGAAACTGAATTGTAACCATAACTCTAGCATCTCTTTACCTCCTTCAGGAGTCCTAAAATTTTTCTTACAGGTATATCCTTTCAGTGCTCTGGGCTTTATTTGGTTACCTTGGCAGAGGCTGGCCCTCGCAGGTTAGTTAGATGCACCTGCTTGTTTGCTGCCCCACTCTGGCCTTACTGTGTTCCCACCAGTAATTAAGCCATTTAAGAGATGTGGGAGCTTCAATAGCAGTAATTCAATCTCCCTTGTTTACTGATCTCTGCCATTAGTAGAGTTGAAAGCAAAATGTTTTAATTAAAAAGATTGGCAATAAGTTGGTGTAAAGCCATAATTTGCGCGGGGCCCCTTCTAGAAAATGACTTTGCCCTGTCTTGGTTGCTATGACAACTAATGGACCTGATTGTTCTAGTGAGAAGCAGCGGGTCTGGCCGGCCGGGAGTGAAAGAGGGGCTTCTGCAGGGGACAGAACCAAGAGGTGAAAAGGCCAGACCTCTTGGTAGGCACAGGGGGGGCTTTCAACTCAGAAATTCCGTCTTGCATTTTTGCTGCCATCCTCTTTGGCTTGGAGAGTCTGTGCCCCCGTTGTGGGACCCACCGGAGTCTATAGGTGCCGTGGCTAATGCCGGTGCTGGCCGGTGCTGTCTGCACTTGGCTGTCCAGCCTGGAGCAGAGGATAAGAACGGCAGCAGCTTACCTTGGAGCAAAGCCGGGGGAGCCTCCCCGCCTCTGAGTTGTGCAGATATGTCGAGGCGCAAGGACAGCTTTGGGTAAACTCACTCTGAGCTGCACCCTCCCACACCCCTTCCCCAACCCAGAGGTGGCAACAGCCAGGTAAGGGGTGCTGGCACTGGTGCCTGGCCTCAATATGCTGAATAGTGGCCGGGACACCCAGGGAGCTAGGGTGCTGGCCTGGAAAGAGCAGACTGGCCTGAGGGCAGATTTCACTCAGTGTCTAACCATGAGGGCAGGTCCTCCTGGAAGAGGTAAGCCCCTTGGGGAGCAAAGGAGAGGCATCATGGAAAGGAACCAGGAGGTTCTGATTCTTAATTCCTCATCTGCAAGCTGGGAATAAAAGTGTCTTTCTCTCAGTCCCTCTAAGGATCTACAGGGACCCCATGTCTAGCCCGATGTGTTCTATTCTACAGCTTTGCGGGTGGGTATGTTGGTGGGGAGGGGTCAGGGGCCATCTGCCACGCAGACTCTAACTCTGCACTGAGGATCACTGGGCAAAGTGGGGGGACTCTGAAAGGGCAGAACATAAACTTCAGAACATCTGGGCTTGAACACCAGGAGAGGGGCCCGTGTTCTGTCCAACCAGGAGAAGGTGAGGTTTTGGGGGGAATGAACTAGAGAATGTAAAACAGGGTACAGTCATGGGCCCTCATACAACAGTACTTGTAGACTTTGCCCTGGTTCTGGGGCTTCCAACCCGAGGACTGGTCCTCTGGGCCCTGAGTCACAGCTCAGACTTCGAAATGGGGGATGATACCACATTTTCACACTGTGCCACACCTCTCCCCACCCTGCCAGGGCAGGGAGCTCTACTCTGGCAGTTCCAGGCCAGGTGACACTCTCCAAGGAGCAGCCCTGACAAGGGCGATTGAGGTAGTGACCCCACGCACACAGAGGATGACTGGTGGGCAGAGGGTGGGCTGTTTCTGGATGGCGAGCTCAGGTGTGGGGCCCCACACATGAAAACAAGTAGCTCTCAGTCCGGAAGCCAACGAGAGGTGACCATCCCAGCATCCTCCACTGTGAGGAGAACAACCTCATTCCCAGACCAGTCCCTAGATCAGATGCCAGGAACTGCTCTGTCCCCACTCTGTGTTGCCCACCACAGATATTCAAGACCATTCACCTCCACTGCCTTCCAAGAGCTATCTCAGAGGGGGCGGGGGGGGGGGGGGGGTGGGAGAAGGCAGAGCTTTCTGGAGCGGGGGAAGTGGGGGGGCCAGGAGGCCAGGGTCCTCAAGCCCTGGCGCCTGAGGGCTTGTCTGACCAAGCTGAGAGCGCTCCTTATCAGCAGCCAGGAGGGCAATCGATCATGTGGCGTGGTACTGGTGTGGAAGGACAATAAAACCGATATTAACTGCGATCCAAATCTGGCATGCTTGGGACTCTCAGCCCCACAGACTAGAGTGCACTGAATGATGGATCCAGATGCAAGGGAAGGCAAGCCCGCTTCTGAACAGGAATGAGATAAGAAAATGCCCTGGTTTATTTAATTTAATGGATCGAGCATTCAGAGCGTCTATTATTTGCTAAGTGCTATGGGGGGGGGGGGGTACAGAGACATATGAGATACAGTCCAGGATTTTCTGTCTGACAGGCAGGTGCAGGGCCCTGCCCTGGTGGGGATTTAGAGGGGGCGTGGTGACAAATATCCTGGGGATCGCTGGGGGACCAGTCTCAAGACAGGGAATGGAAAGGCAGCATGTGAGATGGGGAGAGCTGTGTGTAGCTGCGTGGAGGAAGCACCAGTCCTAGCCCAGCCCAGACGGAGTTGATGACCTGGAGCTTGGGGCAGACAGGCCTTCTGCCAGGAGACAGCTCCTTCGGCACCAAACTGCGCCCTCCTCTCCCTCACTCGCAGAGGTAGAGCACCCCGAATCCGTCCCTCTCCTGTGGTGTCATTCAGCTCCTTCGTGTCCTTTGCCACACTTGGGACTGAGGCGGGGAAGCACATCTCTAAGCTTCCCCCACTCAGCTCGGAGGGGCGGGCGATTCAGACCCAAGCCCCGTGCCCCTACTCTCTCTGGCCCCGCCTCCCTGGGCCCCGCCTCCCTGGGCCCCGCCTCCCTGGGCCCCGCCTCTCCCTGGCACAGCCTCTTTCTGGACCCGCCTCTCTCCCTGGGACCCTCCTCTTCCTGGCCCCGCCTCTTCTGGACCCCGCCTCTCCTGAACTCCTGTCTCGCTCGCCAGCCACTTCCACACTGTGTCCCCTTGACGCCTACAGCATCTGGTACCCAGGGGGCCAGAAGTGAACCAGGATCCACCCCAGGTCTTCCTGCCTGAACTGAAAACCCCGGTGAGTCCCCTCACCACCGTTCCCTCACCCCCCACATCCAAGCTAAGGACGCCCATCTCCAGACTACCAGAACACACTTTCACCTGGACCTCTCCCTCACCTGGCCCCTCTCTCGCCTAGACTCCGCCCCTTAACACCTCAGCTGCCAATCACACTGGCCCAACCAGCCTGATCTGCCCCCTTCCACATCGGAATCTTTAAGCGCGCTGTTGGGTCCTGTAGTTCTGGTCTTATTTCCCAGCGGCTGCTACTGCAGCCAGGCCAAGCCCGCCCTCCTCACCCCTCTACATGGCCGTCTCCTGGCCCCTTGTCACCCTCCAATTTCATCTCCTCTCCTGCCTCAGCACCCACCGATGCCCCGGCCACTTCTGCCCTTGTCAACCTCACCACAGGTGTCCACTTGCTGGGTCTTTGCTCAGCTGTGCCTTCTGTTTGGTACCCTTTATCCCAATATCCCCGTGGGTTGCTTCCTTCCCTCCACGCCAGCACCCCTTAGGGGCTTTCCCTCCTGCCCAGCCAGAGCCCCCGTCCTGAGCCCTCTCTCCACTTACAGGGTTGACCCAAGGATTAAATGAGGGAGGGATGCATCTAAGTCTTTAGGACCACGTTGGGTGTGACTTTTATTGATGTCATTGACATTGAGCTGCTGAATCTGTTTGGGATGATGCGGTCGAGGAGGTTAGGAAGGGCAGGGAGGGCGGATGGCACAGAGCCGCCTGGCCGCCATAGACTTGGCTCTACTCAGAGCAGGCTGTGTCTTTTGTCTTTTTTTTAAGTAGGCTTCACACCCAGTGAAGAGCCCAATGCGGAACTTGAACTCACGACCCTGAGGAAAAGACCTGAGCTGAGGTCAAGAGTTTGATGTTTGGCACCTGGGTGGCTCAGTCGGTTAAGCGTCCGACTTCAGCTCAGGTCATGGTCTCACGGTTCGTGGGCTCGAGCCCCGCACTGGGGTCTGTGCTGACAGCTCAGAGTCTGGACCCTGTTTCAGATTCTGTGTCTCCTTCTCTCCCTCTGTCCCTCCCCTGTTCGTGCTCTGTCTCTCTTTCTCTCTCTCTAAAAATAAACATACATTAGAAAAAAAAAAAAACTTTGCTTAAAAAAAATAAAAAAGAGATGGACGCTTAACCAACTGAGCCACCCAGGTACCCCACAGAAAGTGGACTGTCTTAAACAGAGTCCTTCTTTCTGGTGTTTCTCATGCCTGCCTGCCATTTCCTCCCTTACTCAGCAGTGTCCTTGCCCTTGCCTGCCCCACCTCTGTTGGCCAGGGCTCCAGTTTCCTTGGTTTGGGGCTGGGGGAGTGACTGGGGTGGCACAGTCCAATGGTCCCCACTTACCTATGTGCCACATGGACCCCAGTGCCAGACTCATTCCGAAGAGCCAGGTCCCTGATTTGATTTGGCTCTGGCCTCCTGGCACCTCTCGCCCATATCCTGGGGCCTGAGGATAATTGTAGAAAGTAATTCTATTTGAGGAACAATCGCTCCAGCAATATGACGGTGCACTCAAAGCTAATGGATCCAGCGCCTTTGCATACTAAGGACGGGTTTCAGCTGAACACAGGGTGTTCCTCAAGAAAGGTCTCATTACCCATCAAAGCTCTGCTCTCACCGAGCTCTCAGCAGGCAGGCAAAGAACGTGAGCATTGAGGGGAGGTGAAGGCTCAGAGATGACATGGGCACTCGGCTCCTTCTGGGGGACCAGGAGGGATTGGGGCAATGGGTCAGCTTGCAGGAAGCACGGGCCCTGGACAGATGCTCTGCATACCTAACTTCAGCCTCCCCTTGGAGGATTGTCATTGCTAGCCCAATTTACAGGTGAGTAAATTGAGGATGGGAAAAATAAAGGAATATGTCTGAGTCTTCACAGCTGGTAAGGAGGGAAGCTGGGATCTCTCCAGAACATTGCTCACATCTTCCCCGACTCCTGCTTTCCTTTTGTTGACTCAGTTTCCCACTTCTGCCTAGCTTGTGGCACTGCCTCCTCACTGTTCTCCCTGACTTTGGTCTCCCCTCCAGTCTATCCCACACCTACCAGTTTGACTCGTGAAATACAAAAATGATGTCACACCCCCCCCATTAAAATTCTTCACTGCATTTCAAGAGATGCTGGGGCTCTTTGATGCAATCTTTGCTGGCAGCCCTGTGCCTAGCCCCCGCCTATACCCCAGGCCCACCCCCACCAGCCCTCTGTCATGAGCCCAGCCACTGTGCGTCCTGTGTGGTGTCCTTTCAGACCCAGACGCTGCTTGCCTCCCAGCCTTGCTCTCTGCTGCTCTGTCAGGCTGGAAAGCCTTCCCCATGTCCTGCCCAGGTAATATCCCCTCATCCTTTGGGAAGGATTCTGCTGGCCATGTCTTTCCCTGGGCCTGTGAACGGCACTTCACCCAGAAGCTCTTCCTTTGATGGTGCTTCTCATCTGCACTGGGAGCTTCTCCAGGCCAGGAGAGAGTGGGGTACAGTACTCAGAGGGCAGCTCCCGGCAGCCCGTGAGATCATGCCCAGCACTGTGCCGACTCAGCCTGTTCAGGTTTCTCCGTCAACACATATGGATTGAGGGTCCACCTTGTGTCAGGCCTGGCTCTGGGCACCGGCCACCGGCCACAGCTGTGACAAAACAAACATGAACCCCACCCAAAGGGCTGCAGGATTCACTGAGGACAGACATCATTGAGGTACCAGGTGTGGGGTGAGGGGGTGGGGTATCAGAGCCAAGTCCCTGGCTGGGGGAGGCCTGGTGGATTAGAGATGAGTGGCAGGTCAGTGGCAGGAGCTTGAGGGAGAGCGGAGTGAGGTCACAGAAGTTGCCATGGGGAAGGATGGGTAGCCACTGCAAGGTCCTGACTTATGCCCACCACTGTGGCTTCTGGGCAAAAGAGAGACTGTCGGGCAGACGGGCATAGAAGAACAGGTATAGGCTGGTGCAGGGACTGAGTAAGAGACAATAGGGGCTTGGACAGGGTGGGCTGGGAGGTCAGATTCCAGGTTTATGTGAAAGGTGCAGGCCATGGGATCTGCTAGAAGGTGGGATGTGGGGGATGAGAGAAGGAGGCACCAAGGAGACAGCGGGACTTAAAGCCTAAGAAACCAGAAGGATGGAGGTGGCATCAGCTGGGATCAGGGGAAGGAGGGATGCTTGCTGGGGAGGGAGATCAGGACAGGTGACTTTTGAATACCCACTGGACATCCAAGGGAAATGTCTATAATTGGACATGAACCTACCATGGTGGTCCTATCCCTGGCCCCCTCACAGGATCAAGGCAGTGACAGCAAGTGGCACATGCCCCCCCCCCCCGGAGTCTGTCCTAGAGGTCTTGGCAAACTGTGATGGGTCCTAGGCACCGTATACACACGCCATTCACACAGGGGTGCCTAGTGCACGTATTGTCCCCGAGGGCTGGCCCCTGCTTCAGGGGACGTTCCCTGGGAGCCAGCACACTGGCCTATATAGAGCAAGGGTCATGTCTGTGCCTTTGATGGTAATAGGGGGAGGGCAGCCTGGAGGCTCAGGAGAGCTGCTGCATGCCTTCCCTGGAATCAGTCCCCCGAGGGGTGAACTCCCTGCCTGTCACTGCTATTGAAGGATGACTTTTCTTCTCTCCACAAGCCGGCAAATTAATTCATGCCATCTATTTTCCCGACTCGGATCAAAGGTTGTCAAATTCCTTTACCCACTTAATGATCTGTAATATACCTTTCCATTTCCTGACCAGGCTATTAGATGAAATAGAATTCATAATAGCCTCCCAACAGCATCTGTGCACCTGTGTACATATGCAGGGTCAGATAGGAGACCCTAGGAGCCTCCTCATTGAGGATACCACTTTTATTAAGAGATTCTGCAAACCTTATGGTACTCTCGGTGCCAGATTCTGTGGGTCATGTGAAGCTGAAAACATGGCCTATGTGCCACTACTTCCCCTGACATGGCCATGGCAGACATTATTAATCAATTGTAAGCACTCTTCACCATTGAATTCAGACAAGGCTTCCCTATGCAGCCATCAACAGATGATATCAGTCCCAGCCTGGACTAGGAAAGTGCTTAACCACCCAGACAAGAGAAGCTTTTACCACACTGCCTCAGTTCTCCCTTCCCTTCCCTTCCCTTCCCTTCCCTTCCCTTCCCTTCCCTTCCCTTCCCTTCCCTCCC
>NW_024412404.1:30487151-30500370 GCF_014898765.1 Herpailurus yagouaroundi | reverse complement strand
AAAAAAAAAAAAAAGTGCATTGTGGCTCCTAAGCATGGATAAAATTAGGTGACCAGGATCCTCCAGCTGAACCTCCAAGCTGTTCAAGTACACCCAGCTTAGAAGCCTATTCCAGGGCCTGGAAAGAGTAGCCCCAAGCCTCCTTACCTCCAACTTCACAGGGCTGTTGTGTAGACCACCCAAGCACGCAGGCATGCAAACACCTTGCCAGACAATGCTGGGATTGGCAGTCAGCAGTGATTAGGCGATCCTTAGAAGACACACACTGAGTTATCAGCCTCACCCTGCTGGCTTTGTGACATTGAAGAGTGAACATCAAGTCCAACCATCAAAGCCCATGGCCACCTCACCTGGCCTTCTTTCCCTGCAAGGTGGGCTTGCTTTCTGGCCTGAATGTGACACCTGCTTGGGACACAGATTCCTGGTGTCTCCCTGGTTGTTTACCTTGAGAACAGTATCTGTGCTGGCCTCTTGTCAACCTTGGCCTCTTTGGGCCTGTCCATTCCCTCCCTCCTCTCCTGGAAGGCCTCTTCCCTGCTCTGACTCACCAGGAAGGGCCTCCTCCTCCAGCTCTTCTGAGCTCAGCCCATACCAAGAGCAGAGGAGGCCAGGACAGGGTCCCTGAGAGTGGGATGAAGACAGATGTCTCTAGAAAAAGCCAAGAACTCACTGTCAGCTTAGCTCCAGGAGAAGTCTTCAAGAAGGAGAGAGGAAGATAGAAGGAGGATCAGCCTTGAGGGTCATCCTGAACTGGTTGCCTTGGAGGCCATACGACTTGCCATATGTCCCTTTGTCACCCAGCCTCTCCCAGACCCTCACGATTTTCATCAATCACAGCGTGGTCTTCTTGGACCTTCAACCATGCTCTGGAGCAGTGAGGCCCGCTTCCCTCACCCCTGCCTCGACCTGAGCCTTTTAAGCAAATCAGCAATGTAATTATTGATCTGTAAGAGAAAAGGAATTAATACGGCCGCCCACATCCTTTGTACATAAGAGTATTTAACAATGAACTCTGCTTAAACTTCATAAAAGCCTCTTCAGCAAATCAGCACACAAGTATTGATCTGGAAGCCCGCCTGTGAATCCCAGCTGTCTGCCTCTCCCACTGAAGGACCATTAGTTTGTCTTGCCGGACTCTCCTTTTTACGTTTATGGCCTGGCACTTTCTCCTGGGACGGTTTCCTCTGTTTCTCAGCAAGGGCTTGGCTCCCCGATTTTGCTGACCCTCCCTTTTCCTGGAGTCCAAGGTATCGACTCCAGAGCACGCCAGGCGGGTACTCTCAGGCTCACATTCTGCAGGCTCATGTTGGGCCCAGAACCCCAAGGACCAGCCTGCCTGGGGGACCCCTTTGTAACACAGCTGGAGTTCTTAATGTTCACCCACGTGTTCACCTCCCAACGAGGCCAGGCATTCCCATCTCCACTTTGCAGAGGAGAAAACCAAGACCCAAGGTGTACTGACCCTCCTAGAGTCACACAGACAGTAAGGGCCAGGCACCAAATTCAAACCAATGGCCTGAGCAACTTCCTTCCTGGAAGTGTAAGCCAGGGACTGGCATTGCCCACAGTAGAGCAAACTGGGACAACTGTCCAGGTTACCATGGGCTCTAAGGCCAGATGCATCCCTGAAGGGGACTCTTTCAGGCACCAGATGAGGCCAAGGAGTGCAGCAAGGCTCAGCCATAGCACCCACTAGACTTGCCTCCCACAGGATGACTTTGACCCTTGACACCTTCCTGTCCACTCTTGACCCAGGCTATCAGCTCACCCATGTGCCTGTGAAATGGGGGCCCTGTCCTGTATAACGGGAGTGGCAGGGGCTAGTGGTGGGAGGGTCATTCCTACCTTGCAAAGCAGTGCTCTTGGTTCGTGCCGGCTGCATGGGGCCCTCGGCTGCCCAGTCCCTGGAGCAGGGCAGCCTGGGTCCCGTGGCCTCACATCTACCTTCCCAACTATGGCTTTGGACCCTGGGTGTAGAATCAGGGTCTGTGGGTCTGGTCTGGCTCAGGCCTAATCTCAGGGGTCCCAGAACCCCTTCTCCTCTGGCTACAATAACTGCCTCTGTGAAATGGGCTTTGGCCTTGGTCTCTAGGAGCCCGCTAGCTCCAGCACCCTGCACAGCAGCAGAGCAGGGGTGGGAGAGCCCCCAAACCACAGACCCCAACTCCCTTAGAAATGCTGGGCGCATATAGGTGCCCAACCCTGACATGCCAGGAACTGGCTGTGGCCGTGCCCACCTCAGCCCATCCTCTGCGAGCTACCAGCCTGCTCCTTGTCTCTCTCAGTTTGGCCTGGGCCTCAGTGCTTCTCTCCCCTCTGGTCCCTCACACTCTTCTCTCTGTCTTTCTTCAGTCTTTGCCTTGTCTTCTTCCCATTTCCCTGTTTCTGTTTCCTTCTCTGCCAGTCCCTGTTTTCCTTTCTCTCAGTCTCTGCTTCCTTTCTGACATTCGGTTCGTCTGTCTAACCTGTCCCCACAACAACGCATGTGCAGAATTCCCTGGACCTAGATTGGTGATGGTCATGGCCAAGTCTTGGGAAGGCTCTGGGATGCCACGTACCTGGAACGGGGGTGGGCCAGCCTGTGTGGGCGCCTGTGCTTCAGGGGCTCAGAGAAGGCATCTCCTGAGAGCCCGTCGAGGCTGGACCTCACTCCTCCTGGGGGGTTGTGGGGCTAGCTGGGGGCCCATAGCATGCTTCACTGTACCTGGCGGGGTCCTCACTGGACACAGCTTCCCTCATGTATGCTAGAATGGTGCCTCTCCTGCCCTGCAGGCCTCACTGGTCCCATTGCCTTTCACGGTACTTTTGTAGGCCTACATAGTCAGGGGGTTGGGGATGGCTCTGCTCAAGAAGATTCTGGGGAAACCAGAGGACCCAGTGAGTGCCATGTTTCACAACATCCCTCCCCACCCCCTTCCACTCCTGACTCTTACTGGCAGGGAGAGGCTCGGAGGGTTGACCAGGATCCTGCCTCTGGATGGGCCGTCCAGGAGCTGAGGGGCACTGCCTCCTCGCCGCCAGCCCAGGCCTGGCTGGGTAAGGTGCTGTCCTCAAGCTCAGACAGCTTTGTAGAGTGCAGGTCCCCAAAGGCATATGCCTTGGTGAGAGAACATTTAAGGACTGTTGGTGCACTGGGAAGGAGGGGCTCCACTGGACCATGGGCTGGGCACTCAGGCTTTAGTAACCTGCACCCATAAGGGCAAACCAGGCTGAGCCAAGGAGGGGCAGGCTGAATGCCAGGCTCTGTTCAGGGTCTGCAGCTATGGAGAGGGGGTGTTATGCCTTGGAGTGCCCTGCCAGCTCAGGGTCTGTGTCCTCAAGCTTCATCAGGATCTTCCTTAATTGCAGGCTGCATCAGGAGGGTGTTCAGGCCTCAGCACAAAGGAGTAGAGTGGGGTCAGGTCCTCAGATTTTTTAAGAAGTTGAGGTGGGGCAGCTGAAGGGTCCTGCTGGTGGGGGCAGTCCTGAGGTTAATGCTCCCAAATCGGTGACCCCCAGAGATGCGGCGCAGCAAGCATTTTAAGGAGCCTCAGTACAGCTTGTTCACTTTTGGCTCCTAAAGGTTGTAACTGTTGCAAGGGCAGGGACAGTTCCCAGAGGGATTCTAGAAAATGAAAGACCCCACTCTCCCGGAGCTGACCACACCCATACTGGGTCAGGACATACCGGGGCCCACCGAGCTCCCTCTGGGGCACCCCCCTCAAGAGGGCCCTGGAGCTATGCCATTCCTCTACAGAGATCCCCACCCGGGTAGAGCCTTCCCCTCCCCGCCAACCACAGCCCAGCTCTCCTGCCCCCTTGCCTGCCCCCCCCCCCCACAAGGTATAGGAGACTTAGAGACCCAGTCAACACCAGCTGTGGGCTGTCAGAAGGGTAACCCGCCCTCCCCCCTCCCCCTCTGCTTCCTGCTGCCCTGAGATCAAAGGGTGTCTCCTGGGTGGCAGTTCCTGTCATCAGCCTTAATGGAAGCTCTCCCTATTAGTAGAGGGGCTGGAAGGAGAGGCAGCCAGGCGGGAGGTGGGAACATCAGATCTGGGCTCCAGAGTTGGGGGGAGAGTACAGGAAGGTCCATTTCCACCCCAGGTCTAGCACAGGATTTGGTAGGGCTTGTGCTGTAGTCCTGTAAGTGGGCCTGCCCCTCCCTGGGCCCCTCCAGGATGCTTTAGAGCCCTCCTATGTGGAGGTGACATGGGGTGACAGAGTAGGGGGTTGACACCTGGGCCCCAAATATGTCCTGCTTCTCCTTTGCATAACCCTCAATTGGGTGGCCATGCCCCACAGTGTCCCTCATGAGTGTTCGAGAATGGGTATAACTGAGAGCCCAGGCCTGGGCCTGCATCCTCTCTGACCTGTGGCCTGTGGCCCTTAACCACTCTCCCTTATGTGATGGGTACAACTCCAGGCCTGTGAAGCTAGAGAGCCACTGTACCTGCCCAAGTCCCTTGAAGCCCTGCAAGATACACAAGCACATGGGATGACGAGTCTCCCAGGGTGTGGAGCCCAGACCAGGTAGCAGAGAGATGGCTGGCTCGTGACTCAGGGGTCCCCAGCCTGGCCTGGCCCAGCTGGCTATGTGGCTTGAGCAGGCCACCCTCCCTGGGAGTCAGTCTCCTTGCCAGGACGTGAGGGTCTTGGCATGACCCCATCCTCTGGACACTGTGGTGGCCCGGTGGGGCCCGGAGCCCTTGCCCTTGGTTCCCTCCCCCTGGGCCAGAAGGTTCATGTCTGTCATCTCCTTTGCTGACAGATCCCCCAAGCCAGATCCCCTTCATAATTCAGTTTAATGCAATATGGCAACGCTTTTATTGACACTGCTCCTATCAGGAGACTGGTGAGAGTGATGCCTACCTATACCTTCCTCACGTTGCTGGGCTGGCATTCCATTTTCACAGACCCCTGGGGCACCCCCAATGATAGGATGTTGACAGAAGCCTGGGTGGTTATCCCAGTGGGCCTCCTTTCATTTCCTGAGAATGGGGTTGGGGGAGGGCAGCCGCCAGTCTCTGGGTTCCCAGAGTCCAGAAAGCCCGAGCCCTGCACTGGCCTGGCTAGCAGCTCCGGTGCAGGGGCAGGTGTGGGAGCTGTGCCCTGGCACCGAGGGCCAGGCTGGGCCGAGAGGCGGGGCGCCAGAAGGCCTGTGCATGGTGGTGAGGCTGCTACTCTTCAGAACTTTGCTGTGGGGTAGAGACCATGGGCTCCAGTCAGCCCCTTGTGCAGGACCCCACATCTCTGCCACACAGGGCAGGTACTGGAGCCTCAGACCTCCTTCCTGCATCCCCCTCACACCATTGCCTCTTCTGGGCCACAAGGTGAAGGGGGGCCAATATCACTTCCTCTGAAATACCAGCTCAGAAATACCAGCTGGAGAGCTTAACTCCCAAACTGAACACCCCTGGGCGGACCAAAGATTTTTAACAACCCCATGTCACCTCCGGGCAGGGTTAGGCCCAGAGGGGCTCCCCGTGGGTGGGTAGATGCATGCACGTCCATGAGAAAAAGGAACCCCGTTCAATGGCCCCATGGCCTCCCGTGTTAGCCAGCCCAGACCTGGCTTGTAGGGAAACATCTGCTAGTGGAGGGTTGGGTGTCCCCATGGGGTCCATACTGCAGCACCGCAGACCTCTCCCTGGCCTACATGGGATGTGTACCTAGAGATGTCCATGCCCATCCAGCCTGGGGGTGGGTCCAGAGAGATGTACAGACAGCAGGCCTGAGGGGCTTGAGCTGGCCAGGGACCCCTCCAGAACTGCCCATGTCTTCCCACCAGGAAGTAAGCACCCCGCCTTGTCTCTCTTGAAACAGGTCTAGGAACAAGGAACTGTGGGAAATGTTGATCGGAAGCATGATAGAGCCTGCATTGCTCTGCAGGCCACCTGGAGAGTTCTGGACAGAATAAACCCTACAGGCCAATGTACCTGTGACAGCTACCCTCCCACACCAGGTAAGATCAGCCCGGTGTGCCACCCACTCATGAGGACAGTCTGTCACACGTGCCATCTGAGCTCTCTCAAGGTGGAGGTGAGGTTCAATGGCTAAAAGAATGACTGATGGAGGCAGCCACGTGGAGGCTGGAGGGGTGGTAGAGAGGGGTGGGTGCAGTCCTGGGCAAGAGCAGGTCAGGGGAGGCAGGTCAGAAGAGGTCATGGCGGGCTGTGACCACCACTCCCAGAGAATGGAGCTCGGAGCCAGTCCCACATTCATCTGGCTCTGCGCTGCCAGCTGGGAGTGGCTGTGCTCGGCTTCACCGATAGTGTGGCTCAGGTGGCCTCAGACAAGGCCACGCCCATGAGCTGTGGCCCGGGATGGAGGGAAGATGTTCCTCCCCGCACAAAGCGTTCAGGGAAGCAGCTCGGCCTCGGCCCAGCTGGGCCCATCTGAGGTGCAATCGACCTGCCCAGCTGAGCTAATGGGACCCTCTGGGCATCGGGTTCAGGGGCGGGGTTGCCTGTAAGCAAGAATCGCGGGTGCTTCATCAGCAGGCTGCCTCATGCAATATGTAACAGCACATTAACCTGCACTCCAGGATGGAGCCAGCACGGCAGAATCTGCTGGTACTTGGAGGAAGAGGCACAAGAATGGGCCTGGATGGTTCCATAGCATGCGAGGCTGGGGACGAGAGGTCTGGACCCAGTGGCGGAACCTGCATGCCCTGTCCTTTCGGCACCCCCTTTGCTTCCGTCTGTGGAGCTTCCGCTCACACCAGCGTTACTCCCACCTTCCCCGTGGAGCGCGTTGGTAATCACTTGCAGATCCCCCTCCCACTGTGGCTCCAGGAAGCCACACCAAGCTACCTGAGTGGACGACAAGGTCGAAGCTATTCTGACACTTCGAGCTCTGACACCCCGTAATTCTAGGGGGTCCCTGATAGTCACTGCACCTACCTCTGCTACCTGCACATTCACGATGTCTGCACTAACACCTTCCCAGCTCCTGGGGAAACCAGAACCAGGAAAGTCTATATTTAAGACACAGAGCAGGCAATATGATCCTATTTTATATGCCAGGAGACTGAGGCCCAGAGAGAGCCTGACGTTGTGCCAATCTGCCCAGATACCCGTGGTGGGAATCCAGACTTGGAGGCGGCTTCCCGACCTGCTTTCAGATTTCCCATATAGGTTCCCAGCCTCCCTTTCCTCAGGCCTGTAAGTGGTACCTCCACTGCTCATACCCTTAGTGATGGAGATGTCTCTGCCAAAAGCTGTTGCTCTTCAGGCCTGGGCACCCCCTGCCTTCTGCCTCATGGGCCATCTTATGCCAGAGTCTGAGACATGGAAAGACACATCACTCTGGAGTCCACCAGACTAGGAGTCAGGGGAATGGATAAGTGTTCCAGCTCTGCTGTTTGCCAACTAGGGGAAGTTAGGGAGCCATTTTGCCCCTTGGAGCCTCAGTTACATTGTCTGTAAATGGCACTGATAGTGTGGTGTTGCACCTGCTGTGTGAATTCACTGAAGTGTATGTTTTAGATGTCCAGGGTCCTGGCAATGGGTAGAGTCAATACCTAGAGAACTCACATCCCCTCCTCTTCAAAGCTACTTTGTGAACCAGGAGGAGGACTCAAGTATTCAAAGGAAGACCCTTCACCATCAGCTCAGGAGGTGGCAGGAGGTAGATCCAAGTTCAGATCCCAATTCTGCCCCTGGGTGCTGCATTGCAGTCATCAGTTGGGTTTCCTGCTGTAGACCTGTACTTCCTGGTCTGTATAAAGGGCACAGCAGGCTCCATTTCAGCAATGCTATGTCTTGGAAATCCTCTACACACACACACTCACACACACACACACACACACACACACAGACATGCCTTAGAAAAACTGGGAAAAATATAACAAGCAACATTTAAATACATGGCTGAGCTTTTGAGAAAGTGAGGGACATTTCCAGGGACATATATGAAGAGAGAGAGCCCCATTCCCTTCCTGATATTGCACTGACCAAGAGGGAGGCAGGGGGGTGGCTTGGGGAAGGACTGAGGCTTGAATATACTCACAAAAAGACTGCACTGTGTGATGTTAGCATCCAGCTACATGAACCTTTCTTGAAGGGCTGTCATGAAATAAAACAACAACCATCCAGTTAAAACATCACAAAACTATAAAACTATATCACCCAATAGCTGCATACTTTATTATCATCAAAGAAACAAATGTTCCTCAGTTTGGCAAATTTTGTAAATTGGTCATCTGACAAGTTCTGTCTTCATCAAATTGATTTTTTGAGAAATTGACTTTTGGCAAATTGGTTTTCAGTAAATTGGCACTTTGGTGAACATGTCAGCCTGCTTCTAGTTTTAAAGGTCCTCAGAAGAGAGGGGTCAAGGGCTTGGGCCCATGAGAGGCAGAGAGTAGGAATTGAGACCTAGAGAGTAGGCAAATTCCAGGAAGTGATGACTCCAATGCTAAATTCCACCAAATATTTAGAGAGGAATTAACATTAGTTCTTCTCAGACTCTTCAAAAACACAGAAGAGGAGATATGCATGCTAACTCTTTCTGTGAGGCTAGCATTACCCTAATACCAAAGCCAGATAAAGACATCATGAGAAAAGAAATTACAGGCCAATATTCTCTATGAATATAGATATAAAACTCCTCAATAAGGGGCACCTGGGTGGCTCAGTCGGTTAAGCATCTGACTTTGGCTCAGGTTCCTCACTCATGCTCTGTCTCTCTGTTTCTCAAAAATAAATAAACATTAAAAAAATCCTCAATAAAACATCAGTCAACCAATTTGAGCAGCATATTAAAAGGATTATATCCCATGACAAGTGAGATTTATGCCAGGAATGCAAAGATAGCTCAATATAATAAATCAATCAACATAATAAAGCATATTAGTAGAATGAAGGGGGAAATACCCAACATGGTCATCTCAATTAACACAGAAAAGGCATTTGACAAAATTCATTAGTCTTTATCAATAGAAACACTCAGAAAACTAGGGATAGAAAGGAGCTTCTTCAACATGATAAAGGGCATTTATGAAAAACCCACAGGTAATATAGCCAATGGTGAAAGACTGGAAGCTTTCCTCCTAAAATTAGGAATCAGACAAGGATGCCCACTTTTACCAATGCCATTCAGCACTGTAGTGGAGGTTCTAGCCAGAGTTATTAGGCAAGAAAAAGAAACAAGGACATCCAAATTGGAAGGGAAGAAGTAAAATTATCTCTATTTACAGATGGCATATCTTATGTGTAGAAAATCCTAAGGGATCCAAAAGAAAAGTACTAAAACTGACACATGAGTTCAGCAAGGTTGCAGGATACAAGATCAATAGACAGAAATCAGTTATATTTGTATATTCTTGCAATGAACAATTGGAAAATGAGATTAAGAAAACATTCCATTTATAATAGCATCAAAAAGGATAAATTATTTAAGAATAAATTTAACAAAGGATATACAAGACTTGTTCCCTGAAAACTCTAAAACATTGTTGAAAAAATTAAAGACCTAAATAAGTGAAAAAATACTTCATGTTCTTGGGCAGGAAGACTTAATATTGTTAAGATGTCAATACTACCCAAACACTACCCAGATGGAACACAACCCTATTAAAATTCCAAAAGCCTTGTTTGCAGAAATGGACAAGCAGATACCCAAACTCAGATGGAATTTCAAGAGGCCCTGAATAGCCAAAGCAATGTTGAAAAAGAAAACAATGTCAAAGACTCACACTTATAGCAAAACTCATTGCAAAGTTATAACAATCAAAACAGTATGGAGCTAGTATCAGGATAGACATACAAACAAATGGAATAAAATTAAGAGTACAGTCTATGGTCAACTGATTTTTAGCAGAGGTGCTAAGCCCATTCAATGGGGAAAGAATAGTCTCTTTGACAAATGTGCTGGGACAACTGGATATATATGTGCAAAAGAATGAAACTGGACCCTTACCTCACACTATATGCAAAAAATTAACTCAAAATGAATCAACAACCTAAATATAAGAGCTTAAACCATGAGACTAGAGGAAAGTATATAGGTAAATCTTCATTACCTTAGGTATGGCAATGGATTCTTAGTTATGACATCAAAAGCCTGAGCACCACCACCAATAACAAAAACAGATAGCTCTGACTTTATCAAATTTAAATGTTTTGTGCATCAAAGGACATTAGCAGGAAAGTGAAAAGACAGCCTACAGAATGGGAGAAAATATTTGCAAATCATATATCTGATAAGAGTTTAATGTCCAGAATATACAAAGAACGTCTAAAACTCAACAACAAAAAGACAAAACAACCAATGTAAAAATGAGCAAAGGACTTGAACAGATAGTTCTCTGAAGAAGATATACAGATGCCAATAAGCACATGAAAAGATGCCCAGCACCAGTAATCATTAGGGAAATGAAAGAAAAACTTCAGTTAGTTACCACCTCACACCTCCTAGGATAGCTATAATTAAAAGCAAATAAACAAAAAATGGAAAGTAACTGTTGGCAAGGGTATGGAGAAATTGGAATCCGCTTACATTGCCTGTGGGAATGTAAAATGGTACAACGTCTGGAGAAGAATTACCATATGACCCAGCAATTCCATTCCTAGATATATACTCAAAAGAATAGAAAACGGACTCAAATACTTATATGTCAAGGTTCATAGCAGCATTATTTGCAAGAATCAAAAGTGGAAACAACCCACATGTTTATGAACAGATGAATGGATAAATAAAATGTGGTGAGTACACACAATGGAATAGTATTCAGCCTTACAAAGGAATGAAGTTCTGGTACATGCTATTACATGGATTAACCTTGAAAATATTATGCTAAGTGAAATAAGCCAGACATACAAGGGCCAATATGGTATGATTCCATTATATGAGATATCTAAAATAGGCAAATTTATGGAGAGAAAGAAGATTAGAGTTTATTGAAAGTTGGAGGTGGGGCATGGAGAGTTATTGCTTAGTTGCCATAGAGTTTCTGGTTGGGATGATGAAAAAGTTTTGGAAATAAATAGTGGTGAGGTTTGCACAACATTGTGAGTGTGTTTAATGCCACGAAACT
This sequence comes from Herpailurus yagouaroundi, assembly GCF_014898765.1. Classification (NCBI taxonomy): domain Eukaryota; kingdom Metazoa; phylum Chordata; class Mammalia; order Carnivora; family Felidae; genus Herpailurus; species Herpailurus yagouaroundi. Next base: position 30,489,353 of record NW_024412404.1, on the reverse strand, counting down.
GTACACTAAAAAATGGCTAAAATTTTGGGGCGCCTGGGTGGCCCAGTCGGTTGAGCGTCCGACTTCAGCTCGGGTCACGATCTCGCGGTCCGTGAGTTCGAGCCCCGCGTCAGGCTCTGGGCTGATGGCTTGGGGCCTGGAGCCTGCTTCCGATTCTGTGTCTCCCTCTCTCTCTGCCCCTCCCCCATTCATGCTCTGTCTCTCTCTGTCTCAAAAATAAATAAATGTTAAAAAAATGGCTAAAATTTTTAAGCCATTAAACTTAAATATATTCTATATATTCTATTACAATAAAATATCCTATTACAATAAAAAATGTTAAGGGAACAATGGTGAGCAAACAAGTTGGTAAATCTGTGGGGAGATCCAATAAAGCATTGACAGTTCAAAGAAAAACAATAATGATTAATTTGTGGCCGTGCAAACACGACAAGGCTGATATATTAAGAACAAAATCCAGCGCATATTTAAGGAGTGGGGCAGAGAGGTTGACTGTGTCCAGAACAACTCTGCATGTTCTAGTACACGGGTTAAAACTTTCAGGGCAATTTATTAAGGTAAAAGACAATATGACTTCTACATTCGTTTCCTGTGGCGGCTATTACAAGTTACCACAGATGTGGTGAATTACAACAACGGAAATGTTATTGGTCCAGAGGCCAGAAGACAGAAACCAAGGTGTCAAGAAGGCAGGGCCATGCTCCCTCCGAAGGCTTTAGGGGAGAATCCTTCCCTGCTTCTCTCAGCTTCTGGTAGCTGCGAGAGCTTGTGTCTCAGCACTGCAATGCCTGCCTCTGTCTTCACAAAGCTTTTTCTTCCGCAAGTCTTTGTCAAAATCCCCTCTGCCTCTCTGACATAAGGGTACATGTGATTGCATTTAAGACCCACCAGGATAACCCAGGATAAGCTCCTCCTCTGAGACTGTTAATTTAATCCCATCTTTGGGGGAACCCGTTGTCAGCCTACCACAACTTCCAAATATCAGGAAGAGGAAAAGGAAATACAGAAAACTCAGTCTCTCAAGTAGATGTTAGGAGAGCAGAGGGAAAATAGAGGTCTAGAAAAATTCAGGACAAAAATTAAGTGATGGAAATAAATTCTCATAGATCAATGAAAACAACAACCACAAGTGTACTGAACAGCAACTGTCAGATTGGACACAGAAGCAAAATCCAGCCACATGTTGCTTACGAACTTCACACTGGAGCACAGGAGGCGAGAAGACGGGGGAACCCTGCCACATAAATACCAATTGTGGCCGTGTTCATCTGCAGACAGCATGGACTTGAAGACACCAAGTGTCACTGGAGACAAAGAGGGCCATTTCTAGAGAGTGAACCAAAGGGAGAAAGTGTAGTCTGCTCGAATGCATTGAACCCTCACTCCTGTGAGGCCAAATAAGTCAGAGCATGTGACCCAGGTATATGAAGAAAAAGGCATTTTCCTGAAGGTTGTGGGGTTGTGTTCAAGATCATCCCAATCCAGCTTGGCTCCTGGAGAACAGCTGGACCCTGTCTTGGGTGGAGCCGCCTCAACAGCCTAGGGGCAACCCAGTGATTAAGCGTGCCTTAACTCTCCAAGCCAGGAATTGCCCAGATCACCTTCGGGGAGACTGTGGGTGGAGGGGGAAATGAACCCAAGTAATTGAATGTATGGTTTGAATGAAGGCTGTCATTGCTGAGGATGACACTGGGTAAGAAACAGAGTTGATTTACAGCCAGTGGTGACAGAGCTACCGTGAGGCTTACACATGGCAGAAATGGAGAAAGAAGGGCTGACTCCTGGGGTCCCCTGTGGGGCAGTGACCAGAGCAGAGCCTGGCTGGTCTTGGTGTCGGGGGCCCAGTGGGATTCTGCTCCTTTCCCTCAAGGGCCTCATCTGAGGGATGGGGGTGGGTGTGCTGAACCCTGAAGCCTGGAGAGCGTGAATTCTGTGTGAGGTGGGGCCTCACTGTGAGCGGCCCAAGGCCAGGACTTTCCCTGCCAGGGATGCTCCTTCCTGATCCCAGAAGCCTCTATCTCTTCATCCTTGGCCTACAGAGACCCTGTCTCCAGAATGAGCAGAAATCGGGATCTACCCTTGAGGACCTCATAGGCCATCCTGTGGGCTGGAAGGCTTATCAAGGGCTTTTAAGACTATAACCTCTCTCCAAGCTTACTAGCACCTTCCCTGCACCACCCCCTTCCTTCACACACACACACA
>NW_024412404.1:30413480-30487141 GCF_014898765.1 Herpailurus yagouaroundi | reverse complement strand
CACACACACACACACACACACACACACACACACACACACACACATCATGACTTTGGACTGAGTTCCACAAATCTCAGCATGTATTTCAATATTATAAGAGCCTGTATTGATTTTTGGAAGAAGCCACTTTTAAACTGCATGTGAAGACCATTCTGTCTGGAATCTTATGCCAAGTCTAGGGGTCTCCATGTGAGGGCCATCTCACCAGGGCATGGGGAGTTTTGCCCCTTTCAAGGTCATCCAGCATCCTTCTACCTTTCCTGGACATGCCTTCCCCAAGGCCAGCCCCTTGTGGGTTCCTGGAGAGATGTGGTCCTCTCTTGGAAGAAGAAGGTCTTCCTCATCACCCTTAAAGCCCCCCACTCTGCCTCAACACCATACTGCATGCACATCCAAGATTGCTCCAGGGACCCTGGGCTGGCAGGCCACTCAGCTTCAGAAAGAGCTACCAGTCAGCAGAAGCAGGGGAAGTGGCACAACCCCCTAGCAGGAGGCAGGTGGCAGGGTAGTCTGGGACTGGGAGCCAGATAGCCTGGGTTCAGATCCCAGCAATGCTTCTGACTGGCAGCAGGCCCTCTCTGAGCCCCAGTGCCCTAGTCTGTACACTACATGGGTCACTGGCTATGGGAAGTACACCCATGTACAGAAGATGAAGGAGGCTCAGAGCGTGAAGGGCATGCCCAGGGGACACACTGCTAAGTGGTGTCATCCGCATCCAGGCCACACAGCCTAAGCTTGTCCCAGACCAGGTGTGTGAATGGAAGCTGGGACACACTTGGGACTCCTGGGCCTGGAGTCTCAGAGCCTGTGATAGCTAATTTTATGTGTCACCTTGACTAGGTGCCCAGATAATTGGTCAAACAGTATTCTGAGTGGTTCTATAGGGGGGTTTTTGGATGACATTAACATTTGAATCTGTAGACTGAGGAAAGCAGATTTTCTTCCCTAATGTGGGTGAGCCTCATCCAATCAGTTGAAGGCCTGCATACAACAAAAGCCTGACACTACGCAGAGCAGAGGGGAACTCCTCCTGCCCGACTGTAGGAGCTGGGACATTGATCTTTTCTGTCCTTCAGACTCAAACTGAAATACTGAGTTGGCCTTCAGACTAGAACTTATACCATCAGCTTTCCTGGATCTCCAGCTTACCAACTGTGGATCTTGGGACTTCTCAGCCTCCATAATCATGTGAGCCAATTTCTTATGACAGAGAGAGAGAGAGGCAGAGAGAGAGAGAGAGAGAGAGAGAGAGAGAGAGAATATCCTATTGATTCTGTTTCTCTGGAGAACCCTGACTAATATAAAACCCAAAGATGAAGTGTGGCCCTGGGGTCACTGTGCCCAGAAAGGATCCACTCCTCCTATGCTTCCAGGCAGGGCTCCTCCTGGAGAGCAGGACCACACTGATGCCTCAGCCAGAGCTTCTACAGTCTGTAAGGTCAGCAGCCATGGGCTTAGGAAACCCACCCCGAGGTCTGTGCTGCTATGAGGAAAGGCAGCATGGGCTGTGAAATTCAGTGGGTTTAGGTGTATGCCTGACTCAGAAACTCAACCAGCTATGGCCTGGGGCACGCTACCTACCCCCTGTAAGCCCCAGCTCCCTCCCTGTGAAATAATGATTTAAAAGCACTTGCCTTGGGGTGGCGCCTGGGTGGCTCAGTCAGTTGAGCACTTGGCCCTTGATTTCAGCTCAGGTCATGATCTCACAGTTCATGAGTTCGAGTCCCATGATGGGCTCTGGACTGACAGTGCAGAACCTGCTTGGGATTCTGTCTCTCTGCCCCTCCCCCTTCCCTCTCTCTGTCTCTTTCAAAATAGATACATAAACTTAGAATAAAAAAAGATTCTCTCCCTCTCTGCCCCTCTTTCCTGCTTGTACACTCTGTCTCTAAAATAAAATAAAATAGGGCGCCTGGGTGGCTCAGTCGGTTGAGCGTCCGACTTCGGCTCAGGTCATGATCTCATGGTCCGTGAGTTCCAGCCCCGCGTCGGGCTCTGTGCTGATGGCTCAGAGCCTGGAGCCTGTTTCGGATTCTGTGTCTCCCTCTCTCTCTGCCCCTCCCCCATTCATGCTCTGTCTCTCTCTGTCTCAAAAATAAATAAACGTTAAAAAAATTTAAAAAAATAAAATAAAATAAAATAAAATAAATAATAAAGTAAAAATAAAAGCAGTAAAATCCTTGCAGGATTTTAAATGCCCAGCCCAGTGCTTGGCACATAGCTGACACTGGATAAATATTAATTGGTGGCAGAAAAACTAGAGAGCAGACAACTGACCACCACAAAAAGGTTGTGCCCCGTAGCTGAAGAGCCCAGGTCCCAGAGCTGCATGCTCAGAGGCCCCTGGCCTAGAAGACCTGCCAGTGTCCACTAAATACCTCTCATAGACACTCCAGAGGGCTCGCCCAGCAACAGCGCTCAGTGCTCAACCCTCCTTAGACTGACCTCCAGGCCGCCTGGCCCAATATGGACATTCTCCATGGCCAGCCCAGTTTATAGCTCCAGGCTGAAGTGGAGACGTGGTGTTGAGGGTGGCAGCAGGGCGGAGGGTCCAGAGCCAGCCTGTCCCTCCTGGGCCACTGAGCTGTCATCTTGCTGATGCTCTGTATTCAGAGCATCACGTCCCTTTGGGTTGGACAGCCGTTGTGTACAGGGTGCAGACAAGAGGGCCTCTGGCTAGGCTGCAGAGCCATGGCCCTTTGTGCCACCCCCCCCCCCCCCATGTCTTGTGCACAGCCAGACCATTATACCTCCTTTCAGAAAGAGCCTTTCGAAGAGGGAGGGCTTTAGGAGGAGGAGTTTCCCAGCAGAGATTTCACATCAGCCCCTTGTGTAGGATTTGGATCATTGATTTTATTGATAAACAGAGAACACCGCTTGACAAAAAACAAGGGAGGGCTATTATAAATACATGAAGATGGAACAGAGCCTGTTTTCTGAAGGCAGCAGGGCTGTCAGACTTGTGCTGAGATGCCCCTTGCTTCCTTCTGCCTGGGCCTGGGCTCCATGCGAGGAGAGGTGGTGACACAGCGCTACAGTGGATCTAATGACTTCCTCTGGTGGCCTCACCTTCCTCCCTGTGAGGGTCTCCAGGTCTGCTTCTGGGGTTCTGCCCTTGGGAAGCTTCTTCTCTGCATAGGCAGCACCTGACATGAGCTAAGGCATATTTTTAGTGCTAGAATGCAGGGAGGGGGAATGCCCTTAGGGAGTGCGTTCTGCAGGGTCCTGGTAGGAGAGGACATGCTGCAGAGGGGGCCTTTGGCCATGGGCCAGGTTGGTCCCAGAAGGGCCAGGTGGGGGTGGACACGCAGGGAAGAGACTGCCCAGCAAGAGCCGGGCCTTGCCAGAGACGCATGGCCATGCACCCCAAAGACAGGAAAGCACTGGGGCAGGATACCCATTCTCCACTTTGGGATCGTGCCCACCTCCCAGGGCCCCATGAGGGCTAGAAGACATAATGGTGCTATCCAGCCCAGGATGTGAGAGGACCCCCTGGCTTTCTATATTTTCCATACTATGAGATGGTGTCACTGCTGGGAGGAGAAAGCTTTTCAGACTGACACTCAGCCTGGCCCCAGTAGGGAGGTGACATTCCACCTCAGGCTCTGTGTGAGGATGGGTGGGGGTGAGGGGTGGGGTGGCAAGTTTCAGGTCTGGTTGTCATCCTGAGTAAAATTAACAAAATAAGCAATGAAGTAGGGAACGTTATTACTAACCTTACAGAAATACAAGGGTTCAAAAGGAATAATATGAATAATTATATGTCAACAAATTATATGCCTAGATGACATAAACACATTCCTGTAGAGACAAAGACTACTGAAATGGAGTCAAGAATAAATAGAGTGTCTGAGTAGACCTCTAACAAATAAGTTGATTATTATCCCAATTATTACCCACAAAGAAAAGCTAAGGCCCAGAGAACTTCACTGGTGAATTATACCAAATTTTTTTTTTCCAAATGAAAAGATGCTCAATGTCATTCATCATCATGGAAATACAAATCAAAACCACACTGAAATACCACCTCACACCAGTCAGAATGGCTAAAATGAACAACTCAGGAAACTAAAGATGCTGGCGAGGATATGGAGAAACGGGAACCCTCTTGCACTGTTGGTGGGAATGCAAACTGGTGCAGCCGCTCTGGTATACGAAATATTTTAAAATGAATTACCACCAATTGTTCACATACTCTTACAAAAAATAGAATAGGCGGGAAAACTTCCCATCTCCTTCCATGAGACCATTCCATGATTGCAAGACTTGATGAAGATACCACAATAAAAGAACACTATAATAGACCAATATCCCTTATAAATATAGACACAAATATATTAACAAATCAAATCCAGCAACATATAAAAAAAAAAGGATTATATACATGAGCAAGTGAGATTTATCCAGGAATGTAAGGTTGGTGTAACACTGAAAAGTGAAGCAATCTAAAACACCATATTAAATAGAATAAAGGGGGAAAATCCACATGATTATCTCAATAGATATAGAATAAGCATTTGATAAAATACAACACATTTTCATGTGACAAACAACCAGTAGACTAGGAATAGGAGAGAACTTCTTCAAGTTTCTGAAGGGCATTCATGAAAAGCCCACATCATACTTAATGGTAAAAGACTTGTGTTTTCCCACTAAGGAACAAAACAAGGATGTTTGCTTTCACTACTTCTATTTGATATTGTACTGGAAGTTTGAGCCAGGACAATTAGATGAGGGGAAAAAAAAAAGCCATATAGATTGGAAAGGCAGAAGTAAAACGATTTCTATTTATAGGTAATATAATCTCTAAAAAAACCTTAAGGAATCCATAAGAAAGCTATTAAAACTGATACATGAGTTCAGCAAGTTTTCAGGATAGAAAATCAGTAGACAAAAATCCTTTGTATTTCTATATACTTGCAATGAACAATTTGAAAATGAAGTTAAGAAAAATTCCATTTACAATAGCATTGGAAAGAATAAAATAGGAAAAATTTTAATAAAATATGTGTAAGACTTGTTCACTGAAAACTACAAAACATTGCTTCAAGGCATTAAAAAGGATCTAAATAAATGGAAAGGCATCCCATGTTCATGGATTGGTAGACTCAATATTGCTAAGATGGCAATATTTCTCAAATTAATCTACAGATTTGATGCAATTCCTAACAAAATCCCAAATTTTGTTTTTGTCTTGCTTTTGCTTTTTTGCAGAATTAGTCTTAAAATTTATATAGCAATTCAAGGAATCCAGAATAGAAAAAAAAAAACAAAAACACAAAACTTTAGAAAAAAAGAATAAAATTGGAAGACTCACAACTTCCTGATTCCAAAACTTACTACAAAACCCCAATAATCAAGAGAGTGTGGTACTGGCTAATGACAGACATATAAATCAATGGAATGAAATTGAGAGGCCAGAAATAAGCACATACGTTTATAGTCAATTGATTTTCTACAAGGGTGCCAGGACCATTCAATGAAGAAAGAGTAATATTTTCAACAAATATTAAAAACATGTATAACTGTGTATCTACATACAAAAGAATGAATCTAGATCTCTACCTCACACCACGTACAAATTTAACTCAAATGGATTATAGACCTAAATGTAAGGGCTAAAACTATAAAACTCTTGGGAAAAGGCCCACAGGAGTAAATTTTCATTACCTTGAATTAGGCAATGTTTTTTTAGATATGACATCTAAAGCCAAGTGACAAAAAAAATAGATGAAGAGAATTTCATCAAAATTATAATCTTTTGGGCTTCAAAAGACACTATCAAGAAAGTGAAAAGAGAAGGATGGAATAAATGTTGTAAATCATAGACAAGGGACAGGAATCTGGACTATATAAAGAAATCTGACAATAATACAAAGAAAAACCTAATTGTTAAATAGGCAAAGGATCTTAATAGACATTTCTCCAAAGAATCCATACAAATGAATAATAAACACATGAAAAGATGCTTGACATCATTAATCATCAGGGAAATAAGTCAAAACCATGCTAAGATGCATCTTCATACCTGCCATGATGGCTAGAATCAAAAAGTCAAATAACAACAAATGTTAACAAAAATGTGGAAAGATCACAACCCTCATACAATGGTTCAGCTGCTTTGGGAAGCATTCTGGCAGTACCTCAAAAAGTTAATACACCTACTGTAGGACCCAGCAATTCCACTCCTTAGTATCTACCCAAAAGAACTGAAATACATTCCACACAAAAAGGTACAGAGATGTTCACTGGCTGTATTATTCATAGTAACCCCAAAGTGGAAACTACCCCAGTGTCCTTCAACTGATAAACAGATAAACAAATCTGGTGTATCCATACAATGGAATATTATTTGGCCATAAAAAAGAATGGAGTACTCGAGTGCCTGGGTGGTTCAGTCGGTGAAGCATCCAACTTCAGCTTAGATCATGATCTCATGGCTTGTGAGTTCAGGCCCCGCATCAAGCTCTGTGCTGACGGCTTGGAGCCTGGAGCTTGCTTCAGATTCTGTGTCTCCCTCTCTCTCTGCCCCTCCTCCACTCTCTCTCTCTCTCTCTCTCTCTCTCTAAAAACTAAATAAACATTAAAAAAATTTTTAAAAGAATAAAGTACTGACACATGCTACAATATATATGGCTCTTGAAAACATGCTAAGTAAAAAAAAAAAAAGCCAACCACAAAAGACTACATACTGTATGTTTCCTTTAACATGAATGTCCAGATAGAAAATCTTTAGAGACAGAAAGTAGATTAGTGCTTGGCAGGAGGCTGGGGACTGGGGAAGGAATGGGGTGTGCTGATAATTTGGTTTGGTACTTAATTTGGGGGTGATCAAAATGTTCTGAAATTAGATAGTGTTGGTGGTTGTACAACTCTGTAAATATACTAAAAACCACTTAAGTCCATACACCCTTCAGAGGGTGAATTCTATGGTATGTGAATTATAGCTCAATAAAGACATTATTTTAAAATTGCCATGTGTTTCAACAATTTTTAAAAATTTCTCTGTGCTTTAAAAAAAAATTTCGTTCTTGGAATCGGTCTGGAGCCCAGTGGAAGTTGCTAGCCTCTGACTCATTGTTTCTCTCTTTCCCCTTGCTTGTTTAGGCCAGGTCACTGGTGACTTTCCCAAAAAACCTCTTCAAAAAATCTGGGAGTCTGGAGATCCCCAAGCTGGGCCTCCCGTTCTGCAGCCTTGGCAAGCCTCACCATGTCCTTGAGTAATGCCTGTCCCTGAGAACCATCACCCCCAAGGTCCACTGAGCCAACCTGAACAGCAGGGGGCAAAGGAGTTAAGGGCCTGGCCCTGCCCTGGCTCTTCCTCTTAACCCCAAGTGCCTAGTTGTCCTGTGAGCTACGCGCCCATACTGCCTAACTCCCAGATCCAACACATACAGTCCCTGGGCTTGTCACACCACAGACGTCCTGGACTCCCAGGACTCATTTTTTAAGCCATCTGAGTATCCACATTTCTCAGGAATCATTCTCAAAAATCCCCATTTCTCCCTAATGAATGCTCCTGGCATCTACTGGTGGTCATGAAATGGGCCAAGTCACTGAAAGAACCATTTGTCAACTCTGTCCTGACAACATCACTGGGGCTGCAGGTAAGTGGCTGCCAGACTCCGGGGTCTGGGGTCTGGCCCAGCTCTGCTGAGGACTCCGGAGGGGACCTTCTCTGTGTATATCAGAAGGTATCTGAGTTTCAGTTCCCACAAAGGCAGATGCCAAGACAAGGATTTGCTTCAAGGCGTCTTATCTGGCAGGTGTTTGGGGGAGGCACAGTGAGTGAGGCAACAGAGGAGGACGGCTTGGGATCCCAGAGAGCACTCGGGAACCGCAGAGCCTGAAGACATGACGTGGCTGTGCCCCTGTCTCTTGGCCAGTTAAACTCACATGAAGATCCGAGATATAACGGTGAAAAGCTCTGACGCAGAGTCAGTGCTCTGGAAACAGCAGTTGCTATGATAATAGTTATGAGAACCCCTGTGAGGATTAAATAACACACTGAGATAGCCCAGTCCTGCATCGTCTCACAGGAAGGCTGATTTCTCTTCATTCGCACGTCCCTAACCAATCTGCCCAGCCCCACCTTGCTGATCTCCCAGAGGAGGTCGTGTGTGTGTGTGTGTGTGTGTGTGTGTGTGTGTGATTGGTGCCTACCCCCCATACTCCAGCCTGCCCAGGACCGCTGCAGAGGACCTGAAGCAAGTGCACAAGGGAGGCAGCCGTGTTCCACTTGGCCCCAGAGCTAATGGAACCGCTTCCATCACCACCGGCCTAGGCTTTAATCATCCACGCTTTCAAGTGGAAGGCAGAGCTCCCCAGACACCAGATAGGCCATCATCTTCCCACTGGGGGTGCAGAACAGGGCTGATGAGGAGAGACGCTGGACCTTCTTTGCAGGCAGACCCCACGAGGGGCCAAGATCACCTCTAGGCTGGGGGTGGGGCATGATGGTGAACAACAACCAGAGGCAATGAAATCAATCACTCCCCCTAACCGCAGCTCCCACAGACCCAGGTGGGGAGGGAGTGTCCCCCACCTCCAGATGGCTCTGGGACATAAGGCTGGCAAGGCAGAAAGCCAGCCCTGAACTGGGACTGCCTACTCCATGGTTCTCCAAATACGTCTTGGCCTCAGAGCCTTGTTCAAGTGAAACGTTACATGGAGACCCAATGCATAGAACTCTCTGCTTGACATCAGCCTAGGGGCTGCTCCCTTTCTGCCCTGCGCCCCCACTCCCAGGCTGCCCCTAAGAGAACACTGAATAGCACACTTGAGTGGCCCCCTGTCACCCTGCCCTACCTCCCTACAGTGACCATGATCTGGTGGACGGCCACCGTCTCCCCAGACCACACCGGCCCTTCTCACGGCCTCCTCTCCCACCATTCCCTTCTCCCCCACATCCTCCCACCTGCCCTTTCCACCTGCCGTGGCCCTCCCAACCCAGTGCAGAATGAGGCAAGGGAAACATGCAGTTAAAGGTTGTGAAGCTTCTTCCTTTCTCTGTCTTCCTTTTTTTCTCTGTGTTTTCATTTGATGTTTAATGTCCTTCTAGGTAAAGAAAAACTAAAATGTTTAATTGTTGGTATGAACTTTACCATTCATCTTTCTATTGTCCTATGCCAGTTTTAAAGACAAGCATAAGAGTATTTAATTCATACGCAGAATCAGTAAAACTTCTGTAACTTGCAGGTGCATTTTAATGGCGTGAACATGTCATACAACAAACTGTTTCACTTTCACTCCTTTGCCACCACGGCACATTCTACCAACACTCTCCACCTCAGCGTACCGGTGAGACAAGAAGGAAAGTCACTCGCTTTTCCTCTCCTGTGTCACCAGGGCCCAACGATGCTGGTTCTAACAAAAAGCAGGGCCTCTGCGGCTGAGCACCTCCCCCCCAACCCACACACACACCTCATCCGCTGTCCACAGGACGAGCTCTTTGTCCTCCCTGAATCCCAGCCCCACACAGTCCACCAGCACCCTGTGCTCCTGAGATTTCTGAAGACATATGCAAACAGGGCTCTGCCCATATCCATGTATCTCCCCGATCACCCATGCTCCCTCAGCCCAGGACAGCACTTAGAGGACACAAGTTCAAAGATAAAATTATTAAGACTTTCGGGTTTGCTACAGCTGAGCATTGAATCCAGCACAGGCTCTTGAGCGCGGGACCCTGTACCTCTGTGAGCGCGCCCGCTGCCCGCTTGCTTTCTCCCTTGGCTGACTGATTCTGATTCCACATCGCTGGGACCTTATGGGGTAGGGGCCCTCCCAGTGACCCAGGGCCTCCTCTCTCAGGGGCTCCTCCTGCCACCCAGGCTGCTGTTTATAGGTGTGCCTCTCCCACTAGACCACAAGCTCCCAGGGGCAAGGCTGTGTTGGTCCGGTTGGCCACTGGCCCCAGTCCAGAGTCTGACACAGTCACTATTTGTTAAACGAACATATAACAAACAAATAACTATTTGTTAAACGAACATATCAACCACTCGCTGAGTATTAGTTGGGCACCTAAGATGGGCCAGGCGCCTCCGGGGTCAGGGAAACTCTCTCCCAGCCCTCCCCTGCTGCCCTGGGGCTCCTGTGGTGGGGAGGGGCAGCCTGTCCCCAGAAGGAGGCCTCCCTGACTTGGAGCTGACCTGCTTGTCCCACATTATCGATTTTCAATTGACCTCCACTTTCCACTTTACAGTTCAGAGCCTCTGCGGCCTGAAACCTCTCTGAACAAACCTTCACACCCTGGGAAGACCAGCTGGGCACCCGGGTCGGGTCAGGTCAGGTCAGGTCGCAGGGTATCCTCGCCTCCCCTGGGGAGTCCTCAGGCCTTCAGCCATCAACACCCAGACCATGACTTCTTTCCTTTTTTTACGCTTTTATTTTGAAAATCTCAAATCTACAGAGAAGTTGCGAGAGTGCAATGAATTCGCGTGTATCCTTAAATTCAACGATCGTTAACAAGGTGAGGACACCCTCTTGCAGGAATACCACACAATTATCGAGGCCAGGAAATTGAACAGTGATGCAACTCTGCTTTCTAATATTCAGTCCATATTCAAACTTTACCCATTGTCCTGACATAGAGATCCTGCATTTCATTTGTTTATCAGGTCTCTTCATTAAGGACCTTTTCAGAGAGAGGGAATCACAGCCCTGCCATCCCGCCAGGCCCCTTTCTCTGTTCTCATCCCCATGCTTCCCATGCATGTGCAAATATGTACACACACGTGTGCGCGCATGCACAGGCACACACCCTGACACACACACACACACACACACACACACACACTGGTCCAGGGTGGGGTCTTGAGGTCTGCACACAGGCCCTGTGTCTGCCACCTTCTCACACATGTTACCCCTTCAGGCAGCTAATTCCCCTCTCATGTCTGCATTGCAGTCCTTATGGTAGTTGTGCTGTGCTTTGTTTATAGATTTTTCCAGAGAAGGAGGGCTGTCCCTGCCTTCCTTGACATCATAAGGCCTACTGAGTCTGAGTCAAGGGATCCTCTGAGGGGCCTCCCTCTGGGTCAGGGCCCAGTCATCCCTGCCATGGGTATTTTCCTCCAGGCCAGCCTTGTTCAGGGCCAGCTAGCCTGTGGTACAGGAGTCGACCCTGCCTCCAGAGACATCGGCAGAACTGAAGGAGTGAGTCTGGGGCATGTAGCCGTAACCCTGACTTAGCAGGAGGCGTGGGGAGCTGCTGGCACAGAGCAGTAGGTTCCACCCCTGGGTGAGGCATTTGAACCCAATGATTCTGTGAGTCTCAGCTCCACAAGACCTTGGGCAGGTTCCCCGGCCTCTGGAAGCCTCAACTGTCCCCCTCTAGAAAATGGAAAGAATAATATCTATTATAGGAAGGTTAACCCATGCTCAAAAAAACCTTTCCTATCATTCTGGAAATGTATTAGGTGCTCAGTAAAACTTGGCAACCACCATTACCATCACCCCTTCCTTCCCTTCTGAGAGCACAGAACCCAGACTGGGCATGCTGTCTACAGGGCACTCAGGCATTTTGTCCGTCTGTACTGCTTTCTCCTTTGTGCCAGACGAACCCAGGAGTCAACTCCTGTACCAGCAGAAGGGTTTCTTGTGAGGTTCCCAGGCCCTGCGAGCACTACACCTTCCTCTGCAGATCCCCCTACCGTCCATGAGCACCCACACGTGAAAGGACCAGAAGAGGGCCAGAGCCCCAGACCGTTGTGCTCAGTAGCCCCAGGGCACAGAGCCCAGCCCGGCAAACAGCAGCATGAAGCCCAGGTCCCCTACTCTTGGCAACCAGAAGAGGCTTCCTGTGGACGCCACCTTCCTTGGCAGTGGAAAGGACAGGGAAGGTGCCTATTAGGGGCATGGTCCAACCCAGTGACACTGCCCAGTGCAAGTCTCAAGCCCTACGGGCTGCACGCAGCCCCTGCGGCGATAGTAAGGTGCACCAGTCCGCTCACAATGATGTGCTCAAGGTGACCTGTTGGGTCAACTGGCGAAGCCAGGCCTCTGTGCCTCCAGAGATCTCAGATGTGCACACTTGGCCCCGACACCAAGCCCAGACCCCATCACTCTGACCTCTGGGGCGGCCCTTCTGTGCCGCCTTCTCTGTGTGACAAGCCTGTGCCCCACCCAGGGTCAGGCACATCACTGACACTGGGGGACTCTGGGGCCATCTTGCTTTGCTCTTCCCAGGCCTTTCTTGGTCACAACGCAGACAGTTACCAGGTTACTTCCAAGCCTACACAAGACTAGAATTGTGGCTCCTCGCTCAGATTTTGCAAACAGTCGGCATTTACTGACAGAGGACCTGCCGATGTTCAGTTGCCCTGTTTTTCCTGCCTGCCTACTTTTTCTTTGTAGTGCAACCTTGTTTTCCCAAAGATGATGAAGACTATTGCTAACATATTTGTATTGATCAGATTTACTTCTCACGACTTCGTTTTGAGAGAGCAGGCGTGTGGATGAGATGCCGTCTGAGATCAGAGAGCCTGCTTCTTGCGGGGGCAACCAGGCAAGCAGACATCCTGGGGAACATGGACTTTGAGCGGACCCTCTGGCTCAGGGACAGGCATCCTGGGAAGGGTGACCCGTACAAGCACCGGTGTGAAGGTGGGAACGAGCACAGGTGATCCGAGAAATGGTTGCGGGGGCCCAGCGGGAGCCAATGCTGGACAGATGGAGGGAGTCAGTCCCAGCTGGGCCTCAGCCACTACAGGGCCTCCCCGCCCAGCCCCGTGCTGGGGTCACAAGGCGTGAACATGATACTGTGGCAAAAGCTCTCTGCACACCGTCACTCGGTGGTGATTGTGTTACTGTCCTTTCAGGCCCTCCCCGGCAGACGCAGTGGTTTGGAGCCTCCCTCCCTGGGGTCCACTGTGAGCGGACACCATGACCAGCTTCTTGGGGTGGGGGTGGGGGATGCGGGCCCCAGAACGACAACCCCATCTCAATTACCACTGCCCTCTGACATGCAAACACGGACAGGCTCCAGCAGGAAAAATCAGACCCGACCACAGAGAGCGCGGCATGGTGCTGGGTCCCTGGAACTGATTTCTCTTCATACACAGTATGCACGTTAGAGGCCAAGAGTGAAGCTGCTGCCTGCCGTTGTCGCAGCACACACACACCTCTACCCCTGGCCCCTGAGACCTGAGCAGGCCAACTGGGGGCCAAGGTCAAGTGGAGCCTCTGGGTGCCCATGCCATGGGCTGTGAAGAGAGACCGGAGCTGGCGGGCAAGGGGACCAGCAGGCGACGTCCTAGAACACGCACAGGGCTCAAATTTCTCATCCAGGGGCACCCCTCACAACCCTGGCCTGGACCCTGCCCCTCCTGACCCTAGGGCAACTCTTTCCCTCCCCCAACTCCTTCCCCCAAAGCAGCAGAGAGGAAGAAGGGAGGCTCTCAACCCTGGGAGGGGGGCCCACTGGGGACGCAACAGACCGCTCTCACTCGTTCTTAAAACCACTCAGATATGAGGTCATCTTATTGTCTGTGTGACAGAGACAAAACCAAAAATATGTCGAAATAATAGCACCCCCAGATTTTTCCCCTCTTCCTGTCTGTACTGGGCCCTTTCTTTGCTCCTGGGTCTTGACTGGGCTGAAAGGAACACAGATTTCCCTTGTGAGGTCTCCTGGTGTTTGCTCCCACAGAGGGCGGTTGGTTGTGAAGGGTAAAGCAGATGATTACAGAAAGCAGCCGGTGCCTGCCGGCGAAGTCTAAGCATAGCTCTGGTGTAAACCTACCTCCTCATCCAGCCAAAACAGGAAGGGTGCGTGGAGGGTTGCACGCAGCTCCGAGCTGGCCTGGGTTCTAGAGTCAGACGCGGGTGGGCACAGACAGGGGTGACCTCTGGGTGGGGCTGGAGCCACCAGATCCCTGAGCGGCTTCCTGGTTGAGGACGGAGCTGGAGACCCCAGGGGCCGCCCAGAGGCCAGAGCTGGACCCGAAGTGAGGGCCGGCATGGCCTGAGCACGCAGGGACCAGGACTGTGACCCAAGGTGCCCGTGGGAGCCGCCCTCCAAGGGCGGTGGGCAGGCGTTGTGGGCTCAGGGCCAGTCATGGGCTGAGCAGGTTGGTGACTGTGAACCTCTGAGATTGGGTCCTGCCAGAGGCTTGCCCTGTTCTGGGAGTGGCGTCAGCTGCTACCTTCTGCAGCACGACTTTTTTAAAAAAAAATTTATTTATTTTTGACACACAGAGAGAAAGAGAGGGAGAGAGAACAGGGGAGGGGAGGGGCAGAGAGAGAGGGGGACAGAGGATCCAAAGCGGGGATCCACTGTGGGGCTCGAACTCACAAACGGTGAGATCGTGACCTGAGCCAAAGTCAGATGCTCAACTGACTTGAGCCTCCCAGGCACCCCTCCGCAGGTCTTTTTGAGGCCTGTGGGGTTTTTTCCCCCAGTTAATTCCTTTGGTTTTCTTTTTTGGATTTTTTTTTTTTTCCTGCTTAAAGTTTACCATAGAAAAGTACAGAAAATAACAGACACCAGTGTCAGAATTTATCAATGTAGAGACCTGCTCGTGTTTTGTTCCGAAGTTTTCGATTCGTAGAACAGAAAAACATTGCAGATGACCCTCCCTTCTGACTCAGGGTACTCTCCCTCCCCACCTGGCAAATGCTGGCATGGCCTCGGGGGCCTCTCTGCAGTCCGCATGTTCGTATTTGTGAGGCATCTAGACTCACACATGCACGCACGTGCAGGAACATGCAGAAACATGGACACGTGCACGCATGTGGAAACCGCTATTTTTGAGCTTATCCACATTGATGCATACAGATCCGATTCGTTCATTTGAACTTCTCCATGAGGATTGTAGCTCACAAATATCTCACACTTTGTTTACCCACTTCCCCCATGATTTAAGTTGTTTCCGATTGTGTGCCATCACAAGCGATACCATAATGAACATTCTTTTTCAGCCTCCCAGTGGTACCCCAGGGTATGTGCCCAGGGTGGGATTTCAGCATCTTTCCGAAATGCATTGTTTCAAATTCACACGTTTTTGCTCTCCACTCCTCCAAGTGGTTGGATTCATTTACACCCCTGCCCGTGGGCGTGAAATTTCCCACTGCTCATCATTTTATCTACCCTTGGGATTATCAGACACAATTTTTGCCTAAGCTGATGGATATACAGTGATATTTCATTTTTATTAATTTGTATTTTCTCGATAATGAGTTGAGTCTCTGATTCCATATTTTCATTGGCCATTCACGGTCCCTCTTCAGTGGATTGTTCATTTTTTGATTTTGCCCACATTTCCCATAGGTTGTTTGTATTTTTCCTTATTGGTCTTTGCGTGGCTGATCCTGCGTGTGGTGTATGTATGGCAAACAGCTTCTCCCTGTTGGTTGCTTTTCTTCTCAAATTGTTTTTGAACACCACAGCGACTGCATAGCTCCCGACTGTACATCAACACGAGTTTTTCAAAGTCCATGGCACCCCCTAGGTCAGAGTCTTGCTGGGCCCTGAAGCCCCCTCACGCCCATCCAATCACTGTCCACCATCTGATCCACTAATGAGTGGATTCTGCTAATACCTTTCCTAGCACTGTAAACCCTTACTCACCAGAGGGACGTCCTCCCGGTCATGGGGTAATTATCCCCTTCATGCACCATGGCTTCTATTTCCTAATGATTTCGTTGAGGTTTTTGTATCTGTCTTCAGAAAGGAGAGTGCTCGGTGGTCTGGGGTTCTTCATTTCTTGCTGCCCATCAAGTTAAAGTATTCATGGTGGACTGGCTCTGTAATAACTAGTTTCCATGATTATTAATCTTGGAAGCTGTGTTAGGGATAACAGAAAGCAGCAAAGGAACGAGGTTCAAGAGAGGGCTTCTCAGTGGTCCCCGAGGCTACAGCTGGGCATCAGAAGAGCCACGATGGGCCTCACTGGTCACCTGGGCTCTCTTCCGGCAGGGCATAGACTCCCCTCCACTCATAACACCCTCAACACCTCTGCCCAGTGCTGCCCGAGGGGATCTCCAGGACCATTGGCTTTATGGGGTATCGATTAGTCAGGGTTTTCTAGAGCAACAAAACCAAAAGGATCTAAAAAGGATATATATTGTATACAAAGGAAAATGTTTATTATAAGGAATTGGCTCATGCAAATTTAGAGGCTGAGAAATCCCACCACCCGCCCTCTGCCGGCTGGAGACCCCGGGGCTGCTGGTATGATCCCGTCTCCTCCAAAGGCCTGAGAGCCAGGAGCCCCAAGAGCAAGACAAGACGTGAGATCTCAGCTCAAGCAGTAAGGCAGGCAGGCAGAGGGGCTAATTCCTGCTTCCTCCATGTTTTGTTCCATTCGGGCCCTGACAGATTGCCCCCCACACACATACTCACGCTGGGGAGGGCAATCTCCTAAAGCCCACCAGTTCAGACACTAACCTCATCCGGGAACACCCTCACAGACACACTCGGAGATGGTGTTTCATCTAGACACCTCCTAGCCTAGTTAGTTTGACACATAAAATCAACCATCACACCCACCAAAAAGTCTCGGGGGTCCCAGGCATTTGGGACACGCTGGGTTCTATCGAGCTACACAGGCTTTTACTCTCGTGTGTGGGGCTTCTCAGAACTTCTCTTATGAGTCTCCAAGAGCGGGACAGGCAATGACACTCCTAGACCTCTTGAGGCACAGGCCTCTGCTTTCCATGGGGCACGCTGGAGGATGGTCTGGACTGGCCCGGACACCTTCTCCACACTCATCCCTCTCCAGTATCTGTGTTCTGCCTGTGCTGGCTCAGCCTCTCTGTGCAGGAGCTCTGGAGCTCTGAGCTGGGGTGGGAGCACCAGTACCTGCCCTGCATGCAGCCGTGTTGGGTGAGGTGGGTGTCAGAGACTCGTGCCCTGTCTGCAGTCCAGGCCTGTCCTGAAGGAACCCCACGAAGCAGAGGGCATATCCAGGTAACACTCAGGTTGGTAGCTATGTTGTCTCATGCTCTGGGGGATGTGGCCAGGTCATAGGAAACACGGGGTTCAGGTTACAGCATTTTCCAGCTCCCATCCCCTGAGACAACATGTGTACCTAGAAAGCTAGAACAATCCATGCCATGCCTCCGGGAAAGGCAGCTGGGAAAGACACCAAGGGATGTAGGAAAAAGCACCACCCAATTCAGAACAGAAGAGAGCTCTTAGGCAGCCCCATGCCAGCACTTGATTTCATAGAAGGGAAAACCAAGGAAAAGAGTGCAAGGCTTGTCCACAGTTGCACAGAGAGGGCTTGGGGTACCGCCTGCCAGGCGAGGACTGTGGAGCCCCAGGCTGGGTTTCTGGTCAGCTGCACATAGGGAATAAACTGTGCCAACATCTTATTACACGGAAGGTGTTCAGCTCAGCCCAGAGCCAGCAGAGTTAGAACAAGGACATGGAGGGCAAAATAATAACATGAACTGGCTTGTTTTTTTTATCATTTTTATCACTTTGATCCTTTCCCATAACACTGCAGCTTGGACCTCGGGTGGCCCCAGGAGCAGGCAGACGTCCCGGGGCAGACGATGCTCCTGGGAGATATCTGAGGCCTGGGGGGTGCAGGGGGCTGCCCTGACCCAAGGGCGCCCACTCCAGGTGCTAGAGAGCCTTTCCTTCCAGCCGCCCTTGTTTTTAATCCTTCAAGCCAGGCCGGCTGCTGAGGGTACAGTGGGAACACCTGGAGAGCATGTGGGTCCTGAGCTCCCTTGGGTGGCGGCAGGGGATGTGGGGCCTACCCAGAGGGTACCAAGGGGTTGGCATGTCATAGTAGCTACCCTCACGGGCATCCCTAGAGACACCCCCACCCCCACCCCAGTCTGGATGCAGGGCTCGGTGCACCTTCTCCCTGCAGGTGGGCAGCTTTCCGAGCTTCCTGCTCCTCTTCAGCCCACAGAAAACCCACAGGATTCCTGAGGGCTGGTGCGCTCCATCTTCCCAGGCTGGAAAATCTCAGGAGACTCCAGGAAAAAAGCAGATCCCTTGGATCTGCTCAGAGCCAACAGTCGAGGCCAGAACAGAGCTCAGATTTCAGCCACGATAGTACCTATTTCTCTAACTCCTGGCACCGGGTTGGGCTTCTCAGGCCCACGTCATATCACGGGACGCTCACAGCTGCTTCCTGAGGTAGATGGGGAAGACAAGTTCACCTCCTAGTTCACCAGCTTGCCTGAGGTCCCTCCACTGAATGGCTGGATTCCAAGGGCCCCCCTTTGAGCCCCCCCTCCCCCAACCACCACCCAAATCCACTCAGCTCCGGCTACTGGCTGCTCAGCAGCAACACTTTCTAGCACTTTCTCTGGGCAGACGCGGCCCTCAGCACTTGACAAGCATTTCAATCCTCACAGTGAGCCTGAGAACGAGGTAGAGTTGTTCTCCCCGTTTGCCGGGTGAGTATACTAAGACCCTAGAGAGGTTGAGCCATCATCGTTAGAGTTGGGCACCAGAAGTGGGACCTTTGAGCTTCCACAGTGCTTAGGCTGTCCATGATGCTGTCTCTTTAAAACAGAGTAAACTGTGCCGCTTCTCTGCACCAGACCCCTCAGTCCCCGAGGAACAGCTGCATACACGCACGCGCGCACGTGCACACGCACACACACACACACACAGGCACACGCGCACCTGCAGGGGAGCCCCGCCCCGAGCCCGCCCACAGCCGTGGGCTCCCCAGGCCTCGGGAGCTAATTACATCACAGGAAATCTCAGTGTGAGCCTCACATCATCGGAGATGTCCCCAGCGGATGGTTCGAGACAGAACACATGTGGCAGAGCCCTTGGCCAGGCCCAGCTGCAGCAGATGTCCGCTGCAGCTGGAGGGCAGCCAGGCCCCAGGCCACGTGCAGCTCGTCCAGGGCAGGCCCGCGGCCGGGGGTCTGCAGAGCAGTCGGAACGCAGGCCTTCAAGCTTCTCCGCTCCCCGGGCTCCGGCCTGCTGCACAAGGCTTCACACTTTGAGGCAGAGTTTCCTGCCTGCTCCACGGGGTCACCGTGACCCTTAGCGAACTGAGCCCCCGCATGCGCCCAGCACGGAGGCACAGGGAACAGTGTTCAGGACAACAGGAAACATGATCTCCACCGTCGAGGAGCTGACAGCCTGCTGAGGGGGAGGACAGAGTCGACTAAGCCAGGACCACTCAGTGCATGTGCCAGACAGGTGAGTCTCCGCCTTTCTTGGGGGAGAGGCAGCAGCGACCAAGTCAATGAAGAAGATGCTACCCGACTGTGACAAGCAGGCTAGGTGAAGAGGACAGGTAGGGCAAACAGGACGGGAGTGCTCAGGGAGTGCCCCCTCTGGAGAAGGGTTGAGCTGAGCAGAAAAGTCAAGTGGGAAGAAAGGGGACCTGGCAGCCAGAAAAGTGCAGGGGCCCCAGGTGGCAAAGGGCTAGAAGGATGAGCCAGTAGTGTGGTCCCAAGGAAGGAAGCAGCCGAAGAAGGAGCAGGGGATCTGGAGGCCATGAAGCGCCCTGGGGGCCATCACAAGGAAAACGGGATTCTACTAGCAACCGGAAGCCACTGGGGGCGGGGGGGGGTGGTGCACAAAAGCGTAGCAGGATCTGACTGTCATTTTGGAAAGCTAGCTCGGGCTAATGTGTGCGTGAATAGGGGAGGGGTACTACGGGGCCCTCAGGGGAACAGGGAGGCCGGTGAGAGTCTTCTCCTCCAGTCCAGCATTGGGATGGTGGTGACCAAGATGAGGGTGGCGGTGAGGGTGGAGAGAAGGGAGGGCTGGCCTCCAGGTGGCAGGAGCCAACATGAGCTGCTGGGCTGGCCTGGGAGGGGAGCGCTGAGGCAGACGTGGGCAGTGCCATCCAGGCAAGAATGGGGAGGAAGCGGCTTAGGGCATGGAGTCAAGAGTGGAGAAAGAAAGGAGAGGAGGTTCAGGGATAGGATCAGAATCAGAGAACCTCAGAAAGTTCATTGGAAAAGGATTCTCTGGTTTTCAATCTCCCGCAGTGAGACGAGAGGCCAGAATTGGCCCCCAGCCTCCCATCCACTCTAACCCATCTCTCTAGAACCCCCCAAAGCACCTCCTAAGTTACCATGGGGTCCACGGAGCACACTTTGAGAATGCTGGAGGCGGCCAGCTGTATTGGTTTGGGATTCACCTAACTGTAACCTGTATCCAGAGAGGGAAAGGGAGTGGCCCAGAACACACAGTGAGTTCGAGGTGGGGCAAAGGCAATCCTAGGACAACAGAGACCAGCCCAGGGCTCCTCATTTATCCTCCAGAGTTGACTCCCACTGCTGAGGCCTCCCTCACCTTATACCTCACCTCAAGTCTCTCCTTCCCTCTCGGTAGTCCCTGGCTTTGTCACCAGCTCCAGCGGCTTCTCCTCCCTGCTCCTGGGTGTATTAAGTCAGAGATATGGAAGTCTGCGAGCAGTGGAGGTGGCGGGGGGGGGGGGGGGGCCCCCCCAAGAAAGAATCAGTAGGTACGGGAGAGGCCTATGCCTTAGGAGACTCCAAACAAGTAGCCTCTCGTTCCTGGATGAGACCTCCTGACCTGTTCACCTCCCCGCACTGAAAGCCCTCTCAGCATCTCAGCCAGGAGCCCCTGAGGGCAACTTCCCCAAGTTCAAGGCAGGCAGGGTTAATGCCAGGCTTTGCCACCCCCAAAGAACTCCAGGAGGTCCCGAGCTAGTGGGCTCTTTACAGCTGGCTGTCACGTCCAGGAGGCTCACACCAAA
The DNA here is from genome assembly GCF_014898765.1 of Herpailurus yagouaroundi. Taxonomy (NCBI): domain Eukaryota; kingdom Metazoa; phylum Chordata; class Mammalia; order Carnivora; family Felidae; genus Herpailurus; species Herpailurus yagouaroundi. The sequence goes on along the minus strand of NW_024412404.1, from coordinate 30,466,487 downwards.
CTGGGATCCCAGCAGGAATCCCTACGTGAGCATTTTTGAGCCCAGTGCGGGTCTGGCCTGGAGATCGTACCACCCGAGGAATTCTCAAAAGTTGAAGAGAGGGCTCTGCCTTCTTCCCCCTGGTCCTGCACCTGCCCCTGCTATGACATCACTAACTTCTACTCCTGGTCTCCTGAGCAGCCCACATCTACTTGTCTGACCAGCCTCAGCCACCGAGGGGTTGAGGGCCCCAGTTCCTGCCACCTACTGTCATCTGCTCGTGTGCATGAAGGGGAGAGGCCCAGCAGCCCCTCACTCTGGGCTTCACTAGAGCTGGGGCAGAGGCAGAAGTGGGGCATCTCCTGCTGGCCCCCCACTTCTTCCCCTGGGCCCAGGCATGGAGGTGCCTCTCAGGATGGAGGCCACACCACGGGAGCTGGCAGTGCGGGAACAGCCAGATCTCAGGTGCCTGACCCTCCCTTCTCCCTCCGGCCCACCCTATAGCTAGGGGTGCGTTGGCTTGCTGATCGGGAGATCTGCGAGGGCACTGGCACTGTCCCAGGAGACACCTCAGCCCCATCTCTGGCCACCCCGAGCTGTAAGTGCACCCTGAAGGGGAAGTTGGGGCCCAGAATCGAAAGCTCTATCCAATCAGGGCTTATCTCCTAGATTCTAGGATCCTTGCCAGGACCTCATGGGTCCCATTGCCTGGTCGGGAGCCAAATGGGGCCTCAGTCACTCAGCCACAGGGCCTCTGGAAGCCCAGGTGATGCAAAGTCTGCTGACCCCCACTTAGATGTGTCTTTTCTCCTCTGCTCTAGGTCCTGGCTCTACTCCTGGGTGTACCCAGAACCTCCACATCTCTCTCCTCACAGATCCAGGACCTGCCGGGTTGTGTTGGAAGCTTCCACCATGGTACGTGCCTTCCCACTCTAGCCTTTGGCCATCCTACCACAGCCGCGTCCCAGACCTTACCCAGGGGCCTGAGAGACACAGGCAAGAGACTTTTAACTCCCTGTGCTGAGAGAGACTCATATTGCCCCCTCCTCCTCTCACTGGCCTCTTTCCCCATCCCAGAGATTTCAAAGGTTCTACTGCTTCTGTATGAAAAGAGAGCCCAAGAAGGGACAGACGGGGTGGGCACTGGGTCTGTGAGATCCTCATTCTCCTGCCTCAGCTAAGAAATGCTCCACCCACCAATCCCTCTCCCTCCTCCCGTGTCCCCTTCCTTCTCTACCTTTCCTGGGAGGATGCTGCAAGTGTCAGGCCTGGCCCCCAGGCAGGCTCTCAGCAGCTGGGAGCTCCCATTCTGTATGACAAAAACTTTGAGTGCCCTCCGAGGGGATTCCCGGCAGGAGGGATCAGCCCCGCCTCTGGCAGGTGGAATCTGGGCTGGGGGCCCACAGCATCCACGCCCCACCCCACCTGCCCAGCCAGGTCTGGTGGTGGCCCACTGGGCAGCTCCATCCTGGGAAGAAGGTGGCTGTGCTCTCCTGATCCACAAAGGCGTGTAGCCCTTTGGAGGTGATTGAGGATGGCGATGACTAATTGTGTCAGCAGTTGGTCTCAACTCGAGCCTTGTCCCGATTAAAATGGAAATGCTTCCTGTGATTTGCGGGCAGGAGCTGGAGTGGAGGGAGTGGGGACGTTTACGCAGATTTGCAGGGATCCTGCCCGAAATGGATCCGCGGAGTAAAAGCGATTTATCTCGGCGAGTCAGGGCCTGCAGCGTGATTTAATTAAGGCCAGATCAGCCATAGTCTTTGGCTCTCCCGTGCCCGGCATCGCTGGGTGGCGGTGCTGAGCGGGCCCTCCTTCCCTCTCCTCCAGGACCAGGGAGGTCGGAACACACTCCTGGACTGTGAGGTTGCTCCCTCAGCTTGCCAGGCCCGTGTCCAGGACCTTGTGCCTGGACCGCATCCCAGGCGCAGTGGGGAAGAGCAGGATGCCTACAGTGTGGCCCTGGGGAGGGTCAAACATGTACAGTCACCTCTCTAGGGCTTCCCACATGGGCACTCATCACGCCTCACAGTACAGCCAGGTCAGCAGCTGCACGGAGGGTTTGTGAAGTCACACGGCCAGTAAATGACGGAGTTGGGACCCACACCCCAGTCAGTGTGACCTGCGACACCGTGATCCAGGGCTGAGGACGCAAGACTCAGAGTGTAGTCACCTTCTCAGGAATGCCTGGGTGAGGACTGAGGGAGAAGAATATTCTTTGGGCCTCAGGTGGGCCTGGCTGTGGATGCTTCGTCTCTGAGATAGGTCCTAACTGGTAATGATGATTGTTAGTAATGGCATCCGCCAGTTGCTGTCCCACTCCTGGCAGATGCACACACAAAGACACGAAGGAGAGGAAAGGACACACCAAAGCCTGGGAGAGACGAAGGCAGGGCACAGTCGATGGAGCCGGTCAGGAGACCCGCGTGGGTCAGCAGGCATCTGCTCCGTGAACTGTAGTCCCGCCCGTGACAAAGGTAGTGGTCTCGCGTGGCCCTCCATCCATCCCGCCTCTCAGAGCGCAGCGCGGGACCAAGCAGAGCCTGGAGCATCCCCACGCCTGCCAGGGGGGCTGCTGCCACCCCTCCTTCTCAGCAAAGGAGAGGGGAGAGGCCGGCACCCCTGGGCCTTGCCCGCCTTTGGTGTGCAGACCCAGCCACTCTGGGGCGCCGGGGGGCCAGAGGCAGAGGGCATAAGCTCTGTGCAAACATCCTGCCTTCTCCCCAGGATATTGTCTTTAATAAAAGACCATGGAAATGTCAGCTAGTCTAAACAAATAGCCAAGTTTTATGGAGGATGAGCAGCCTGCCTACAAGCGCCTCCAGGGCCTGCTTTTCAAGGTGGCCTTGGAAAATTGTGTGCCAGCAAGAAAATGTGGAATCTTGCCTGTCGGGGTGATCATTTAGGATCTTGACAACTGAGCCCAGAAAGGCAGGGCTTGCAAGGTCCCTGGGGAGGAAGGGGCAGGTAGACCCTGGGCCTGGTGTGGGGTGACTGGCCTTTAGGGGCTAGGTTCCCATCAGACGGGGGCTCCCTCTTCAGGACCCTCAAGCAGGGCCGACTGAGGCCCTGGGGGCAATGGGGTCGGGGGTAGCTCTGACCACAGACACCTCTTGGGCCTGGCGTCCGTCCCTCCCTCCTGTCCCCTCCTGTGCTGGGGTCTACTTCCTGGACCCTCATCTTCCATCTTATTCATTATGCACATGTCTGTGTTAGGGAAGGCACACCAAAGGTGGGGGAGAAGGACACCCAGAATAAAGAGGGAACTTACAACCAGCTCCTGACAAACTGGGGACTGGGCCCGGCTGGGAGCTGCAGAAGCAGCTGCTGGCTCAGCCCCCGACAACAATCAGGATGCTGAGTCCACTCAGGGTTTGCGGTGTCCCCGGGGTCCTGCTGCAAACAGCAGGCTGTGAGCGCCCACACTCCATGAAGAGCAGCTCCAGTCATGCGCAGAGCAGGCGTGCAGGCTGATGTCACAGATGAGAAAGGCTTCCAGGGTGCTGGGCCCTGTGTGGGTTCACATGGCCCCCACAGATTGTGGCCACTTGCAGGGAGAGGCACTGAGTCAGCTCTGGCTCAGGAGAGCGAGGCCCTGAGAGTGAGCCTCAGAGGGCTAGCGGGTCACTTTTAGGGCAGCAGTGAAGGTGATCCGCATGGCCTTGGGGCCTCATTGCGGGCACCCCACCCCGCCCCGTCACTGATGAGGACGGTCAAGCCCACCCCAGGCAAGGCCACCGAGGCTGTGTGGGTGGATGAAGAGCCAGCACCGAAGCCAGTGGCGAGCTCCCCAGCCAAGGCAGGGCCTCTGGGGTGGCCATACAGGGAGAGGGGCACAGGCTTTACAGTCCTGTGGGCCAGGCTTGAATCTCAGCTCTGCCCCTGAGGGGCCAGCAGGGAGACCTTGGGCAGTAAGTCAGGGAGCCACCCAGCTTCCCCATTTCCTCATCTGTGAAGGTGGGGAATGACTTCCACCTCACGTGCTGTGAGGAGGAGAGTGGGATGATGAGCTGGGTGCCGGGCACAGAGCAGAGCACTCCAGAGGAACATCCCCCTCCTCGGGATCCCTCTGAAGCCGATGCTAAGGCAGGCCCTTCTCACTGTGGAGGACTCCAGCCTCGGGCCTCTGGGAGAGGGGTCCAATGTGGCAGATGGTCTTTTCCCCAGAAGCCCACAAAAATAACTCTGGTCCCTCATGTTCTCCTGGAACCTGCCACTCCTTCCCCAGGAGGGGGGTCTGTTTCGTCTCCTGTTGAATTCTGGGTGAGGTGGGGATTTGGCGGGGAGCGGGCCTTTGTGGCTGGCTGGCTGAATAGAATTTTGCAGAAATGACACCAAGTGAAATCAGAGACTAGGTCAGACAAGGCAATTTGTTTTCTACCCAGTTCTCTCTCTCTCTCTCTTTCTCTGTCTGTCTGGAGTTTCACCCTTGGTGGCCGCCATGTTTGGGAAAGCCCATGACTCCCAAGGGGCCGCACGGAGGCGGTCAGCCTGATAGCCCCAGTGCAGGTCCCAGCAGCAGCATCCACGGCCAGACCTGGGAGCCACAAGTCTTCAGATGACTCTAGCTGTGCCAGCTGACTTCAGTAGGACAGAGACAAACTGTCCCCACCAAGCTCTGGCCAATGTGCCGTTTTGTGAACTGAATCAACATTGTCATTGAAGCCGCTAATCTGCGGGGTGATTGGGTATGTACCAAGAAATAACTCAGCATTCTGGGGCTGGGCCTTTTCTCCTGAGCTCACGGAATTGGGGCCTGAGCATGGGAGGCTGAGTGCCAGTGTCCCCCACTCTGCCTCTCGTCAGATGAATCTGGAAGACGCTGGTCCGTGAGGCCTGTCTCAGGAGACCAGGCCCCAGCAAGCATTCTGTCCCTCCTAGCGCGAGGCCCCGGCACAAGGCTCTACTTGTAGTCTGGTTGACTTGTGCAAGAGAACCGTGTGCAAGGCAGGACTCTCATTTTTCACATGAGAAAACTGAGGCTCCAGGATTGGCGGAATCCCTTATCTAACGCGTCCCCATTTGACCTTGAAGAGGCACACCAGGGAATGATTTAAGAGCCTCTGCTCTAGATCACCCCCATGCCAGCCATGGCCCCACATTGCTGGGGCAAAGCAGCAGCTCTCAGCCACAGGCGCCCCCATCAATCAATATTTTTAATTACTTACATGATTGACTAATAAAATTCTCCACTGACTAATTGATTTTTTGATTAAGCGAGAGCCTCTGTTTTTATTAAAAGGCTACTTAGATGAGTTTTTTTTTCCCCCCACTAAAATGGGAGGTTGTATGTCTTTTGGTCATTTTGGAAGAAGAAAAATGGGAGGGGGCAAGACCAAGGGAGACCTGGAGGCCAAGAGTACAGGCCCAAACCGAGAGGCCCTGTGATAAATTAATCGACAACCGTGCTCACCATCTGCCTGGCCAGACACCCAGAGTCTCCGGCAGTGGGCTAAGTGCTGACCAGAGGGACCCTCAGACTTGGGCAGCCAGCTCTGGAAACACATTTTACCCGAGACAGGCTCAGCCAGAACTGCTTCCAGTGTTTTTTAAAGTGAACTGGAAACTTCGCTTTGTATTTTAATAGAAGTATTGGTTTTTATTTTTATTTCTTTAAAAAAAATTTTTAATGTTTATTTATTTTTGAGAAAGAGAGAGAGTATCAGAGCATGGGCAGGGGAGGGGCAGAGAGAGAGGGAGACACAGAATGCGAAGTAGGCTCCAGGCTCTGAGCTGTCCACACAGAGCCGGGTGCAGGGCTTGAACCCACGAGCCATGAGATCACGACCTGAGCTGAAATCAGATGCTTCACCGACTGAGCCGCCCAGGTGCCCCGAAAGTATCGGTTTTTAAATGATAGAAGTAACTCATTCTTCCTGCACAATTTGGAAAAGACAGACAAATCTAACAAAACAACAAAGCAATAAGAGAAGTCTCTCAGCCTTGGGCTGTGGCCTGAGAGGGCAGCTGATGGGGGCACTATAGTGTGCTTTCCCAGGGGTCCAAGGCCCCAGAGAACTGTCACCATAGAAACCACTAATGTCCCTGGGCTCAGAGAAATCTGCTCAGGGCTACCACACTGGTGGGCCTCTGCTTTATTTTTTGCTTTACCACACCTTTAAAACTGTGATGTGGTTTTGTTTTTTTTTTTTAATGTTTATTTATTCTTGAGAGAGAGAGAGAGAGAGAGAGCAGGGGAGGGGCAGAGAGAGAGGGAGACAGAGTATCCGAAGCAGGCTTCGCACTGTCAGCAGTGAGCCTGATGTGGGGCTCAAACTCACAGACTGTGAGATCATGACCTGAGCCACAGTCAGACGCTCAACCAACCGAGCCACCCAGGCACCCCAAAACTGTGTTTTTAAATGGCTCCAGAGGAGCCTGTCCTGCTGAGGAGCCATTGTCTTATGAACACTTGTCATTGACTGGGGAAGACAAAGACAGGTCATGGTTAGAGTGAGGAAAGGTGGTTGTTTGGTGAAGAAGGGACAGGGAGTAGAGGGCAGGCCTGGGCTTTAGGGAAGGGCACCCGCCATGGCCATGAGATGGCCCGGTCCTCAGGTTCCTCCCCTGGAGCTCAGTGCTTCTGCAGGGGTTCTCCAGGGCCTGGCCGGTCCCAGGTCTCAGTGGGTAGGCACTTCTAATGGGAAGGGAGCTACGTTAGTTCAGCTCTGGGCCCCAGGCGCACCTCTGCCCGTCACATCCATAGTTACTGCCATGCTGCTCGCCCTGATCCCACTCTGACCTCATCTTTTATCAACTGCTACATTTCCAGCAACCAGAACAGTAGGCAGCAAATGGGGGCTCAGTGACGATGTGAAAAGTGAATGCTGAATAAACCCACCTTACCCTTGAACACTCCTTCTGAGCCAACCCTGGAGCTGTGAGATGATGACCTAGGCACCTGCCCCCTTAGGAAGGTCATGGCAGATGTGCAGAATGATGGGTGATGGCGCCCCCTCTGCCTCATGCCAGCCCTGTGCACAGAGACCACTGTAATGTCCTCATGGGCAGAGGTGGGGCCTACCACCCAGAGGTCTTGTCCGCCTAACCAGTGACCAGGTGGCCTGCCCTCAGCTGGATGTGATGCCCCTAGACCCAGGCAGGGCCCAGAGACTTTCCCAAGCCAACCACCATGTCTGTGGGACCCAGAATGTCTCTGGAATAAGTAAAATAAAATTCACTGGGTTTTTTTCTCATACGAAAATAACATCTGCTCAAAGAAAAAAACCAGAAAGAGGTCACTTGTCCTCCTCCCCTAAGTGCTAATGACATGGGAAGGAAAAGTGGGGACATTTCAGGGATGCAAAGGCAGAGAAGAGTGCCAGCCACTCCTCTCTGGATCTTAGAATGTCCAGGGGACACATTCACATCCAGGTGCACTGTGACCTCCGCATGGCTGGCTCCCCTCAGTGCAGTGAGTCACTCCCTCCTGGAAGTGCTTCCCTCCCTGGCCAGGGCCAGAGAAGCTGGAGCAGGTGGCCACAGTGGGATCCTAGCCCATGCAGGAGGCCCTCGAGTCTCACCTCACCTGCCACCCACCCCGAGTGCCTGGTCCCCTGGCTGGCTCCACACTCTCATCCCGATGGGTGGACTTTGGAATGTCCCAGGATGCTCAGTTCTTGGTCCTCTTCTCTGTCACACTCCTTCCTCAGTGATGTCATCCGAGCTGTGGTCTCTGTGCATCTGTGTGCTGATGCCACCCACGAAGATCACTCTGATTCTCTCAAAGACACCTCAAGGGTAACTTGAGCCAGCTCCTGACTCATCCCAAACACTCACGCCAGTCCCCCCAGATCTCCTCCCCATTGTAGCAGGTGGCAGCCTCATCCTTCCAGGTGCTCAATTCAAAGCCCTGGAAGCTAAGCGACTATTGACTCTGCCATTGTCCCCCAGCCTCCCTCAACAAACCCTCCGAACCCACCCAGGGGCCTCAGCCATGCCAGTCTGCCTAAACCACTGTAATTGCTCCTAACTGGTCCTGCACCCACTTGGTGCCTAGCCAATGACTGTTAACACAGTGATCCTGAGAAAGCAGAGGCTGCTCTTTATCTCCTGGCTCACTAGCCTCTGTGCTTCTCACCCTCTATCCTCTAAAGGAAACCCATCATGTTCGCCATGGCCTTCAATGCCCACAGAACCTGGTCCTTACCTCCTTGCCAAACATGTCTCCTAAACCCTCTTCCTTCTCCCTGTGCTCCAGGCACAGTGACTTCCTGGGGCTCCTGGAGCCCATCAAGCATGTTGCTTCAGACCCCCTAGTAGGGCCCGAGACAAGGACTTGGGGCAAGTTGTTGATTTGGAAGGGGGCACCAAGAGGCAGAATTGAGAGAGAAGGAAAAATCCAGCTGAGGGGTATGTCATCAGTGGTGGCTGGGGGCTGCTGGGACCCCCTGAGAAGCTTCCAGAATCATCCACCTGGAGGATATGCAGCTGGGGCATTGTCCATGCTCCTGCCCCACTGCATAAAGGCTGCTACAGCTTTACTTGCCCACATTATGAGTCTTCCTTAGGAAGACCCCAAGGCAGAAAAGGGAGAGACCCAGGGCATGGCTTGAGGGGGGCCCCATACTGGGGGGTGGGTCTGAGCACACAGAAGTGTCTCCCATAGCTGTGAATGAAGACAGGCAAGCCAAGGGCTGTACTGGGGACACCTGAAATCTTTGCCATCTGAGTGCTGTCTTAGGGTCTGGCCCAGAATGTCCCTACTCCCTGGTGTCATGCTGCTCACTCCTATCAGATCCCTGCTTGAAGTCACCCTAGAGCCGTCCCTGAGCCCCGATTGATGGGGAAGCCCTGTTGCCTCCACTCCCCATCCTCCTGATTCTGCACTAATTGGGATATGAGAGCAGCTCTCATCACCTCCTCACATAGTTTATATTTATCAGTTTAATAACCAGCCTCACTCACCAGAACACACACTCCCCAGAGCAAGAACCGCTCTCCTCTGTTTTGTTTACCATCCCCAATGCCTAGAGCGGATCTACACCCAAGAGACCCTCCATACATCCCTTTTGATGGACAAGTGAATGAGTTTCAGCAAAATGAAAAATGGATCCAGAGGAAAGATGTAGAATAAGGGAAACAGCAGTGGTCACATTTGAATAATTTGTAGGCATTTGTCATGGAGAAAAATTCAAACATACAAAGTAAACAGAAGAGTACAATGAACTCCTGTGTGCCGTCACCCAGTTTCAACAGCCATCAGATACCTTTTAGCATTCTTGTATCATCTGTAACTCCATCAACTCCACACTCCACTCAATAACTATCTTATAGGTAAAATTTGCATACATTTTAGAAATAAACAAAGAGAACACAAATGAGAAAAGCAACAGTTACTTATTCTGAACTTGCTATAGCAAAGGAGTCAACCATGGTCACCTGCATATTGGCAAAGACTCAAAGGCAGTGGAAAAAAAGAGAAGGCTTCAGGTACACCCTGCTTGGAGGCTGTGGGCCTTGGGAAAGCTGCAGGCAGGCTAACAATAAGCTGAGCATCCTTTGTGATTGGTTAGGGGGAGCACATTTAGCTTCCTCTTGTTGGTCCTAAGTTGTAAGTGGGAACCAAAATTAGGGAAGGTGTCAGTTATTAAAGCCTTGCTATTTGGGGCCAGTTGTCATCAAGGTTATTGTTTAGCTTCTTGGATTGTCACTAGAGATAGCAATCTGGCTTCCTGCAAGACTGACTTCTAGCAGATTGGCTTTCTGGGCTGGTTATTGCAGATACGGGGTTGGTGTCCTGGGCAGGTTGTGGGTCAGAGTTCTATTTTTAAAATATTTTTTAATGTTTATTTATTTTTGAGAGAGAGAGAGAGTGCACGCACACACATGCATGAGTTGGGGAGGGGAAAGAGCAAGAGGGAGGGAGACAGAGAATCTGAAGCAGGCTCTGCACCATCAGTGCAAAGCTCAGCGTGGGGCTTGAACCCACGAGCTGTGAGATCATGACCTGAGCCAAAATCAAGTCAGATGCTCAACTGACTGAGCTACCAAGTGCCCCCAGAGTTCTACTTTTATATACAGTCTGACCATTGTCTATTTGTACATTCAGTTCCTCAATTGAAATATACAAATATTAGCGGTATCATTTTGATAAATGGGTATACCTATGTCACACATACTCTTGACAGGATATAAAACAAGGTTTAAGTTGTTTTTAATTGCTAAAAACTGTGAAACTTAGATGTTCAATTAATTCTGTGTAAATGAAAGGAGGTGAATGAAGGGGTAAATGAATGAATGAAATTTAAATCCTAGATCCTTGCAATATGGGAGGTTGCAAAAGGGAGAAGACGACACTAGATGTACACTATGATCCTTATTTCTTTTTTTTTTTTATTAGTTTGTTTTTGTTTTTGTGTGGGTGTTTGTTTAGTTTTAAGAGAGAGAGAGAGAGAGAGAGAGAGAGAGAGAGAGAGAACAAGCAGAGGAGGGGCAGAGGGAGAGAGAGAGACAGAATCTTAAGCCGCGTCCATGATCTGTGCAGAGCCCGATGCAGGACTCAATCTCACAACTGGGAGATCATGACCTGAGCTAAAATCAAGAGTTGGATACTTAACTGACTGAACCACCCAGACACCCCTATAATCCTTATTTCTTGATAGAGGAAATACAGTGGTGATTAAACTTAGACTTGATGGAAAAACGTAAATTTAAATATTTGTATAAAAATTTAAGAGTAACTACAAGAAAAATAAAAATAGAATGGGTAGCTTTCAGTAAACACTAAAACAAAGATAACTTAATTCTATCGTTTCTTTGAATAGTTTTTGAGGTTTTACTATGTCCTGGGCACTGTTCTAGGTGTTGAAGTTACAACAACGAACAAACATAAAATTTCCCGCCCTCCTGGAGCTTACATCCTTATGAGAAAAATGAAAATAATCAAAATAGATAAGTCGGTCTATAGCATATTAGCCAATGATAAATGCTATGGGAATAAAACAGAAAAGGGGATGAGGAAGTGCCACAGGTGGCTTGCAGTTTCAAACAGAGTGGTCAGGAGACTGGGCAAAAACATATTCCAAATATATACTGTTTACAAGACACACACGTACACAATACATTACACAAAAGATTTAAAATACAACAATAGAAAAAAGTGTACCAGACAAATGCTACGAAAAAGGTAGATATGCCCATGTGAATTTTAGACAGAATAAAAATCAAGATGAAAAGCATTAAAAGGGACTCAGAGTGGTAATTCATATTTGTGAAAATTACAGTCTATCAGAAAAGTGTAATAGTCATAAATGTGTATGTACATAATAACTTAGCTTCACAGTCAGCTTCCTTGACTGAAAGATGTAGGGAAATTGAAATTCACAATCATAGTGGGAAATTTTAGGACATATTTTTCAGAAGTCAGCACATAAGAGACACCAAAGAGAAACGAACACAAAAATTTTGAATTACTATAAACTTAACCATGAATATGAAAAAATTTTACCAAAAACCAAAAATTCACTTTTGCTTCAACCACAAGTATCACATATTAATCCTCAAAACATTTCCATTGAATTCCAAAATCAATATTCCTAAGACTACTATTTGTAGCAATGAAATAAAAGTTGAAATTTAATAATGAGGGAATTAAGCTCCAAAGTCTATCAACTTCAAAATGTTTTTAAAAACTTTCTAAGTAACTCTTGAATTATGTTCTGATAGATACAGTTACAAAACAATGTCATTTATATTTAAACTGCCTCTAAACAATGCCTCATATGTTTTATGAGTATATATGCATGTACTAAATGAGCAGACAAAAATCTGACAATGTGCCATTATTCCTCCCACTAAGCACAAGTCAAAACTCTGGATATTAAATATGAAACAAATATAAGAAGACTCAAAAAAAATGAGTGAGGAAGTCAGGCTAGCTAGGGACCTCAGGACCCAAGGGAGGACAGTGGTGGTTTCCCTGGATTTTCTTTTTGCCTCATATAACCCAGACTTGAAGCTGAAGAGTCAGCAACCCAGAAAGCCCAAAGAGCATAGACCAAAAATGCTCCAACAAAACTGGCTTAGTCTACACCAAGGACAGGAAAGGCATAGCCTACTAAGACAGAAAACTTTAGACAAGGGGCGCCTGGGTGGCTTAGTCGGTTGGGCATCCGACATCAGCTTGGGTCATGATCTCGAGGTCCTTGGGTTCGAGCCCCATGTCAGGCTCTGTGCTGGCAGCTTGGAGCCTGGAGCCTGCTTCAGATTCTGTGTCTCCCTCTCTGTCTGCCCCTTCCCCACTCATACTCTGTCTCTCACTCTCAAAAATAAACAAACATTGGGGAATTTTTTTTTAAAAGAAAGAGAAAACTTTAGACAATCACTATTCTACTCCAACCAATCATCACAGAAAAAAAACCCAAAAAACTGACCCCAACTACACCCATACCAGCAAAGGCCTAGACCTCCACCAGCCTCAGAGAAGCCCAAGTGTGCTTCTGGGAACTTCCATTCCAACTAGCTGTGTCGGTGAGGACCACATAGAAGCCAGAATCCCCACCCCCACCCAGCACTAATGAGGATCACCCATCCTCACTTCAGGTGTCAACAGAGGCTGAGTGAGGAACCTGAGCTTCTAATTCTACTCAGTTAGTGGAGGAGCTTCCCCACTTTCCTTGCTAGAGCAGTGACAGGAAGACCCATCTAAAACAGAATGTTTAAATAAGATCCAGAGACTCACAGCATAATATGAAAACGTCCCAGTTTCTACAGGGAATTACTAGTCACACCAAGAACCAAGGACACTAAATGAAAACAGTCATTCAACAGAGATGCTGACAGCTAGATGACAGTGATGTTAGAATGATCTGGCAAGGATTTTAAAGTAGCCATCATAAAAATGACTCAACAAGCAATTATGAATATGCCTGAAACAACTGGAAGAACAGAAAGTCTCAACAAAGAAATAGAAGATATAATGAAGAACCAAAACAAAATTTTAGAACAGAAAAATACAATAAGTGAAATAAGTAGATAGGCTTAACAAAGTGAAGAGGACAGAAGAAAGAATCAGTGAACTGGAAGGTAAAACAGAAGTTACCCAACCTGAACAACAGAGAGAAAATAGAACAGAGCTTCAGGGACCAGAAAGACGGTAACAAAAGATCTAACCTTCATGTCATTCAAATCCCAAAAGGAAAGGAGAAAGAGGGTAGGCTGAAAAAGTACTAAAAAAAAAAAATAGGGACTAAAAACTTACCAAATTTGGCAAAAGAGATAACCTGCAGATTTAAGAAGGTGATTAATCCCAAACAGAATAGAAACAGAAACCCATGTCATGACACACGATAATTAAACTTGTGAGATATAAAGACACAGAAAAAAATCTTGAAAATAGTTAGAGAAATGATCCCTTCAAATGACAGTGCATTTTTCATCAGAACCATAGAAGTGAGCATGAAGTGAGCATAGTATTTTTCAGATGCTAAAAGAAAAGAGCTGCCAACCCAGAATCCCCCTGTGAAAATGTCATTTTCACTTTTGTCCTCAATCTCAGATGAAGGAAAACTAAGTGAATTCATCACCAGGAGAACTACTCTGAAAGAATGACTAAGGGAATTTTTCAAACAGAAAATAAGCAATTAAAAGAAGGAAACTTGGAACATCAGGAAAGAAGAAAGAATGTGGCAAGCAAAAATATGGGTAAACACAACAGATTTTCTTTCTCATCTTGAGTTTTCTTTTTTTTTTTAATGTTTATTTCTAAGAGATGGGGGGCATGGGGGAGAGAGAGAGGGAGACACAGAGTCCTAATCAGGCTCCAGGCTTTGAGCTCCGAGCTGTCAGCATGTAGCCCAATGCGGGGCTTGAACTCACAAACTGGGAGATCATGACCTGAACCATGAGAACATGATCTTAGCCAAAGTCAGACACTTAACCAAATGAGCTACCCAGGTGCCATTCTCATCTTGAGTTTTCTAAAAGATGTTTAAAAGTTGAAGCAAAAAAAAATTGGCATGCAGACCTAGTTCTAAATGTATGAGGAGGAAATATTAAAGGCAATTATGTTATATATGAGAGAGGGTAAAGGATGTAAACAAAGGCATATTTCTATTCCTCATTCAAACTGGCAGAACAGTGGTGCCAGGAGAGTATGATAACTTATGTATGTGTAATGTAATACCTAGAGCAACCACCAAAAAAGCTATACAAAGACAAATACTCAAAAACACTAGACATACATCAAAAGGGAATTCTAAAAAATGTTCAAGTAACCTAAGAAAGTCCGGAAAAACAAAACAAAAAATTTAAAGCAGAACACAAAAAATAAAATGGAAGACCTAAGCCCTAACATGTCAATAATTACATTAAATGTAAATAGTAAGGATATACTAACTAAATGACAGAGACTGGCAGAGTGGATTTTAAAATATGACCCAACTCTATGTAGTTTGCAAGAAATTCCCTCAAATATAATGACATAAACAGTATGAAAATAAAAGAATAGAAAAAGGCATACCATAAAAGAATTAATCAAAAGGAAGCAGTAATGGTTATATTAATATCAACTAAAGTATTCTTCAGAGCCAAGAAAATTAGCAAAGGCAGAGAGAGACATTATGGAATAATAGAGTCAATCCGCCAGGAAGACATAGCAACACTAAATGTATACACACAAAACAACAGAGCTAACAAAATATATGAGGCAAAATCTAAAAAACTGGAAGGAAAGGGGCGCCTGGGTGGCTAAGTCGGTTGAGCATCCGACTTTGGCTCAGGTCATGATCTCACAGTCTGTGAGTTCGGGCCCCACGTCGGGCTCTGTGCTGACAGCTCAGAGCCTGGAGCCTGCTTCAGATTCTGTGTCCCCCCCCTCTCTCTGCCCCTCCCCTGCTCATGCCCTGTCTCTCTCTCTCTCTCTCTCTCTGTCAAAAATAAATAAACATTAAAAAAAATTTTTTAACTGGAAGGAAAAATAGACAAATCCATATTTATAGCCAGAGACTTCAACAATTCTCTTTCAACAAGTCAGAGAACTACAAGACAGAACTGTCAAGGATATAAAACCCAACACCATCAACCAACAAGATCATATCAGCATTTATAGAACACTTCAACCAACAACAGCAGGATTCACATTTTTTTTCAAGTTCCTATGGAAAATATACCAAATTCATCATATCCTAGACCATAAAACAAATCTCAACAAATTATAAGAATTGAAATCATACAGTACTTTATATGACCACAATGGAATGAAATTAGAAATCAATAACAAAAAGACAACAGAAAAATCTTGAAAAATTAGAAAACCAAACAACTCCGTTCTAACTCATCCATAGGCTAAGGAGGAAGTCTCAAGGGAAATAAAAAAAATACACTGAAGTGAGTGAAAGTGAAAATATAACCTATCAAAATTTGTGGGACACAAATCACTACAGCAGTGATGAGAGTGATGAGAGAGAAATATATAGCACCAAATGCATATAATAGTATCAGTTTACTAGGGCTGCCATAACATATGCCACAGACTGAGTGGCTTAAACAACAGAAATTTATTTTCTCAAAGTTCTGGAGGCTTGAAGTCCAAGATCAAGATAGCAGCAGGTTTGATTTCTTCTGGGGCCTCTCTCTTTTGGCTTGCAGATGGCTGCCTCCTCTCTCTCTCTCTCTCTCTCTCTCTCACTCTGTGTGTGTGTGTGTGTATCTGTGTCCTAACCTTCTCTTCTTACATGACTGCCAGTCATATTGAATTAGTGTGCCATCCATACGACCTCATTATACCTTAATTGCTTGTTCAAAGGCCCTATTTCCAAATACACTCACATTCTGAGGTACTCAGGTTTAGGACTTCAACATATGAATTGTTGGGGTTGGGGACGTAATTAGCCCATAGCACTTTTCAAAACCCTAGAAGAAAAGTGAAATAACTATAAAGCAAGTAGAATGAAGGAAACAATAAAGATTAGAACAAAAGTCAATGAAATTGAAAACAAAAATAATAGAGAAAATCAATGAAACAGATTTGGTCCTCTGAAAAGGTCAATAATATTGAGAAACTTCTAGCAAGACTGACAATGAAAGAGAGAAGTCACAAATTACCAGTTAGGAATGAAACAGGCAATTATCAAAAAGCTAATAATTGCGAACAACTCTACACACATAAATTTGAACACTTAGACAAAATGGACCAACTCCTTAAAAAACACAACTACAATAACTCATCCAGATAAAATGGATAATTCGAATAGGTCTATACTATTAAGGAAATTAAATTTGTAACTTTAAAAACTCCCCCAAAGAAATTTCCAGGCCCTTATGGTTTCATTGGGGAATTCTACCAAATGTTTAGAGTTAACACCAATTCTAAACAATCTCTTCCAGAAAATACAAGAGGAGGGAATTTCATTTTATGAAGCTAGTATTACCCTGATGCCAAAACTAGATGAAGAATACAAAAACTATTGATCTCAATATCCTTCATCAGTATAGATGTAAAAATCCTTAACAAAGTAATAGCAGAGAGAATTCAGGGGGAAAAAAACATTTTTAATTTTTTTTTTTTAAGTTTACTTATATTTTGAGAGAGAGAGCATGCATAAGCAGGGGAGGGACAGACAGAGGGAGAGGGAATCCCAAGCAGACTCCACACGCCAACATGGGGCTCAAACTCACAAACTGTGAGATCATGACCTGAGCTGAAATCGATTTTAGGGGTGCTTGGGTAGCTCAAGCACCCAACTTCAGCTCAGGTCATGATCTTGTGGTTTGTGAGTTTGAGCCCTGTGTGGGGCTTTCTGCTGTCAGCGCAGAGCTAACTTCAGATCCTGTTTCCCTCTCTCTCTGCTCCTCTGCCCTGCCCCCATCATAAATAAATAAATAAATAAATCATTAAAAAAAAGAATTTTAAGGGTGCCTGGATGGCTCAGCCAGTAGAACATGTGACTCTTGATCTTGGAGTTGTGAGTTCCAGCCCCACGTTGGGTGTAGAGTTTACTTATTAAGATAGATAGATAGATAGAGATATGTTTTAATTAAAAACTTAAAAAATAAAGAATTTTATACTATAACCAAGTGAGTTTTATCCCAGGATTGTAAGGCTGGACATTTGAAAATCAATCAATGTAATCTACCATATTAACAGGTTAAAGAAGAGAAATCACATGAACATCTCAATTGGTGAAGAAAATACACTTGATAAAATTCAACACTCATTCCTGAAAAGAAAGTTTCAGAAAAAATAGTAACTGAGGAACTTTCTCCACTTGATACAGAGCAGGTACCAAAAAAAAAAAAAAAAAAAGTATATAGCTAACATTATACTTAATGGTAAAAGACTGCTTTCCCCCAAAATTAGAATAAAACAAGTTTCTTCATTCTCACCATTCTCATTCAACATAGTGCTGGAAATTATAGCCAGTGCAACAAGAGGGTCGGAGAGAGGGGAAGGAAATAAAAGACATGCAGATTGAAAGGGAAAAAATAAAACTATTGTCCCTGTTTGCACATAACATGACTGTCTAGGTAGAAAAGCCTAAGAAATCAACATAAAAAATCTCTTAAAACTAGTGAGTCCAGCAAGTTTGCAGGATACAAGATAAACATACAAAAAAAAAAAAAACCATACAAAGTGCTATATCTATACACTAGCAACAAATACATGGACACTGAAATTAAAAATAAACCACTTACAGTAACTCAAAAAAAGAGATATTTATATGTAGATCTAGCAAAACTTGTTAGCCTGAAAACTATACAATACTACTGAAAAAGATCAAAGAAGATCTAAAGAAATGGAGAGATATGGAATAGGAGACAACATACTAAAGATGTTGATTTCATTCAAATCAGTATATATGCCTAACACAATGCTTATAAAACTCTCAGCATAATTTTTGTAGGTATGTATGAGATTATTTTAAAATTTGTATAGAAAGACAAAAGAACTAGAGTAGTTTAAACAATCTTGAAAACGAAGAAGAAAGTAGAAGAAATCAGTGTACCCAATGTTAAGATTTTTATGTTGCTGCAATAATTAAGACTGTGTGGTCCTAGCAAAGGGAGAGACACATGGATTTATGGAACAGAACAGAGAACACAGAAATAGACCCACAAAAATACGCCCAACTGATTTTTGACAAAGGTACAAAAGCAATTCAATGAAGGAAAGATCACCTTTTCAACAAATGGTACAGGAATAATTGGACATCCTTAGTCATAGATCTGAACCTTGACCTAAGTTTCATATCTTATACAAAAGAGAATTCAATATGGATCACAGAGATAAATGTGAACCTTAAAGCCAAAAAAAAAAGAGAGAGAGAGAGAGAGAGAGAGAGAGAGAGAGAGACAGAGAGAGAGAGAGAGAGAGAGAGAGACAGAGAGAGAGAGAAACTTTGAGATCTAGGTCTAGGCAAAGAGTTCATAGACCTGACATCAGAAGCATGACCCTAAAAGGTAAAATTAGTAACTTGAGTTTCATCAAAATTTAAAACTTTTGCAAAAGACCCTGCTTTTAGGATAAAAGGTAAGCTATAGAGTGGGAGAAACTATTTTGTAAACCACATATCCAACCGAGAACTGATATCTAGAGTACATCATTTTATGCCATTTTGTAGGACATTTTCCTACTTAAAGAACTCCCAAAACTCAACAAGTAAAAAAAAAAAAATTCAATTAGAAAATGGGCAAAAGACATGAACAGACATTTCACTGAAGATGATATATAGGTGGCAAATAAGAATTTGAAAAGATTCAACATCATAAGCTGTTAGGGAAGTGCAAATTGAAACCACAATGACACCTCCTCATCAGAATGAGTAAAATAAAAAAGTGACAACACCAAATCCTGATGAAGATGTGGAGAAACCAAATTAGTCATACATTGTTGGTGGAGATGTCAAATGGTAGGGCTGCTCTTAAAGACAGTTTGACATTCTTAAAATAAACAAAAACAAAAAACTAAACAGGCACCTACCACACAAGCCAGCAACTGCAATCCTGGATATTTATCCAACAAAAATTAAGACTTATGTTAACACAAAAACCAGTACATAAAAATCTGTAACAGCTTTATTTGTGGCAGTCAAAATCTGGAAAGAGCCCAATGTCCTCCAATGGGTAAATGGTTTAAGCAAACTTCAGTACAGCTATACCATGGAATACTATGCAGTAATAAAAAGGAACAAGCTATTGATACAGGCAACAACCTGAATGAATCTCCAGAGAATTATGCTGAGTGATAAAAAACCAACCCCAAAGGTTACATACTATATGATTTTATTTCCATAACATTCTAAAGTGACAAAATTGTAGAAATGGAGAACAGATTAATGGTTGGCAGGGGTTAAGGAAGGATGGCGAGGGAAAGTGGGTGTGGTTATGAAGGACAACATGAGGGATCCCTGTGGGGATGGAAATGTACTGTATCTTGACCATATCAATGTCAACATCCTGGTTATGACGTTGTACTGGAGTTTTGCAAATTTGTACCAATGGGGAGAACTGGGTAAAGAGGATATGAGATCTTTGGGGCTCCTGGGTGCCTCAGTCATTAAGCATCTGACTTTGGCTCAGGCCATGACCTCACAGTTCATGAATTCAAGTCCCATGACAAGTCCCATGACAAGTCCCAGGGATGAGCTTGATCCCTGCTTCGGGTGAGCTGGAGTCCCACATCCGGTGAGCTCGTACCCCACTTCAGGTGAACACAAGCCCCACTTTGGGTGAGCCCGAACCCTGCTTCAGGTGAGCCCCACTTCTCTCTCTCTCTCCCTCTCTCTCTCCCTCCCTCTCTGTTCCTCTCTCTCTGCCCTTCCTGGGATTTTCTGCCTCTGCCCCTCGCTCACTTGTGCCTGCTATCTCTCTCTCTCTCAAAAAAAGAGTATATGAGATCTTTCTGTATTATTTCTTACAACTGCATGTGAATCTATAATGATCTCCAAATAAAAATTTTAATTTTAAAAAAATGATGATGAAATTAGAGGCAGACTTGAGCTCTAGCTATACTGTTTAATTACTAAAGAGTATACATGTTTCATACTCTTGCAGGGGGAGGGAAAGGTGATAGATTTGATTCATAAAAATGTAAAACATCTGCACAGCTAAAGACACCATAAAAATCAAAAGACAAATGACAAAATAGGAGAATTATTCACCATGTACAAAAGAGAAAAGAACTTTAATACAAGTTCAGAAAATATTCCATTTAGTGAAACAAAAACAATTTAATAGAGAAATGATTCACAAAATAACTAGAAATGACTAACCTGTGAAAATATGCTCAACATTGCCTGTGATGAAGTGAACACAGATTAAAATACCTGCGAGATACGATTTTGTACCTAACACTTTGGCAAACATAATTTTTCCCTTAAGCCTTTTATTTGAAAACAGTTCTAAACTCAGTGCAAAGAACTCCCTTTCACCACTGGGCCATATATTTTTTTAATGTTTTTAATGTTTATTTATTTTTGAAAGAGAGAGAGAGAGAGCATGAGCAGGGGAGGGGCAAAGAGAGAGAGGGAGACACAGAATCCGAAGCAGGCTCCAGGCTCTGATCTGTCAGCACAGAGCCCGACGCGGGGCTCAAACCCACAAGCTGTGAGATCATGACCTGAGCCAAAGTTGGACGCTCAGCTGACTGAGCCACCCAGGCGCCCTATCTACTGACCCATATTCACTGGACTGTTTGTATTTTGCTGCATTTGTGTTCTCTACCTCTCCCTTTCTCTCTGTGTGTGTCTCATATGCATACATACATGTATACATATGTACATATATTATATATATGTGGTTTATTTTCTGAATGATTTGACAGTAAGTCGCATACCTCCATGCCACCTTACTCCTAAATATTTAAATCTATGTCTTCTACAAACAAGGACATTTTCCTACTTGACCATGATACATTTATCAAGTGCAGGAAAACTAGCATGAATACAGATGTTATCTGTTAGTCATACTCTCATATATTATCTGAAGTCATACTTTAATTCTGTCAGCTGTCCTGATATTGTCCTTAATAACAGTTTCTTCTAGGCCAGGATCACTAATTGTCATGGCCCAGTAGACCCCTGTAATCTGGAGAAGACTCTGCTTTACTTTGCTTGCAAAACATTGACATTTATGAAGGGCACTGTCCCTTTATGTTGTACAATGTGCTTCAGTTTGGGTTTTGTGATATCTCCCCAGTGTTAGATCCAGATCATCAATTTTTGGCAAGAATGCCTCCGAAGTGCTGCTGTGCCCTCTCAGTGGGTCACCAACACGGCCATGGGAGTGTGGTTCATCACTGGTGATATGGACTCTGATATTCACTGGGTTTCTCGATTATAAAGTGGCTTTTTTCCCTTCTGTGATAAAGAAGTATTTTTGTGGGAAGATACGTCGAGTCTGTGGTTCCTGTTCAAACTTTCACCCACAAATTTTGCGTCTGTTGACGATTCTTGTCTGATCGATTATTATCGTAACTGTTGCCAAATGAAGCTTTTTCTAAATTCTGTCTACATGTATTAGCTGAAATTCTACTAAAAGTACAAGCTTTTCCTTTTTATTTAATATCATTACAGACTGACTCATGGAGTTTTAGTTTCAATCGCTATAATTCATTGCTATAATTTAGTCTGATGCTCAAAATGTCCCAATTGGGTCAGCGGGAGCTCCCTCGAGTTAGCTTGTGCCCCCTTGACGTGTCCCTGTCATTCTTTGAGTGCTGCCTTACTTCCTGTCACATCAAACTGTTCTAAGCTCTGTTTTCGTTGTTGTTCCTCACCCCAGCCCTGGAATCAGTCATTTCTCCAGGGAGTCATGATTCCTGGTTCCTTTTAGGGGAGACAGTATTTAGAAACCAAGCGTTGGGCTACTGGGGTGTTTGCAACATTTGTGAAGATTAAGTGTGTCCAAGTTTAGTGAAGGCATAGGGAAAGAGCGCTCTCGTTCTCAGTCAGGGAGAGAGTGATTGGTGCAGGAGTTTAGGAATGACATTTGGCCACACCTGTCAAATGCAGGCTTGGACACAGCCAGGCCACGTGTGGGAGTCTCTACAACCCAAATTGGCGTACAAATACATAGAAGCAACACATTGGAAGTAACCAGTGTCCGTCGACACAAGGTTAGCTAAAGAAATCGTAGTACTTTCTTCCTAAGGAAAAGTCAGCATATGTTGGAAACAATGAGCCAGATTTAAGTCCATGAGTTATTATTGGATAAGAAGTAACTTACAGACTCCCGTGTAGAGCCTGAATTTTTTCTATTTAAAATAAGACGTGTGCATCCTACATATGAGTGTGTTTGTGTAGGGAAGGCTCTGAAAGGACACACTCTAATCTCCTAGGTAATGCTATCCCTCTGAGTTATGGGGAGAGGGGGGTGGAGGTTGAAAATATGGGAGCAGAAAATTATACTTTTTATTTCGTAAACTTCTGAACTATTTGAAGATTTTATAGCAGCCTTGTATTTCTTTCATAACTTAAAAAAAAAAAAAAAGCGTTAAGAGATAATAGGTAAAGAAGAGACAAGCCAGCTCCCAGCCCTGGAGACTCACCAGTATTTCTGAATAGAAAAGTAGCTTTAAAAATAAAGAAAAAGACGTTCATCAGAAGTGGGGTCAATCAGCTTTGGAAACAGAGGAAGAAAAAAAGAAAGAAAACCTTGGCAGTGTTTGCTCAGACGTGCCCTGGAGCAGAGGAGGGGCCTTGGCCCAAGGTCTTCGCTCTCTGTGGAGTGGCCCCACAGGCTCTCCCAGACTCTTGAAGATTCCGGGTGTCTAGTCCCCAGTTCTGATCCTGGCTCCCCGCCCTCCTTCGGAAAGTAACTGGCTTTCCCGGAGTAGTGCATGGAGGGAGAGAATGGGGTGGCCAGGAGGCTTGGGACAAGAGTCCTGAGACCTGGGTTGTGCTGCGCTTCCTGGCTTCCTCATCTTATAGATAGATAACACCACCTCATGTGATTATGAGCACCCAGAGCCACACTTTCCGAAATCACATCCTGGGTCACAGCTTACCAACTTGGACAAGTTCTCTCAATCACTCGATGGCTTCGTTCTGATACCTATAAGATACCCCCCACGGGGCTGCAGGAAGATAAAATGAGTAAATATGCCAAGTGCTTAGGAGAGTAGCTGGCATGTAGTGAACACTCAAAAAAAAAGAAAAATAAAACATTTGTATTATTAGCAATCCTAGCTGTTACAGAGGGCACACCCTTGTCTCAGAATGTAATGGAAATGCAGCTAGAGTTTCAGTGTTACTTGTGATGCCAGCTGATAGTTTGCTGTAGTGGTGTGCATTAGCTAGGAATCCTTTCTATTACAAGAATTCCAAACACAGCAGCTTAAACAAACAAGGCTTTGTTTTGCCTCAGTTTACAAGAAGCCTGTAAGTAGAAAGATGCTGGCTGGTGTTCAGCACCTCAGCCGTGTCAGGGCCTTGTCTCGGCAAGTGCTTAGCCTCTCTTTCATGCATTCTGCCTCAGTGTTGCAACATGGCTGCCCCAACTCCTGGCATCGCATCCACCTTCAAGGTAGGGAGAAGAGAAATGGAGCGAAAACCGGAAGCACCAGCCACATTTGGCTCTTCTATTAAGAAAGCAAGCCTTCTCAGAATCCCCCAGCTGACTGCCAGTTATGTCTCATTTACCAGAACTGTGTCATTTGACCACACTTCGTTCAAGACAGGCCGGGAATATAGTTAGCTTTTCAGCCTCAATAGTGCAGATCATAATGGAAAGGAGGTCGGGGATGACCTCCGCAGAGCCTGCCACAATTTCTTTGTCCTATTAAAGAAAATTCCGTGTGACCATCTTTTAGTGGATCAGGAGCAGGTGGTGGCATTCAGCAAATGCTTCCTCAGCAGTGAGACCTTTGTAGTGTTTCTGTCCCTCTCCTGCTCTTGGGGTCCGCCTAAAGAGAGGCCCACCTGTTGTGAAACAGGAGGGGAACCTCTAGCTACATGGGCCAGCTGGGAGCTCACATTCTCTTGGGAACTCGGCAAAGCTGGGAGTAGTGCAGACCAGGATCCAGGGCGTCCAGAGCCTCCAGAGCCAACTTCCCAACTCAGCCAACCCCCTGCCAGAAACTGCCATCGCTGCGGCGGAGGGAGCCAGAAGCAGTCAGGCTGCTGGCCCCAGCCCTTGGCAGCGAGGGCGCCTCTGCTCATTTCCTTCTGGACTGGAACCTGTTTTCCGTCTTCCGGGCTCCCAGGAGCACGGGGCAGGCCGGCCTGGAATTAGGCGGCTCCCATGTGTGACAGCCACAGCCTCCCTCCACATCCGCTGGGCAGGCCAGGCTGATGGTATCTAGTTCCTGAGACCCTACAGTGAACCCAGACCCCAGATACTCTCTCCTGATAACAGCCTCGCCTTTTTCCTCTCTTTTAACGAATACCAACCACTGGCTGAAACCCAAACTCCTGGCTGAATACCAACCCCTGGCTGAAAACTCGCTGCTTCCCAGAAACGAGCCTGGTCGGAGACGGATGGTGGAGGAGGAGAAGCCGGCTGCGTGCCCTGGGCTTCCTGCCTGCCCCCCGGGGAGCTTAGCGCCTTCTCTGGGGCCCTGTTCCTCATCAGTAAAGTGAAGGGAGCGGACCAGAAGCTTCCTGGGATTGCTGTCCTCTGTACACACTCGGTGGTTCCCCTGGCTCACCCATCACCACGTGCCGGCTCTGAGGACAGCCATGGGCCAACTTTGGCAAGAAAGCCACAGCCACGGTCCCAGGTCTTGAGGAAAGGCAGTTTGTTATTTGTGAGTTTGTGGGAAGTGCACCATGAACACATCTGCACCAATGGAGGAGATGATATCTCTCCTAGAGGCCGGAAGAAAGGGAAAATTCGATTTTCCCTGACACCCAGCCCTCCGTTTCTGCTCCTACTACCTGTGTTCTTGGCCATTGAGAGGAAGCAAATCCTCCAGGGCACAGATGAGGAGGAAGGGGAACAGAAGCTGTTTCGAACAAGGGACTTTTCCTCAATTCAGTAGCAAGTTTAAGCTTTCTTTCAGAAGGACTTTAGCCCCCTGACACGGCAATACGTTGGCTGCTCAGGGCACCTCACGTCCTATTTGCACCACCTTGATCCCACTCCTACTGGATGACTAATCCCTTTCCTCCACAACGTCACTGCCCCACGCAGGCCTTCCTCGCACACCCCTCACACAGCCTGTGAGAGTGTGCTCTCACTCACTCCATTCTCCAGATGAAGAAACTGAGGCTTGGGAAGGTAGTTCCTTGCCTGAGACCATGGCCGGACCCTGGGCCTGAGCCTGATCTCGCAGCCAGGATGTTCAGCTACCCGCTGCTCCCTCAGCAGTGACCAGCCGCTGTGTCCCCAGAGTCCCTGTCCTGCCCCCAGCACCTCCGAGGGTCAGTCAAGGGTGTCTAGGGCTGGCCTCCACTCCGCTCCGTAAAGCTTATCAATCTATTTCTTTTCAGCTTCTCAAACGCCACATGAAACGAGGCCGTAGATGCAACATGAGATTAAAGGCTGAACCTCGTCCAGGTCAGGAAATTCCAAGGGCAGGCTCCCAGCTCGGCTCCAGCTCCCTCAGTCACCCCCAGGGTGACTTGTCTGCCAGCCTGCGCGGTGGGATGTCAGGGGACCCACGCGTGCCGCAGGGGCACCCGCACCCTCCGGAACTTCCTGAGGATCTGATGCTCTGATTTCCCAACCGGCTCTTAAGGACACTTCCAGCTCCCTCTCTCGGGACAGCTTCCAGCCAGCCTCCCTCATTGCTATGTCCTGATGTTTCCTTCTCTGGCCAAACCATTCCCACTGGGCGTATACACTGCTATTTCCCCATCTTTAAGACAACCCTCTGTTGTACTCACTTTGTTCCTTCACCTGCTGCCCTATTTCTTCGCTCCTCTCGGCAGTCAAACTGGTTCACATTGTGTTCCTATATGTGGTTTGCCCCTTGAACACTCTCTGGAGCCCTCGGCAAAAATTCGTGACACCCTCACTGCCAGTGACCCTCGAGTTGCTAAGCCCAAGTCGGCGCTTGGCCTCACCTTACAGACGTCAGGGTGACTGAGCTCCCCAGCCCCTGGTCCTCCACACTGTCCTCACCTGCATTCCAGGCTCCCTACCCTGGCCCTGCCACCCCCTGGCCTCCCCTCCACTCCCTCCTGCCTCCCGTCTCATGGCTCAGAAAGTCTCCACATGCCGCCCTGCCCAACCACCTCAAGTTCAGACGGGCACCCAGAGCTTGAACCCCAACCTCCCGGCCTCACCGGGCCTGCTTGCCTCCCCCTTCCTTCTGATGCAAAAACAGCTCTCTTTCCTCACACACACCTCTCATCTGGTCGCCTGTGAAGGAAACCCAGGACCTGACACCTCTGGTCATCTCCCTGCTGCCTCCCACCTGCCCAAACACTCTTATTACCCCCTGAATCCTGTTGAAATGTGCAATCTTCAAAGACCACACGGCTCCCTTTTGCAGAGCTCAGAGCAGGAGCCCAAATGCTAGCATGACGCCCCCTCTGCTCTCTCCCTTCCCTCTGCCTCTTGCCCCTCTTGTTCTGTTCCTACAAACCTTGTCTCCCGAGCTCCCACAAAATACATGTCCCCATTTCTAGCTCTGCCCCTGGGGCACCATGGCTCTCCCTTCTTCAAGTCTTATCTCAAATACCTCCTTCCCCGGCACCCCATTTTAAACTGCACCCCTTACCCTGGTACTCTCTATTCCTCCCTGTGTTAGTCAGCTTTTGATGAGTAACAAGCGAGCCCAAAACCTAGTGCCTTAAGAAAACAACATTTGTACGTTGTTATCTCACAGTTTCTATGGGTCAGGGATCGGGTGTGGCTTAGGTGTCCCTCTGGCTCAGGGTCTCTTGTAGGTTTCAGTCAAGGTGTTCGCTGGGCTATGGTCACCTCAGGGCTGGATCTGCCTCAGGCTGCCTCATGAGGCTGTGGGCAGGAATTGGCTCCTTGTGGGCTGCCCTCAGTCCCTTACACACCGGCCCACCATAGCACTGCTCCAACATCAAAGTGAGCGAGGGAGAGTGGGAGTGCTTATAAGAGACTCCCAGGCATTCGCAACCTAATCCTGGAAGCAACTTCCATCATTCTGCCTGTTCTGTTCAGAAGAAGCAACTTAGGGTGCCTGGGTGGCTCAGTTGGTTAAGCATCCGACTCTTGATTTTGGCTCAGGTCATGATCCCAGGGTTGCAGGATCGAGTCCCAATGTCAGGCTCCATGCTAAGCATGGAACCTGCTGGAGATTCTGTCTCTTCCTCTGTCCACTCCCCCCACCCCACCCCCGTTCGCTTGGGCTCTCTCTCTCTCAAAAGAAGCAAGTCCTAGGTCCAGCCCACACTCAAAGGGAGGGCAGAGGGGAATCACACAAGTATGTGAACACCTGGGGGTGTGAATACCTGAAGCCACTTCTGACACTGGCTACCACACTGTTTTTCTTCTCATCTAACGTACTCTACAGTTGGCTCATGTGTTTTCTTCATGGTCTGTCTCCCCAAGTAGAATGCAAGCTCCCTGTGGGCAGGGCCTTTTTGTGTCATTGCAGGCTGTATCCCTACCACCTCCAACAGCACCGTCACAGCACAGAGCAGGTGCTGAGTAAATGCTCGTTGGGTAGGTGCTGGTGAACTTCAGGAAGCACTTTACAATGCAGCATGAGTAACGGCCATCCACCCCGAGGGTACTTTCCCTGGGTTACAGAGTGATCTGGTGACAGGCACTGAAGATTGTTCTGTAAAAGTAGGAAAGGCGGGGGCCATCCTGATTACCACAGCCACGGCGCCCAAGAGATCACAGTCCCACCCCCTCTCTGAGCCTGGGCCTTGCTCCTGGGAAGTGAGACTCAGTCCCAGAGCTTGAACTCATAGTCTCAAGGGCTCTGTAATGCAGTTGTGCTAATTTCATTCTTTTAAACTATGTGTTTTCGAATATTTTTAAAAATCATAATTTGTTAAAAACATACTTAGGAGACAGTTTGGCATTGTCTGCCAAAGCTTTAAATGCACCCAGCGAGTCCAGAGCCTGGAATATTGATTTTTCCCTATATTCACACATGAAGGCAAAGACATGTACAAAGGTGTCCAATGCAATTTTGTTGACAGTAGCAGAAGAATGAAAACGCTAAATGTCCTCAAGCAGGGCAGCGGTTAAATAAACTGTGGACCAGCCACACAGTGGAATTGCACATGGCTGTAAGGAAGACCAAGGTAAACCAGATGTCCTGCTGTGGGCGCATCACCATCTCGTTCATTCATTCCACCAGTCAATATTTGTTGAGCACCTACTATGTTCCAGGTATTGTTCTAGGCACTAGGGACACAGAAGAAGGAGGTACCTGGCCTCAGAGGTTTACATTATAGTATAAAATCATATGCAGGTGCAAAGATACATGCAAACAAATACAATAATGAAATATAACAGGGTTCTAAGGAAAGCAAAGCAGGCCAGGGATAGTGTGGGAGCATATGACTAGGAGAGGCCTGTTGAGGAGCAACATCTGAGCAGACCCCTGGGGAAGTGAGGGAAAGGCCAAAGCATGCAGGACCAGTGCCCCCAAGATAGAGGGAACAGCCAGTGCAAAGTCCCCAAGTACAAACACACTTGCTCTACTCTGGGAAGAGCATATCAGGCCAGAGGGGCCCAAGTAGAGTGAGGAGGAGGAGGGTGAGGCCAGGGAAGGTGGGTAAGCTGGGGTGGGGGTGGGAGGACGACCATCCATCAGAGCAGGCTCCGCTCACCCCCGGGCTGCAGCCTTGGGTAGGGCAAACTGACATATCAACCCCAGTAGGCGGGGGGCCTCCTCCATGTGATAGGGCCTTGCTATTTTCCAGCATCACTCTGGGCTGTGGGGAGGACAGATTAGGAAGGGGTGAGGACAAGGGCAGGAGCCCCAGAGGAAGCCACCATAATGGCCTACAGAGGACATCAGCTTGGACCAAGGTGGCCACGACCAAGGTGAGTGAGTGAGAGAGATTCCGAATATGTTCTGAAGAAAGAACCAGCAGAATATGCTGCTGGATCAGATTTGGGGAATGAAAGAAAGAGAGGAGCCATGGGTGACTCTTTGTTTTTTCTCCTGAGAAACCGGATATATATGGGAAGGCTGAGGGAGAAGCAAGATGTGGGGGTTAGGAAGGATGCAAATCAAGTTTCTTTTGGATGCATCCAACTTGAGATGCCTGCTTGATGTCCGTGTGGGAGAGGCCACGGAGGGCAGGCAGCTCGGAAAGCAGACTTCACGGGGAGGAAAGGCTGAGGGAACGGCTGGGCAGCAGTGTCGCCAGCCAGGCCTGGGTGAGGATGCCGAGGAGTGGGTGTGGGTAACCAGAGGGCCCAGTATGGGGGTCCTTGGGGACACTTTTCACGTTTAGAAATGGAGGTGAGGAAGGCACACGGATAAGGAAGAGGAGAGCCAGAGGTGGCGGGATGGGGGCAGGTGTCCGGGAAGCCGAGTGAGGGAGGCCTGGGGGAAGGTGGTGGGCATGTCCAGCACTCCCAGGGACTGAGTGGGTGCAGAGGGTCACTGCAGGCCCGGCTGGGTGGAGGCCTTTGGCCTTCAGGCTCCAATAGGGACAGAATCAGGGGAGTGGCGGGGGCCACGAGGAATGCAGGGGCCAGGAGAGGATGCAGTTAAAGAACGTAACATTGTCAAGGCAAATTTCCGTCAAGGGAGCAGAGAAATAAGAGAGACGCATGGGGTCTTGGAGCTTGGATTTCCATAGGAGGAGCATCGCAGGCTGTTTGCATTCTGAAGGGAATGTTCCAGTAGGCTCAAGACGGGGTGTTGGTGGGAGGGGGGGCGCAGCCGAAGGACTGGAAAGGTGGACAGGGCAGGTTCAGGAGCCATGGCTGTGTGGTGCTTCTCCTCCAGGGTTCAGGTTTTGCCAGGTGAGTAGGAGAACATAGCATTGTTGGGGTCAGGGTGGGGATGTACATGGAGCGTCCTGGTCACGCTCACTTCCCAGGGCCCTTACCCGGGCCCTGCTCTGTGGGTTTGCCGCACCACCACCCTGGGCGAGGGGCACCACTTTGAACCACTTTGAACATGAGGCTTGCAGCTGAGTTACAGGAGCTGGGGGCTCACGAGATGCAGCTGAGGAAGGCTTCCGTAAATGGGCAGGTTCTCCACCAGGGGACCCAGGGATTAGTGACGGGCTGACCTGCAAAAGAACATGGGGGCCGGATCAGGGGTAGGAGAGGCTCCAAGTGGTCCAGGACCCCCACCTTTTGAAAAGCTCCACACGTGGCAGGGTTCAGAAAATGCTGACCGGGTAAGTGAAGAGTAGAATCCTTCTCCTTTTCTAGACCCTGGAGATTGCTGACGCCCCTTCCAAGTCTCAAACCCAATGGTTTCAATCAAGAACATGGACGTTCAGAGGGAACTTGAGCCAGAGGAAGGAAAGCGGCAGCCCTGCCCACTCCACCCCTTCTCAGCGACCCTGGGGTTCCACTTCCTCCTCCAGTCCTGGCCAGCCTAAGTTGTGGCCACAGGTCAGTCCTCGTTCTGAGAATGACCAGGAGGCCAGAGAGGCCAGCAGCTGCTGACCTAGGACCCCGAGTGTGCCCAGCACTGTGCTAGGCCTTGGGGGAAGACTGAGAAAGGAGACACCCAGCACTCGTGGGCCCGGACCCTTCAACACACATTGCTCCAAGGTAGGTGTTAACCTGTGTGACAGGTAAGGAAGGAGGCCTCAAGTGGACGTGTGAACATTGTCCCCCAACAGGCAGCAGAGGAGCAGGATGTGGGTACAAACTGCTGTCCCAGCACCTTCATTGGCTCCTCCCTCGTGGTGGGTCCCACAGGAACCCAGCTCAGGGCACAAGTCACTTGCACTGCCCCTTGCATGAGTGTCACAGGTAGAGAAGGGCAAGCTTGATGAGTGTGTAGACCCCACCGAAATCGAATATCCTGGCTGGCAGGAGCTGACCACCGAGGGTCTTCCGCCCCTAACCCCCTGGGCAGGTGATCTCTGGTGGCCCCTACTGGGGAGGAGGCAGCCAGAGCACAGGTCCTGTGTCCCTCTCCACTTGGCCTTGAGCAGGGTGTCTGATCCGGCAACATCACCTCAGGCGGGCCGTGCTGTTACTAATGGAATCACAGCTTGCCAGGCCGGGTGACAAGATTTATAAAATGCCCCAGGCATGATGAATCCTCCCTTTGAGTGGGTCATTTGCTGAAGGAGATTCCGCTGATGACTCATTTCAGACTGGAGAGTCCTGACATCACAGACGGTCATTGCTAAGAGGACTTGAGAGAGGTGCAAGGCTGCTCTCTTCATGCTGATGGACCCATGGGGCCAGAGGGAACACAGTGCCCCATGGGGTATTGACTCATCCTCACTTCAGTGGCAGCGGGGAGGCATTTTGGGGCTGTGTCCCCAACTCCTAGAGGTAAATCATATTTGGGACCTGCCACCTTGACCCAGAGTCCCCAGTGTGACCTCTGACCCATGGTGTGGCAGGCTGCATTTTCCAAAAATGACCACAGCAATATTTCTCAGCTACGTGTTCTTCCAGAATCTCACCACCCCCATTAAGAGGATTCCATCTCCACTCTCCTTGAAACTGGGTGGGCCTTTGTGACCTTTGTGATGAAAAGAACATGGCAGAGGGGTGCAGGGTGATTTCTAAGGCTCGGTCACCCTATGACTTTGACTGCCATATTGTAAGGCCCCAGATCCCTGCTACGGTGCCAGGTGTCTTTGTTCTAGCCAACAGCTCCAGCAAATGTTGAGGTTCTGGGCTGACACACCGGCAAAAGCTTCCACCCCGTGAGCGAGCCCTCGGATGATTCCAGCCCTGCCTGCAAGCCACCCCAAGCTAAGCTGAGTAAAGCAGAGACAAACTACCCCAGCCAGCCAAGTGCTGCTCAGATTGCAGACTCGTGGGCAAAAGAAATGATGCTGTTGCTTTAAGACACTCCACTGGGGATGGTTTGCTATTCAGCAATAGATAACGGGAACAGTACCCTGGGTGATCTCTAGGACTTCCAGGGATTTCTCTGTCCCAGGGATGCAGCACTGACTCTGTAGATGACTGAGAGAAGACTCTGGGTGAGCATAGGGCTCCTTGTCCTGGGGGAACTTCCAACTGGAATGGATCTGTGGGAAGAGTGGAGAGCGACATTCAACTGGATCCACCATGCATTGGGTGGGGGGCAGGGCAAGGCATGCTCCATGCCTGGAAACTCTGGCTGGGGTTTTCTATTCAATGGGAAATGTTTTCATGCTAGCCAGATGCTAGGCATTAGGCTTCCGAATTAGATATTTGGTCATTTTCCCAAAGGTTGTGAAGTCTCTGAATCCCTTCTGTGAACCTGCAGCAAGCTGCGTTCTGGCCTGAAGAGAAATTGCTTATTTTAGGCCTCCACTGAAAAGCAGCGGTAATGGGGCTGCTGTAAGAACAAAAACTGTCACTAAGCTGAGTGGGTCAGTGGGGCTTTAAACAACACATTGACATTCTCCGGAATAAGCTTCATCAAGTGAAGGTCTGTGATTTTATTTAAAATACATGTTGTACGATGACGCCTACACCAGTAATTCCCATGAAGTTCTTTCTGTTAAAATAACACTGACCTGCTATTTTGTGAAAGGACAAGCAAGGGCTCAGTAGCCTGTTCCCTCCGTCTCTTTGGCTGGATGGTGGTGCCCTAGATGGGTTGCCATGGGGTTCCTGATCAATGTCACCGCCATCGGGGACATTGGGGAACAGAAACTGTCACCAAGATGGTGGGAGATGTGGGCTGTGGCTCCCTGTCTGCTCTGCACCTCAACAGCCCACACACCCAGCAATTCTGTGACGCCCATCCCAGCAACTGTGGACCCAACCTCCCGTTTGGGCCTCCACCCCTAGAATGCACCAGGCAGCCTTCCCCACCAGCGTCTCCTAAACCACTGAGTGTAAATAAATACATTCCAATTTGTGAATCCATAAAAACAAACTAAAAAAATTAAAACCACAAAAAATATCTGAAACACCAACCTCCTCACTAAAATAAAAACAAATAAAAGTAATAGTGCTCTGGGGCATCTGGGTGGCTCAGAGTTGGTTAAGCCTCCAACTTCAGCTCAGGTCTTGATCTCGCGGTTCATGGGTTCAAGCCCCGCATCGGCCTCTGTGCTGACAGCTTGGAGCCTGGAGCCTGCTTCAGATTCTGTGTCTCCCTCTCTTTCTACCCCTCCCCTGCTCGCACTCTGTCTCTCTCTCAAAAGATAAATACACATTGGGGTGCCTGAGTGGCTCAGTCAGTTAATGGTCTGACTTCGGCTCAGGTCATGATCTCACAGTTTGTGAGTTCGAGCCCCGCGTCGGGCTCTGTGCTGACAGCTCAGAGCCTGGAGCCTGCTTCAGATTCTGTCTCCCTCTCTCTTTGCCCCTCCCCCACTCGCGCTCTGTCTCTCTCTCAAAATAAATAAGCATTAAAGAAAATTTTTAAAAATAAATACACATGAAAAAAAAAAAGTAATAGTGCTCTAAGTTCATTATCATGAACTTTATCATCTGTATCAGTTTCCTGGGACTGCCACAACAAAGTGGCCCAGACCACAACATACATGTGTTCTCTCACAGTTCTGGAGGCTGGAGGTCTGAAATCAGGGTTGATTCCTTCCGAGGGCCGGGAAGGAAGAATCCATTTGAGGCTTCTCTCCTCAGCTTGCGCCTCATCACGTCATCCCTCCCTGAGTGTCTCAGCGTCCAAATTTCCCTCTTTTTATAAGGATACTAGTCGTATATGTTTAGGGTCTACCCTAATGACCTCGTTTTAACTTGATTACCTCTGTAAGGACCCTATCTCCAAATAAGGTCACATTCTGAGGCACTGGGGGTTAGGAATCCAACATATGGATTTGGAGAAATACTTTTGAACCCATGACATAATGCGAAGAATAATTTGTGGATTTATGTTTATCTCCTTAGTATGATTCAATACGATACTATGGTAGCCCAGACCAGCCTTGTGGGCAGCCCCGCAGCCACGTCCAATAGGCAGAGGGCAGAGGGCACTACCCTGGAGGCTGGGAGGCCTGCTTTGTTCTATAGCCTTGGCCAGTCTCTCCGAAGGCCTCAGTTTCTCCATCTTTATGATGAGGCTTAGACTGGGTGGTCCCCCGGGGCCTTTCTATGCCTGAGATTGTTCAGGGTCACTTGTCCCTAACATTAGACTATAGCATGGGGGCTTTCCCTGGGTTGACCCAGTGTGACCATGGGCAGCAGTGTGGGGGACACACAGGCTCTCTCCTGGGCTGCTCAGTGTGGGGCACACAAAGGAGGCATCAATAGGTCTCCCTGGGAAGGGCCAGGTTCTCATGTCATCAAAAACAGGAAAGCAGGCCTTTCCCCACGATGTTCCTTACTACTAGCCTTGCAGGAATTTTCCTTAAGGAATGTGTGGTCGGAGCTCAGCAGAAGCAGAGGGCACACCTGAAGGGCAATGACTACAGTTCAGTGTAAGAGCAGAGGGCTGAGCAGAACATGGTAAGAGGCTGGCATGGTGGGGAGCTGGTATCCCTGATCCCTGACACAAGCTAGGAGTCCAGATCTGGTAGAGCGTAGAGGGAGAGGGACCCCCAAGGGGAGGTGGGGCTTGGCAGAGACGGGCTTGGGGAGAAACCCTCCATCCTCCTTGAATTGGTCTCCTCCAGGGCCTTGTATCAGGAGACAAATGCTAATGTGTTCCTCTATCCCTCAGGAGCAGGTGTACGAAGGGTGGAGAGCAGGGAGCCAGCCTATGGGGGGTGGGGGGGGCAGACACCACTGTGTGAGGCTGGAGCCTGGCTGGCCCTGACACCACTCGCCCACCTGGCTGCCCAGGTGGGCATATGCACAGTGGGGTAGAATTGAGCTAGTACGGCCCCCACCACAAAGGAGTGCGTATACCTCACCACTCAGCTGGCATGGCAGGCAGGCCAGACTGGCAGCTACAGTGAGCCCTAACTTAAAGCTTCCCTGCAGAGAAGCACCCCAGGGACTGGCCAAAGGGCTTGGACTTCCATCTCCTGGAGGGAAAGAGTGGATCTCAGATTAGGGGTAGTGAGAATGAATGGTTGTTTAGGCAAGCGTCAGCTGAACCAAGAGTTTGGAGCAGTAATTCTCACAGAGCAAAGATGGGTGTGTGTGATTGGTTACCGTTAGGAGGTTCACCAGAGCCCCAGCCCCCTGGGGCAGGGGGGAGGATCCCACTGCTCTGGTCTCAGGCAGCACCTGGCCCTGTCTACCCTGCGCTCTTCTCCTCTGGCGCCTCCTGTAGCCGGGAGGGTTGGGGGTGGGGTGAGTCCTAGTGAGGGGGTGTCATAACCCAGGCCTCCAGAAGCCTGTCAGCCACTGGCCTGGCACTCACCAGAGAGAGAGAGGAAGGGGAAGACAGGAAGGTGAGTGGGCTTAGATGTGTCCCCTGCTCCCAGCAGCCTCCAGGGTAGCCATGTGCTCCCCTGGGCTCCTTTCCCCAGCCTGGAGGCAGGAACAGCTGAGTGGCCCCATTTCTCATCCCTATTGATTATGCCACAGAGCCCTACAGCACAGAACGTAAATCATCATCCCCAGGGTATTTAACCCAGGGAGGGTTAGTTGGAGGTGGCATCCCTTATAAGTCCTGCATCTGATGTTTTTATATTAATTCCTATAGTGGCCAGATTAATTTTTATTCCACTGACCGTTATCTCTTCTTCATTGACTAGGAGACATTTCTAAGCAGTGCATATCTCGGTGAGTATCAGTCATTTAGTGGGGTGCTTCCTCTCGCTGCAAGGTTTTCATTAAAGAATGAAAATTCCTTTGTTCCAAAGCCTTAGTCTTTGGAAATAACAATGCACAGGCCAGCCAGAGTCCTTGCTGCTGCTGCTGCTGCTGCTGCCGCCGAAGCGTGCTGTCCTGGAGGGGCCTACGTGCCTCCAACTAAAAGCACAGGATCCCCTGTCCCCCTCTCACCCCTTGGGTTCCCCAGGTCCCCATTGGCCATACACAGGTCCTGAGTCAGCCTTTATCAAATGACCATGGCTTGGCAAAGCCAGTTCTCCTAGAGCTAAGGTCATCAGGATGATGGCAATAGCCGTCTTGCTCTACAGACGGGAGAAATGCATTTGCTGTAGATTCCCTGAAGCCGAATACTGTGCAAGGGTCAAGCCACGGATCATGCATTGAATCCAGTCCAACCATGGAAATAAACACCCTATTTGCCTGCACTGTGAAGGTGCTGGACGCTCCCCATCCCAAGCGGACTCCAAGGGGTCTGAACCTCACATAGGATCCTAGCTGAAGAAATGAGTGTTAGGAAGAAACAGAGCTGGCTGCAAATGCAGGTGGGTCCTTGCAGAGGAACACAGCACATGTGTTCTTGGTGGGCCCCCAGCAAAGCCAGGACCGTGGGCATAAGTCAGGGGTGGATAGAGGCTAGAAACCAGGAAGTGACACAGGGGAGGTGGAGAGGCCCGCCAAGGACACAGTGCACTGGTCAGAGTGTGTGTGTGTGTGTGTGTGTGTGTGTGTGTGTGCCTTCCACCCTGAGACTATCACCCACCTCTCTGCCATCCCACTTGCTCTGGAACAATGGATCCCACATTGTGGGCCTGGAACCAGCAGCACTGGCAACTCCTGGGAAGTGGTTATGAGTACAGTCTCTCACCCCCACCCATGTCCAGAGTCGGAACCCAGGGGGGCAGGCCACATTGTGTTTGATCAGCCCCCCACCAGAGTTTGGGAACCAGGAAAAATGTGGCATGAGGTCTCCAGAGAAAGAACACCTGGGCTTGCACTTGAGTGACCTCACCTGTAAAGTGGGACACTGTTACCACTTGAGCAGGTGCTGTAACCCTGAGTGAGTTGGAGGTTCCAGGTCAGGGCTGCCTACAGGTAGTTTCTCAATAGCTACCTGTGAGCCATTCTTATTCAGGCCCCTCTAGGGCTTGCTTCTTTCTCTAGGAGAGATGATTCAGCCTCACCACCCCCTCTGCCCCAAAGATTTACCTCCCAGAGCATCTTATTCAGAGGTCAGACATGCGTAATCAAACCCTAAACCTCTAGGATTTGGAGAATGCTGATAAGTTACAGATGTAAATAGGTAACCAGCCAACACCCCAATCCAAGCCTGGGTGTCAGCCTGGGAAATAAAACAGAGGTCATTGCCTTCTGCCCCACACAGGCAAGGTCACAAGAGCCCTCAAAGATTATACATACTTTATGGGCTGCTTTCAGTCTGTGGGCAGCTGCTTCCAAGACATAACTGAGAAAAAACAAAAGGGTTGTAAATGGTGCTAAGAAATCAGCTGCATCCAAGTGCCTGGATCCTGCAAGGAAATAAATTATGAGGCAGGAGTAAAGCTTTAGAAGATCGTGGGTACTTTGTCTAATCTGTTCTCATCTACCCATTAGATGGACTCCTGATCGGGGTCTTGGAAGGTCCCAGGGGCTGAGGAGGTGAGTTCAGGGCCCTGGTAGGGGAAGGTGACCATTGGGGTGGGGGGAGGGACCCAGACCCCAGCCTATCAACATCCACCTCCCTGTCCATTCACTGCCCGAGACAGCCAGGACAGAGCTACCAGGACTTTGACCACATACAATCCCATTTACACACAAACTCCCATCTTGGAAGATGGGGAGATCCTCACAAGTGGGGTCTGAGGCAGGGAGGGTCTGAGACAGGTCCCTGAGGGCCAGGCTAGGAGATGGAAGACGGAGGGGCAGGGTGGGAGGGCAGCATATCCTCAGAAATGGAAAAACCGAGGCCAGGCTTCTCCATTATGGGAGTCGGAATTGTTGAAAATGTGCTGAAAAAGTCACCTGGGCAATCAATGTTGAGTCTTGGTGTATCAATTGAATAGAACATTTCTGCTGCCCCCGGGAAGACAGCACAGACACAGCTGTCCCTTCTCTCTTGGTCCCTACCACCCCCAGTGCTCATCAGACAGCTCATCAGACAGTTGCTAGGAGGCAACTTACCTGTGCCCTCAGAGCCTGCACTGCCTTGAAGCCTCTCAGTTCCATCCGCGTGTTTACTGGGAGCCAGGTCATGGATCGCAGTGGGCCCCTCCTGGTCCTGCCTCAGCTCTGTGTGCCCCAGCCCACCCACGATGGTGGGAAGACAAGCCTGAGGTCAGGCCAGCTTGGCCAGGGACACCCTTCCTCCACCCCACATCCCCAGCCTAAGCCACAGCACAGGTGATCTGGGACATAGTTCTTTAGTGCTGGACCCATTCAAGGATGGGTTGCAAGTCCAGGAGGGCATTCACCCCCTCATAATGTAGCCCTCGTCCTGGGGGGCAAGGCGGGGGCTGAGAGCAGGGCAGCATATGCACAGGGGTAGTGGCACCAGCCCCACATGTGAGCACTTGGTGTCCAGGCCAGAGCTGGGCAGAGGGCAGCTGCAGGACCCGGGGGTCCGGGCAGTCCTGGGGCAGAGACTAGGATGGGCAGGTGGGGGCCTGTCTCTTAGCTGGAAGGGAGAAGCTTCCAGACATGACTGCATTTGACCTTCTTCTCATGTCTCCTCTCTCTGGCATGGGGCCCGAGGTGAGCTCAGCTCCTTCATACTCCTGGGCTTCAGTGTGGGGAACTTCGTAAGATTTCCAATCCATAGAAAATTGCCAATCTCTGGAAGCCTCAGGGGGACCCACGTACTCCACACAGAGCCCTTCTCCTTCCTGAGGACCAGCCATCCAGACTCCTCCGGGGAAGGGGGAGGGGGGCTGGGGCAGGGAGGGGAGCTGCTCTGAATGAAAAGGACACTTCTTAGCCACTAAATCATTTTCCCAAGAGACCCCTCCCATCCCTCACCCCTGCCTGGAGCACTGAGGTCTTAAGAACCTTCTTGAACATTCCTCAGTTGAGCAATCCCAGCCCAGGGCAAATCCCTAGAGAACCTGAAAAGGAGAATGCACCCCTGGCTGAGGATCCTTGTATCCTTATGTTTAAGGGGCCAGAGGGAAAAGAAGGATTCTGAGCTTTTTAAGAGAGAGTCTCTCAACAAAACACTTCCTGATGCTTCTCTGACACTAAAAACCTATTAAAGTCATAAACTTCTCCTACGGAACACTTCTCAAAAATGTATTTATCTAAAGGGCATCTGTGTTTGGTCTCAAACT
The DNA here is from genome assembly GCF_014898765.1 of Herpailurus yagouaroundi. Taxonomy (NCBI): domain Eukaryota; kingdom Metazoa; phylum Chordata; class Mammalia; order Carnivora; family Felidae; genus Herpailurus; species Herpailurus yagouaroundi. The sequence goes on along the minus strand of NW_024412404.1, from coordinate 30,427,524 downwards.
CAAACGCTCCAAATGTCAGGCCCCAAATGATTTATTTGGGGCGCCTTTTTCTCTCCCTGCAAGTTATTCTACAGCTCAAGCCCATGGTCATGTAACTCCTTCCGGTGATTTTTACAGATGGCTTTTAGTCACACCAAGGGAGGCAGCCCAGAGGAAGAAGGGGCACAGGGGCATGGGGGTGCACGTGGGGAGGGGGCAGCAGGACGGATGCTGTCTCAGCCCAGGACCCCATGCTCCCCCACCTACCTTCCTGAGCACACCGCCTTGCCTTGCCCAGGCTGTCCCCACCACCTGGAGGACTGTTTCCTATAGCTGGACATTTAACCCATGCTCTGAATCCTCACTGGGTCCCCAGTCAAGGGCTCAGAGATAAATCCAGCACAGTTAGACCAGAAGGTATACCGGGTCCCCTTTGGAGTATCTATGTGGGTTGGGAAGAAGGTGCCTTAGAGCCAAGACTTCTGAGTGACAAGTAGGAGTTGAGCAACAGAAGGGGCCAGGAGGAGGTGGGAAGAATGTTCCAGGCAGGAGGAACAGCCAGTGGAGGCCAGTGGCCAGGCAACACGTGGGGAGTCTGAGACCATAGTGAGGGTGGGGGGAGCTCACTAGCAGAAGGACAAGGATCGTGGAGAAGGGCCAGGTGCTGAGCTCCCAGCATCAGCGAGTAGGCCCTTGGGTCTCAGGCTGCGGCACAGAGTCCCCTGACAGCCCTTCATCACTGCATCTTAATATGCACGAGCTCATCAGCCCCTCTGCGAAGAGGCCCCTGAGAGCTGCTGCACTCTGCCTGAGGAGGCCCAGAGTTTCAGGAGGGGTGGTCAGGCCCGGGGCTGGACCTGGAGGGAAACAGCCGTGCCCCAGCGTGAGGGGTGCCTACGGTGTGCCCCGGCAATGCTGCCCTTCTCCTTGGGGCTGTGGCCTCTCCAAACCACGGGAAGAAGGCTTCTGGATCAGAGAGCCCATTGGTACCACACTGGGCACCCACATGGTCTCTGGCTAAGCAACTCAGAAGGCTCTGGTTGCTCTGCCTGCACTCCAGTAGGGGAGCTTTGTGCCAGGAAGTCTAGAAAGGGGCTGGGGAGGTGTTTCTTAAAGCTTCACTGCCCAGTAAGTCTACTGGTCACATGTGACTATTTAATTTTACATTATTATAAATACAGTAAAATTAAAAATTCAGTTCCTCAGTCCCACTAGCCAAATTTCAAGTGCCTGATAGCCACGCTTGGCCATCACATTGGACAGCACAGAGGAGAATGTTTTCATCATCACAGAATGTTCCACTGGACAGCACTATTCTAGGAGATGAAGGCCAGCCTGGAAAACTTCTGAGCAAGCAGAGAGGGGACCCCATCTGGCCTGCATGAGGGGTTTGCAGCAAGGGTGCGAGCTCTGGGCAGGCCTAGTCTCAGGAAGCAACCCGGAATAGAAGCAGTCATCTGCCCAAGACTGGCCTGGGGGTTCTGAAATAGCCTAGCAAGTTCTGCAGGAGAACTCCAAGCTCGGGGGCAAGTAGGTGCTGTGCTCCTGGGCCCGTCTGCAAACACAGCGGCTATGAGAGCCACCCAGTCTATACCTCCAAGCTCTGCCAGCCCCCCTTCCCCCAGCCCATCTAGCTCACAGCTACTACCTGCACCCAGGCTTGAGATGCACCTAGAAGTTGTACACCATGCCTGGAGTGTCAACCCACGCCATCCTGGGCAAGGATCCTTCAGAAGCCATTACAGGGCATTAAGTCAATGGACTTCCTATTTGTCAGCATTCCAACAGCACGGCGGACGTTTTTCGCTCCAAAACACTGCCCAGGCCAGAGTATTTGCCCTGCAGATCCTGCCCTGCAGAGACCAGAGCTGCAGATTCCAGAAGGCAAGGGTGAGGCTGCTTGAGGAGACGCTCTCCTGAGAAGACCAACTGTGGCATCTCACTTCTGCTGGGGCAGAACTCCAAGGCCCCTTCCCACCTCCAGCACCATCTCTAGGGAGAGAGCAGCGCTCTCCCCAGCAGCTTGCCCCAAGTCAGCTCCCTGGGGCAGCCAGCCCTGACAGATGTCCTCCCCTGTGTACTTTCCTGTCTGGGGTCACTTTAAGATGTACTGCCTATGTGCTTCCTGTGTTGGTAACGGTCTGCAAGAAGCACCATGGGGCGCCTGGGTGGCGCAGTCGGTTAAGCGTCTGACTTCAGCTCAGGTCACGATCTCGCGGTCCGTGAGTTCAAGCCCCGCGTCGGGCTCTGGGCTGATGGCTCAGAGCCTGGAGCCTGCTTCCGATTCTGTGTCTCCCTCTCTCTCTGCCCCTCCCCCGTTCGTGCTCTGTCTCTCTCTGTCCCAAAAATAAATAAACGTTGAAAAAAAAAATTAAAAAAAAAAAAAAAAAAGCACCATGAAGGGAAGGCCTTTGTTTTATTCACTGTCGGGTCTCTAATGCTGAAAATAGCACCTAGAATATGGTGAAGTGCCCAGTAAATGTTTGTTACATAAATGAACTCTTCAAGAAGCAGGGTAAACGGGAAATGCGCAGATTGGGTAAAGTATGGATTCATGCATGAGGTTTTGAGCGAAAACAGATCTCAACTTGACCCATTGATCATTTTAGGTTCTGTGACTGGGGAGGGAAAATAAGAACATTGGGGGACATTAGGGGCTCAGATGGCACTTCTCCCTGTGGGCCCTCATTGGGCTGCTGGGTTGCTTCTTCCTCTGCTTCCGCATCTTTCCCACAGAGCAGCCTTTCCAGCTGGTCCCCCCGGCCCCCCCGCCCCCCCCCCCCCACCCCGGGCAGGTGATTCCGTCCTTCCTGTAGCACACCGCTACCTTGCCATCAGTTTGGTGTTTCGTTGTTTGCTTTTTTTGTGTTTTGTTTTCCATTTGGGCCATAGACCAAATCGAGAAGCATCATCCATCTTGCCTGAAGGTTTTGCCATTTTAGTCTTGAAACCAAAGGAGAAGTCGTTAAGTAAGTTTTGCTCTGGTAAAGATAAGCTTAATTTTTCATTCGCCTCCAGCTAATAACCGATGGGGAGGTCCTCCTGCGCTTTCAGAAGCAAAAGGGAAAAGAAAAGGCTTCCTAGTGACAGGATAATTTGTCAGAAAGTTATGAGTGAGTACAAGCAGGCCTGTATAGGAAGTGTGTATTGAATAATATGACACACTGGCTTCTAATTGCTGCTGCCTTTCTGATCAATAATACATGTTTTCAAAAAGCCTTCTGTTTGCATTTACACAATGGGCTGTAACTACTGCAAAGGATCCATTAAGACCTATTTTAAAAAGTGCATTCGTAAAAACTTGTCTAAATCTGCATTACAAGGCAGATTATGAAACTGCCTTGGGAGATGTTTTTTCTAAAAGGCATTCAGGCCACATTTGCTGGACTTGCCAATCTGAGCCCCTTAGTATCTCCACAACGCGCCTGTCAGCCAGGATGGGCCTTCTCCTTGGCGTCCACGTGATGCAAGAGGTGGGCACGGTCAGGCCAGAGGCCCCACCAGGCTCCGGCCTCCTCAGGCCAGCGGTGCCCTGGAGCTGGGGACTGAGCTGAGGTGGGGCACAGGCATTAATCAACCCAGCATTCCCGAATGTGTAATTACATGGCCAGATAAGTGCTGCAGCGTCCAGAGACTCTGCGGTTCCAGGGCTCGCTCTGTCTCTCCACGGAGAAGGCAGCTTGTCACGTGGGGTGGGCGCGAGACGGGGGCCAGGCTCACGTGGCCAGGTTCGCTTTCGCCAGCCCCAGGCGGTGTGAATTGTTCCTTATGCAGGTGGGGAGCCAGAGCACAGAGAAGCAGACAGCTCAGGGTTAGGAACCACCTGCTTTCTGTGCTACCTTAGCGACGTCCGCTGACCTCTTTGGCCTCTTAGCTTCAGCTTCTCCAGCTGATGGGAACCAATGATAACAGTGACAGCTCACATTGACTGCATGGGGACTCACTTGTTCTCGGGCACCTGGGGGGAAGGAACTCTGCTTTCCCTCCCACCTAGGCCCAGAAACACTGGGAACACGCCCAGGTCATACAGACAAGGACATGACTCAGACACGACCTGCAACCTTCGCAGCACGCCAGGACCCCTGGCCTACCACCCGGATGGCTCCCTGCCCTTCAGAGGAGCCCTTGGAAGAACAGTAAGAAAAGTGTCCATTTCCTGCTGAGCCAGGAACCGTGCTGATCCTGTCCAAACCTCGTTTGGGTTTAACTTCACATCCCTGCATTACTACTATTATTTATTATTATTATTATTTTCATGTAACAGGTGGAGAACCTGGGCCCCACTGATGCAGCGAACCTGGTTCTTGTGCTGGTGGAAAGGAGTGGAGGACGGGGCACCTGGGTGGCTGGGTCAGTCGAGCATCCGACTCTTTGATTTTGGCTCAGGTTGTGATCTCTCGGTTCTCGAGCTGGAGCCCGGCATCGGACTCTGCGCTGACAGGGCCTGCTTGGGATTCTCTCTCTCCTTCCTCTCTCTCTGTCCCTCTCTCCCTCCCTCCTTCTATCAAAATAAATAAGATAAACTTAAAATTACAAAAAAAGAAAGGAATGAGAAGAGATTCCTTTGAGAGAAGGGGGGAGGAGAGGAGGCGAAGAAGGAGAAGGGAGAACAGAGGAGGGAAGGGAGTTGAGGGAGGAAATTCAGGGGAGAAAAACAAGTCTGTTGAGGGCGCCCACAACAGGAAGGGGGAGTGGGGGCAAAGAGCTGAGGTCAGGCGCTCTGGGTGGAGGTGAGCTACACGGGGGCTCTGACAGACACGCAGGACCCAGTTGCTCGTGCTCTGGAGCCCTGGGCTGGGGCCTCAGGCACCTGCTCCTTGTCAGGCCCACCAGCCAGATTGAGGCCCTGTCTGCAAATACCAGCGGCGGGTGGCAAGGCAGGCAGGCGGGGCCTGCTCAGAGTAAGGTGAAGAGCGTCCCTGCGCCATACCCTGCGAGCCCAGTCCTGGTGTGTTGTGAGTGTGCCGTGGGGACAGCATATTTACATATTTAATTATGTGGGTGGGGAGCCCCACTATGGGGCCCTCAGAGCCAGCTGGTGGGCCTTGGCTCTTTTGGCAGCTGTGCCTCGAGGAGGGAAAACCGTGCAATGGCAATAGACCTTCCTCCCTCTCGACACCCCACTGGGGTTGCAGAGTGTACTGGTAGGGACTATTGATACCCGCGTTTACAAGGGGGAAAGTGAGGCACTGAGCAGTTAGCTAACAGCACCCACAGTCAGTCTCAAAGTCTATGCTTCCGGCCACTGCGTCAAGCTGCCTGCAGGAGGGACTGAGACCCTCTGCCGTGCTCACTCTGACCGCATCTGGCAGGAGCCTCTGTCGGTAGTTCTAGGAACGGCTGCCTGGTCTTTCAGTGCCCCCTGGACTGGGCTGTGTCCCCTTTCCTGCAAGGCCCCCCAGGGCCAGGGTTTCCTGTCCCTGCATTCAGTGTCCCCCCCCAACAGCTGGCCTTCTCAGCTCCCCTGGACCTCCCTGAGTCCCCATAGCCACCTGGGTCATGGTCACAATGCATCCTGCCCAGCCTCGTACTCCCAGCAGCAGCTTCTCCCCACTTGGGCAAGCCTGTGCTGGGTGGGATCCGTTTCTGTGTTGGGCTTGACCTCCACCCTCCCTTCCTTATGCTGTGTTTGGGGGCCAGACCCAAGGGACTCCAGGTAGGCCTCACCTGCTCGGAAGCAAAGACTGCCATTGGGAGCACATGTGAGCTGCCTGTCCACTGAGCACCTTACCCTGTGCTGGCGGCAGGGCCTTGCAGACACTATTCGCTTCTCAGCCCCCATTTTATACATGACAAAACTGAGGCTCAGAGAGGTCAAGGACTTGCACAAGTGGCAAAATAAAAACTCAGGTCTGACTCACTTCAAAGCAGAATCCCCTATCAGAATCTCTTGGGGAACTTTTTTTTAAGGTGGATTTTTTTGTGGAGGTGGGGCTCAGGGATCTATCTATTGATTAAACTTACCCTGGTGATACTCCAAGGGGGTCTGTGGGCAGCAGTGGGGAGCACTAACAGACAACACAGTAACACCCCCCAGATCCCAGAAAGCCTCTCAGTGCCTGTGGGAGCCCACGCCCCACAACACTGTGGTCTTTTAGGGCAAGGATGCCATAGCCAACTCCTAAACCTGGGCAAGACAATGGCCATGATTTCTTGAGCACCTGCCACTGAGGGCTACCCTCAGGTGTACTCCCTCTTTTTATCCTCACTCTTCCTTCTGAGACGGGGATGTTTACGGTTGGGGAAACTGAGGCTCAGAGAGAGATGACTAGGGGAAGCCAAGACAGGGAGCAGGAACCTCTTGCAGGCTCTCCTAGGCAAATGTCCCAGGAGCCCCTGGGACAAGAAGTTAGGAGAAGGACTTCCTGGGAAATCACAGCCTGGCCTCTTTGGATTGTACCCCAGTGTGACCTCTGACCTCCCCTTGTGGGTCCTCAGGGAGACCACATCCATTTCCTCTCTGCTGATTGAGGAAGCTCCTTCCTGCTGCTCTGATATTAGGGATCCTGAGCCAATGCCCAGGCCCAGACAGGGCTGAGTCACTCCCTCCCTGCAGTTCTCAGGCTAGCAAGACCAAGGCTTCACCTCTGCCCTCTACTGGATGCCACTCTGGTCAGGTCCCTGGGCATGCAGCGGGAGACGGTAGGAATGTCCATCTATGTGAACACAGGCATACGCACATATGTATAAATGCGTGCATATGCACCTCTGTACAGGAGTTTACATATGAAGCCTCCCAGGCCTTTTTCTAAGAAGAGGGCAATGCCCCACCATAGTGTCAGGTGAGGCACTGTGAGGTGGCCCAGGCAGGACCACAGCCTCAGCCCTGAGACAGTCACACAGAGCACAACCAAACATCCAGCCCGTCCAGTGTCAGCCATGGCCTAGCCAGAGTGGTCCCTGGGAGGTGTGGGGGTGAGACTGGTTGAAAGAATGCGCCAGGCCACCCCTCTCCTTCTGCATTCTCCTGCCATGGGAGATTTGTAATGAAGAAGTCCCCCTCAGCCCCTTCCTTCCTGCTCAAGTCCCTTCCCTGGGAGGATCCCTGAGTATACAGCCTTGGCAGTCCTTATTAGCACCAGAAGTAGGGCCTGTCTGGACCCAAGAAAACCCTCCCATGGCAAACTCCAGCCCCGTAAATCCAAGGGCCCCGGGGCTCTGGGTGGGGGGTGTGGCAAGCAACACAAGGTCTGGTGGCCACAGGGTGGCTCTCCTGAGCTGGCAGCACTGTGCCCTGGCCTCCCGCCAGCAGGCTTGCTCTGGACATCTCAGCTGGCAGAGCCCCCAGCCAGCTTCTGTCTTGGCAGCTCCTCCTGCCTGCGAGGGTGACTTCACTTTGACTTCATATCTGCAGAGTGATGTGCGGATCTCTTATTCAGCCCTGAAGGGGGCGGGGCTTTGTGCGCAGCAGGCAGAAGAGACACTGAAGTAGGGGCGCCCCAGGCCCGGGAACCCTCCCACCCCAAGGCTCCATGGGTTTCTATTCCTCTTCACCTAAGTGGAGACCATTCCTCAAAAGACAGCGAGGAGTGGTAGAACAGTGGACCTTTCCCACAGAGACCTAGAATCCAACCGCAACCTCACTCCAGGACCCCCATGTTAGGGTCCCAGAGTCTCCCCCTTTATGGGATTGGATGTGTTCATGGGTCTCATTTATTTGGGCAAAAATTAAATTACTTTGGGCTCCAGCTCCTTCCTGCTACTTGCTCTCCTACCCCGTCAGTCCACATTCTAAGAGTTCTTCTGTTTGGGAAAGGACACCTGGCCTCCAAACACTCCATTAAGCTGCCAGTGCCAGGCCTCTCTGAAAGGTGTGCCCAGACCCAGTTTCCTGCTCCCATTGGTTGAACCAGTCCTAAAGAGAGGGGGATCACAAACTAGCCCCAGGAAACGTTACCCTATCCCTCAGCGCGACCTCGGACTTTGTAAGCCACACGCCAGGCTCGCTCCAGGAGTGCGCAGAAAGCGCTCAGGCTCCCCTTCCCTTGCCCAGGCTCTTCCCCTCCTCCCGCCGGGCCCCAGGAGAGGCCGCGCTCCCACCGCGCCTCCCCCCTCTGAGAAATGGCGGAGGATGCGCTCCGCGCCGAGAGCCTGGAGGCGGGGCGCCCGCCTCGTCTCCTTGTCGGATCGGGCGCACCCCTACCCAGTCCGCCCTGACTCCTCATCCCCGCCGGGTTTCCCTGCCCTCAGCCGGCGGCGGGCGGCCGGAAAGAGCGGAGCGCAGGGACCGCAAGCGGGCGCACAGGCTGAAAAGAGTGGCTGTGCGTGCAGAGGTGCGCTCACTGGGGCTGCGGGTGGCAGGCCCGCACCCCGCGTCCAGCACCTCGCTCCTACTCGTACCGGGCCCGGCCAGCATCCCGCGTCCCGCACAGGTTTCCTCTCCGCGCCCGGCGGGATCCCCACCGGGCGCCCGCTGCCGGTACCCCGAGCCCCGCCCTTACCCCCGCACCCCGCCCGCACCCTGGCCCCGCCCGGCCCTCCCCTGGCCCGCCCCCCTCACCGCCCCGCCCCGCCCCTGCCCACTCCTCCGGCGCAGTCCGCGCCCGCCCCGCCTCAGTCCCGCGACCCGAGCCCGGCGCGCAGCATCGTGGAGCAGCCGGAGTCCGCGCCCCGACGCTCTGCGCCCGCAGTGTCCGCCGCGTCCGCCGCGTCCCGGGCGGGCATGGGGCGGCCAGGCTGACCGCCGCACCCCGCCGCCGAGACCCCCAGCCCCAGCCAGCAGCCCTCTTGCTGCGGCCCCGGCGTGCGCGGGCCATGGCGAAGGCGACGGCGACGGCCGGCGCCGCGAGGCTGCGGTTGCTGCTGCTGCTGCCGCTGCTCGGCGAAGGTGAGTCCTGCCGGGGACCGGTGCCCGCAGCGGCCGGGGCGAAGTTGGCGCCCGGCGCCGAGCGGCGGAGTGGACGCGCTCGGAAACGCCTTTCTCTTTGCGGCGGGCAGCGCGCTGCGCAGTTGCCGGCCGCCTGGGCTGGGCCGGGAGCGAGGTGGAGCGGCCGACCCGGCGCCTCGAGGCCCAGACTGGGCGGGTCTCCGGCCAGAACGGGACGTGAGCCGGGCCGGGCGGCCGGGGTCGGTGTGCAGGGCCCGAGCCGCAGCGGCGCGTCCCAGCCTGGTTGCGCCCCGCGCCGCGGCCGCGTCTTGGAGCGACCCGGACGGATCTTGTCGAGGTTTTCGGCGCAGGTGGGGGAGGCCCGGTGAGGTAGCCCCAGAAAGCCCGCGACTTGGCGCGGGGAGTTCTGTCTTTGCAGATTGTTGCGTCCTGGTTTCCTGTCCTCGCTCCACGTCGGTGCATTCCTCCTCCAGCTCTGATATCCTGGCCCGCCAAGGGTTGCGGAGGGGATCTGCTCTTTTGTAAAAGGTTGCTTTTCCCTCGTGCGTTTTTGCCGCCCTAGTCTTTAAAAATTCGAAAAGCCCATGGTTTCTGGGAGGCTGCCCTCGAGGGCCCGCTCTGACTGGCCCAGAGCAGCCGGCTGAGGCCCCGCCACGGCCAGAGTCCCAACAGGCAGCATTAGAGCCGCACGCGCACGCCGCTGCCAGGCAGGGCCACCTAAGGGAACAGCCTTTGGGACGGAGAGACCGCTCTTGGCCAACCTTTACCAAGCGCTTTTGATCATCCTAGAGTGGGGCAGGGCCATGTGCCGCCAGCCAGCGTAGGGGCTGAAAGGATTAGATGTGGCCTTGCAAAGGCTGGGCACCGCCCCCGATGCCAGACTGATAGAATGAATCCTAAGGCCATAGAATCTTTGATCCCCTTGGCCATACATTTTAGTGTCCCTGGAAGAGTCCTGATTTGATCTCCTCCTTCAATGCTTTTGTATGCACCAAGTTTCTCTCTGACAGGGAAGCCTGCCCGCCCCCACTGCTTACAAAGGACTTTTCCCTCCTTGTGGCCTTTGGGAACAGAAGAGGCGGTGGTCCCTTGCCTCTAGCCCCTGGTCTTGCTGACTCTGGGTTCACAGGCCTGCCCCAAGGCTTCATTTGTGTGACTGGATCCTGGGTTCCACTGGTAGATACTGAAGCCAGAATGGGTTCCCAGCCTGCCATGGGGAGGGCAGGGGAGAAGCTCTTTCCTTGCCCTGAGGAGGAATGTAGGGGAGGGAGCCTGTTTCCAGTATTGGGACTCTGGGGTCACTGGGTTGCAGGAGGAGGACCCCTAGGAAGCTGCAGTCAGGGCAGAAGTAAACACAGACAGAATGTTCTGAAGATCTCTTGTAACTCTGAATTGCAACTTTGTACGTGCTCTTCCACAGCCATTAGCTTAACTGGGGTGCCTGGAAAGGCTTCAAGGGCTAGACTGTGGGGCCCAGGTTGCAAGAGTCAACCTGTGGCACTTGGCATGGATGTAGTTGGCTTTTTTACACCTCTGGCCCACGCAGTTTGGTGGCCAGACTCTCCAATCCAGGGCAAGTGAGCCTCCCGCCCCGCCCACCTTCCCCTTGGGATGACCAAGATGCCATGATTGGCTGGTGCTGAGGGTGGAGAAGTGGGCCCGCAGCACCCACAGGAGACATCTGGGACCTTTGGAGAGGCACATGGGCACCCTTCACTTGAAGCAGCACTCCTGGAGCTCGTGAGCCTGGCTCTCGTTGAGCTGCACCGGATGAGCCCTGATGCTGCTCCAGGACCCACCCAGGCTGAGAGCAGCTCAGCCTCTGGGCGCCCTCTTGTGGATGCAGCATTCCGGTGACCAGGCCTGTGGCTCAGGCGATGTGGGGCGTCTCTAGAGGATGAGACCTTCCCCTGTGGACAGACAGTTCCCCAAGGCAGGAAGCTCTCTTCTGTGCTGGGAGACTGACAGGATGGGAGCAGGGAGGTGACCCAGATGAAGAGGCAGTGGCCTAAACCAGAGCACAGCGGAAGGAGCCCCACTGCTTCAGGGCTGGCCAAGAAACGGGGGACGGGGATGCCCGGAGCAAGGCCATGGGACATAATAAACAGACCCCTGAAACTTGTTCCCCTTCCACATGTGCACAGTGTCATTGTGTGTGACCGCAAATACCTTAAGAGAAAGGTGCTGACACAGACTCCTCTCTCACATCCTGGTGTCCATGCATGGGTGCACACCCACAGGGTGTCTCTCTCTCTCTCTCTCTCTCTCTCTCTCACACACACACACACACACTCATAATGCTCATCACTAGACACGCTCCTGCCCTTTCTCAAGGATAAGTGATCATGACACCTATGGACACACACACACTCCCACAATGAGTGAGGCCTAACCCCACTCGTACTCCACCCTCACCCAGGGAACCCAGCCCCTGTCACTCACACGTACTGGGACCCCACATATATACATAGGAACCCCTGCCCTTCACCCCCTCATACACTCAGGGACACAGCCCATTGGCCCCGGGGATCCTGGAACCAGAGTTGGGAACTTCCATCTAAGACTTGTTCTTAGGAGAGTCTCTGGCCCTTTGCTGCTCAACACAGGTGCAGCCACCCTTGTGGCATGGATGAGCAGATAAGTCCCAGCCCAGGGCTCTCCCAGCCTGACTCCCCTTGTAGCACCATTTCCCCGATTCTTGGAATTCCTCAGCAGGCCTCACATCTCTCGTCTTTCTGGCCTGTCTCCTTGGGTGCCATTTTGCTGAGCACCTGTGGCGTCAAGGACAGACCTGCCCTCTCTACCTGCAGACCCCTGGGACTTTCAGCCCCTGACACCAAAGAAGGAAGAACTTGCCATGATTTGGCATGCTCCCCTCCGGGATGCCAGGCCCAACCCTCTGTCATGTGGCCTGGGCAGGCCACTTATGCCTGGACCAGCAGATGTCAGAGCAGCCATGCTGGGAAGGCTGCCTCACCTACTTCTTACTTTCTTTTGGACCCTCCCTCTTTTGGGCCAGGGACTAGTAAAAGACATGTCCTCCTTCACCAGCTGATCTGGACCCCTGCCTTCTTCTGTCTCTTCCACCCTAGTCCCCACTATGCCTCTCTGACTTCTGGGAGCTGCTTGCATCCCACGATGCCTGCCCTGGGCCCTACCAGGGCCCAGCCTACCCAAGAACACAGGGGATGGGCTAGCTGGTGGGCTCCTAAGGGTGGGGCCTGCAAACAGCAAATGAGGAAGTTTATTGAGCCCATCGCTAAATTGCCTTTATTCTGCAGAATTGCTTTAGGGATGGCTAAGTAAATCGCTGTTTCCTTGATGGTGTGAAGAAAATGGGATGCATTCACCTAATGGGGAGCTAATGGCCTTTTAGCCAGGGGAAGAGAAAACTAATTAAAAATTATGGTATCTGTTAAAATGGAGCCCAGGGTGCCAGGGGGAACGGAAGGCCCGGAAGCTGCCACTTCCCCTGTGGCCTTACCCCTCTCTGTGACCTGAGGGAGGACTCCTCTGTCCTTGCTCTTAACTGGGTAAGGCTGAGGAGGAGCCACCCCAGGGAACTCACAGCCTGCTGGTCCTCTGCGGAGCACTGCCTATCTGCCAGCTTCCTGTAACCTCCCGAAACCCTGAGGGACATGGCCTTGGTATCCCATTTCGCAGGTGAAGAAGCCGTGCCCCACATCACCTGTGGACTCCAGCCTATGGAGGAGATTTAGTGACTCCTCACCCCTAGTCCTACGCCTTTTGGCAAATGCCTTCTCTGAGCCAGTGGTGGTGGGGACCAGGGATGGGGCTGAGGAGGGCTCCTGGGAAGGGAAAGGAGCCCCGAGCCTGCTCGCCCACCGGTGACTCACCTGCTCGGGGCTCCAGGCCAGCCCAGACACGGGAGGGAAGTGTGGCACTGTGCTCGAAACAGAAGATCATCTGGGTCGTGGCAGATTTCTTTGGCTGGACCATTGCTTTAGCTGATGTCTGGGAGTCTCATGGGTCTAGAGACAGCCACCAAGCATGGCCCTGTCATAGCCAGCCCCAGGAGAGGGGTGTGTGTGCTCTTATGTGGCAGAAAGGGGTCTCTGTGAGGGTGCAGCCTCTGCACCCACCCTCTGCCTGGGGACGCAGTACCTGAGGGAAGCTACTGTGCCGAGGTGGGGGTGGGGGGTGCAGTGCTTCAGGAGGTGTGGGTACAAGTGTGTCTCCGTATCCAGGACGGGGCCCTCCTCCCCAGGGCTCCAGGGCACACTGGGAGGAGAAAGTGCCCAACCAGTACCCAGGAAAAGCACAGAGTTGGAGAGGCACTCCCCCACTCCCATAGTAGTGCTTCCTTCTGTCCTGTGGAAGTGGCTGCATTTCTGCTGTGGAACCATTTCCCCCTTCCTGTGGGTGTGTGTCGGGGGGGGGGGGGTATGTTTCCTGTGTGAAGGCCGTGCTCTGGCTCCTGACCTTGGCAGCACTCAGCTCAGGTCCCCCATGTCTTCTTCCTCCTCCTCATGTCCTCCTCCTCCTGTGGCCCTCCTCTTCCCTGTGTCTTCTTCCTCCCTGTATCTTCCTCCTCCCCATGTCTTCTCTCCATGCCCTCCTCCTCCTCCCCATGTTCCTCCCTGTGTCCTCCTCCTCCTCATGTCCTTCTCTCCACATCCTCCTCCTCCCCACATCTTCCTCCCCATGTCCTCCTCTTCCCCGTATCCTTTTCTCCATGCCTTCCTCCTCCCCCCATGTCTTCCTTCTCCTTCCTATAGACTCCTCCTCCTTCCTGTGTTTTCCTCCTCCTCGCCGTGTCCTCCTCCTCCCCACATGCTCCTCCCTGTGTCCTCCTCCTCCTCCCTGTGTCCTTTTCTCCATGCTCTCCTCCTCCTCCCCATGTCCTCCTCCTCCTTCTCACATCCTCCTCCTCCTTCTGATGTCCTCCTCCTCCTTCTCACATCCTCCTCCTCCTTCTCACGTCCTCCTTCTTCCCACGTGCTCCTCCCCATGCCCTCTTCCTCCCTGTGTCCTCCTTCTTCTTGTGTCCTCCTCCCATCCATATCCTTCTCTCCATGCCCCCTTCCTCCCTGTGTCTTCCTCCTCCTCCCCGTGTCCTCCTCCTCCCCACATGCTCCTCCCTGTGTCCTCCTCCTCCCTGTCCTTTTCTCCATGCCTTCCTCCTCCTTCTCACATCCTCCTTCTTCCCGTGTCCTCCTCCTCCTTCCTGAGTCCTCATGCTCCTCCCCATAACCTCCTCCTCCCCCTGCTGTCCTC